>NW_026606570.1:6207500-6807500 GCF_029890125.1 Rhinichthys klamathensis goyatoka | reverse complement strand
AGAGAGAGTGTGTGTGTGTGTGTGTGTGTGTGTGAGAGAGAGAGAGTGTGTGTGTGTGTGTGTGTGTGTGTGTGTGTGATTTTGGTTGGGTGACAGTTGTAGGTTACAGTTTGACAAGATTTTAGAGTGTGACAAAAGCACAATGTTGTATTTTATTGCGAGTGTAGACAAATATACACACTTTGCAGTTTGAACTTTGCAGCACACACTCCAACATTGCAACCTTTACGTCGCAGCCTGTTTATTATGCTGCGTTCACACCAAACGTGAATAGAGCGAAATGTATCGCTATTTAGAGTTTTATTTATTTTTATACCGTGTATTCTCCGTGTAAATTCGTGCACCGAACCGTGACGCCCGTAGGCTACCGTTTCGGTTCAATAGGAATACATGTACCGTTCCAGTACCCCTATACAACGCTGTCATTAAGTTGAAGTTATCACATTATAAAGTACAGTCCTCGCTCCAGACCTGCTCACTCGCTCTGTTTGGTTTCATTACAGTGTGCTCCTTAGCACTGGACTGACTGGAGCTCCCTCGGCTGTCCATAAGGTGCATCTGCACCAGCCATTTCAAACCCAGCCTCCAGTATTTGGGCCACGCCTCCTTATTTGCATACACTCCTCAATCCTCAATCCTCAAATGCCCAATCCTAAATGGCTAAATGATTAAATGCCCAATCCTAAATCCCTAAATGCCCAATCCTAAATCCTAAATCCTAAATGGCTAAATGACCAAAAACTTGCAAAAACTACATTCAAATCTAAAATTTATCAATGACAATCGGGTGAAAAAGACCAATTTAGCCGTTTAGCCCCATAGACTCCCATTCATTTTGCACTCGGACTATTGCCCCCAGTGGAACTCTGGTGGAACTACAACCAAAAAGTCGGTACAATAGGACTTAATAGGGAGTGGCCAGGCTTTCCGTAGACGGGCTTTGTGGCAGTTTAGAACGTCATGAGCTATCCAGTCATTATATAGATCAGTGGCTGTTACCGGTATGTAAACAAACCTCCGTGATAACGAACCCTCGATGACAGCTACAGCCAGGCAGAATGACTTGTTGGGTTGATGATGTTAGACAGTGGCCTCCAGTCACAGATGAAGGTACAAACGATCTTACAGATTATTTATGAAAATAGCTTGGCAAGCTAGCTAGGCTAACGTTAGCTAACGAGGAAATTATAAAAAGATCTGTCCATTTGGCAACAATAAATAAATGAATGACATCAAATAAACGAATTCATGTTTTTCATTTGTGTCCATTATTTGTCTCATTTTCACATTGCAAAAGGCAAGGGTAAGGTACAGCTAGAAAGTATAGATAATATCGACCAATTAGTGTTTTTAAACCATGGAAAGAGGTCAATATAACAGCAGGAGGACAATTATGTCACATAACGTTACATTTAGCTCAGGAAAGCCATTAAATGACCATAGCATGTTAATTGAATAGAAAAAAATAGCTAGAGAGATTTTGCTGAGCACTATATTACATATTTTTTATATTTTTTACTTATGTCATTAAATAATTGTTATTATAACAAAAACTGCATTTAATTTAATTTTGTATTTAAAAAAAAATTCTGTCACAGTCAAGCAAATCAAACATTAACAACAGACAGGGGCAGTCGACCCGGGGTATTTTATGTAGCTCACAATGTTTTCTCTTCCAAATTGAAATTTTACTGCCGCCATTGAAACAATTTAAAACGGAACATGTTTTCCCACTCAACATTATAAAAGTTGTAACGTTAGTGACAGTCGTAAATCGTGGGCTGTTTATTCCAGTGGACGCAAGTTGCAACTAAAACAATAGGGGGCAATGGCGCAACGCTACCCAGCAACAGCTCAGTTATGGCCAAGGGGGTAATCCATCGACCGGAAGTTGAAGCCGGCCGGGTGCCGCCATGTTGTAGCAGAACTTCACTTGCGTTAGCATTTCCATTGACTCCCATTCATTTTTGCGTCACTTTGACAGCGAATAACTTTACATCTGAGGCGTTTAAAGACTCCATTTGTCCATTATTTATTTCTAAAGAAACACGACAATGTATAAAGGGCTCCATTACCTTCTATGTTACACTATGGCCCCGTAGAAACAGATTTAGTAAAAATAGGCTAACGATTGCGTCATAACCACTCGACTCTCTGTCGCGCTGTACAGAAATTACCGTACAGACAGGAGGAGAAGCTCGCAGGCAATCGAGGGGACGTCCCGTCAAGGGAGAAGCCCATTGATAATGAGTCCATAAAAGCAACGGAATACTTACTCCTGCTCACTCACTCCAAAGAACTCTTTGCTCAAGTTCCCCGTCTCTGCAAGATTAACGTTGGCAATTTTCACGCACAGCTACTAGAAGATTAACTTCTGTCAGACAGGTTGCTCACGTCATCAAGCTTAGTTTGAGTCGGGTTGAGTCTGCGCGTCAGGAACGGAAGTGCTCAAAAATCGCTAAAAATGGGCTTCAACTGTCTCAACTGAATTCCAATGAGATGGCTCTGTCCACTTCTTATACTGTCTATGGTTATGGCGCCCGCTTACTTCCGGTAGTTTCGCCGGATTCGTCTATGGGTGCTTCTCATTTCTTATTTGTGCATCCTCGTTTCCTTTCCTCGCTTCTATTCTTTGCGTCTCAGCTCCACCCCCTGTAGGACGCGAGGGAAGGCTGCAAGGAAAGAAAAGGAGGACGGAGGAATCGAAGGAAAGTTTTTTTAATACTTTGGAATACTTGACCACTCGAGCGTCATTTCACTGCGTCATCAGCAGCGCTCAAAGGATCTGCCCTTATGTTGTTGAAGTTTGGCTATTTAAGAAATTTGTAATAAATAATAATAAAGCAAGATACCCTGTTGAAATATGTGAGATGTGTGCTTTATATAAACTGCAATGGTAAAGTATAAATTAAAATGATTGTGACCGACGTGAAGGGGGAGGAGAATTTATACGTGCGTCACGTTTAGTCGATAAAACACTTCCGCAAAGCATACAACTGTGCATCCTCGCTCATAGCTCCTCTGGAAGCCTCCTCACTCCTCGATCCTCGCCTCCTCGCGGTGCAATAAGAGAATTGAGATGTCCTTCAAGATGGCTGAGCTCGATCGGTTTCCGGGTCATAGGATGGAGGACGGAGGAGCGAGGAGACGAGGAGACGAGGAGGGATATTGAGAAGCACCCTATAAGTAGGCGAATTGGGACGCAGCAGGAGAGTAAAAGAGTGGATTTCAAAGATGTATTATCCTGTGGCCCCCTCTATAGGACAGCATTAGTATTGCTCAGCCAGTGTAAGCCTATGGGATGTTTAGGATATTTGATCATCATTTATAGAAACACTGTAAGTCCAATGCGTTACAATACTGTATAACAACAAACTTCTTAAGGTCTTAAGGTTGGTATTTGGTGCTTGTAGCATTAAAGCTCCAGGTAGGAGGAGTTAGAGTTGAAAAAATTCAGTCTTAGAAGAAATGTAATAATAATAATAATATTAAGTATAAATAGGATAACAAAACATAATTATTTCCTAACATTTTAACAAGATTACTACAACCTGTTTCTAAAGCCCACGACACACGTCTGGACATTTTTGAGCGTGGTTTTTCAAGTCGATCTACCGTGGCACAATGCGCGCTTTCCTGTCTCCTGTAAACATTCTCCTGTAAGACTTCACTGGCTATGGCCATCCTGCAGGTCTACCAGGCCAAAGCATTGAGAGATCTGCACTAGGGTCCAGAGGTAATAAGTGGCACCGCTCATCCTTCATAAGGCCCTGGGATGGATGACCCAGGGAAGGAGGAGAGGCCGCTGACCTATCCACTGGGCAGGGTATCAGTACAAGGTCCTCCCTTTCGGGTTGTCCCTGTTTCCTCGCGTCTTCACAAAAGTCGCAGAGGCTTTGAGGGAAGTGGGCCTTCATATCCTCAACTACCTCGACAACCCACTAATCCTAATCCTAGCTAATCCTGGGAGGACCACACTCGAGAGTTGTTCTGTGTGCACAGGGACTTTGTCCTCAAGCTCCTAGCCTGGCTGGGACTTTGGGTCAACTGGGAAATGAGCAAGCTCTCCCCTGTGCAGAGAATCTCTTTTCTCGGTGTGGAGTTGGACTTGATTGCCATGACAACACGTCTTTCACAAGAACGTACTCAGTTAGTGCTGAACTGTTGAACCTCTTCAAGCGCAAGACAGTGGTACCACTGAAATATTTTTAGAGGCTCCTGGGGCATATGACATCTTCGGCCATGGTGATGCGACTCGGATGATGTATATTTGACCGCCTCAGCACTGGCTTCAGTTCGAGTCATGAGATGGACATGGTGCCGAGGCACATATCGAGTGGCCGATTTGTCGTTGCACTTTCAACCCTTGGTTGGATCTTGTGTTTCTACAGGCAGGAGTTTCCTCAGAGGTGTTTGGGGCTCCCAAGAGCAGCCCTCCAGTGTCAGTCTCAACACAATGTCTCGTTCCCTCCATCAGGGAACCAAGGTTACAAGAGTAACTGAGACTATTTTGAGTATTTAATGTATGACCGCTGGAGAAATGTATCAGATACACTACCATTCAAAAGTTTGTGTTCAGTAATGCATCCTTTATGAAAAATACTTTTAATTAGCAAGGATGCATTAAATTGATCAAAATTATAAATAATTTATATTATTTCAGAACTTTAATAATCAAAGAATCCTGAAAAATGTATCATGGCTTCTACAAAAATATTAAACAGCACAATCATTTTTATTAATAATAGTAAGAAATGTTTCTTGAACAACAAATAAGCATATTAGAAAGATTTCTGAAGGATCATGTGAGAGAAATGGAAAACAAAATTTCAAATTTTTTGTTGTTTTTACTGTATTTAAAAAAAAATCAAATATATGCAGCCTTTGTGAGAATAAGGGACTTCTTTTAAAAACAATAACAAAACTTACCAACTCCAAACTTTTGAATGGTAGTACTAATATAACTCCAACATGAAGAGAGCTGAGCAGCTGGACTCCTGTTTGACAGTTATGTCTCACAAATGCACTTGAGCAGCTAATAAATATAACAACCAGTGGCCTGAACAACAACCTTTTGTTTTATTCCAACTAAGCTGATTATCAAGCTACGATTTACCTCAAGTATGTGTTAATCCATATTTGTTCTATGTGATCTGCTTATTAAATATTGAGACGAATTTGTGTTTGTCTGCATAATAAAAAAAAAAGGTAACACTTTACTTGAAGGGGTGCAAGACTGACATTACACCTTCATAATCATGACATGAAACTCATGGATATGAAGGTTTCATGCATGTTTATGACAACTGTCATTAAGTGTCACTTGCTCAATTATGACATTTTTAATGTGACATTCATAATATGACATTGTTTGAGATATCTTTGTTCTGACAACTTGACATAAGCCAATACATCATAACCTGTCAGTGTCAATGTAAGGAATGCGAGGAGGCTTTATCACTCATTTGCATCAGCGCTATGAATAGAGGTGGAGCAGCACATGCAGCCCAGCACTATAAAACCATCAGAGTAGTGGCTTTATGGACCATCCGAGCGTTGACTTAGTTGGCTTCAACTGGCTTCATATATGCCTGGAACACAACTAACTAAGGTAGAACTGCTCTCTCTCTCTCTCTCTCTCTCTCTCTCTCTCTCTCTCTCTCTCTCTCTCTCTCTCTCTCTCTCTCTCTCTCTCTCTCTCTCTCTCTCTCTCTCTCTCTCTCTCCTCTCTCTCGCTCTCTCTATCTCTCTCTCTCTAAATTAGTATGATGATGGTATCTATAAAATAATGAAAAATGAAATAATAAATACATTAATAATATTTAATTCTTTATTTGAAGGCTGGCCTACATCTCTGCAGAACTTCTACTTCACATTGTTCCAGTGCTCAAAACACAAAGGTGACATGTTTCCTGTTTTTGTCTTTTGTAAAGGAAAATCCGGTCATGCTCGAGTCAGAATGTAAACAATCCCCTGCAAAGAATATGAATCCTCAGCCTTTTTTTCATCAGCAATCCTTTTTATATCAATGAAATCCTTTGATATTTACAGGACCTGCAACCACTCATGGCAAATCCAGTCCATGAAACTACAGAGGAGAAGAAACAGCTGCCGCTGGGACCCGAGAGGCCAATTTCACATCAGAAGTTTAAAGCAAAGCTCACCAAATGGCTCTCTTACATTACTGGAGACATGGCTGCGTTTGGTGAATGGATGAAAGGTACAAGAGTAAGCTACAGTAGTTTAGATCTCAATAAGGAGCCAAATTTAGAAAGAAGGAAAAACAACAACATTATTTCTGCTAGTGAATAGTTAGTAGGAGATTGTTTGCACAAAAGTAATTTAGAAAATCATCAATGATCGTATTCAACCAGGGAAAAGCCTTTTTCTAACTCAACTTAACATTTTTGTTTCTTTCACCACAAAGATGACTGAACAACTGTCATATTGTAACACTTTGTGTCGTTATTAAACTGTTCTGGTACTTTTACATCTGTGGGAATCTGCTAGATGTGCTCATCTAGTTAATGTACTAACTACTTTCTTTAGTTGTATAATGAGTGATCCACACCCAACAATGCACACTTACTAAGCAAGAGACAAACAAACGTGTTTTCCAATTTGACCTTTAATACCTAACCACAAATATGCATATTACACAGATATGGATATTAGTAGCAAGTTATACTAGAAAAGTCATTATTTTATTACTTAAGGACAATGTAAGGATTAGGACAATGTAAATACAGTTTTGTGTTCCATCTTCTATGCAAACCTTTTTGGCGATTTTCTTTATACCCACTTGTATTCTCACATGTTTACGCTGTGCAGGGCAATTTATCTTGCTCCAGATTGTGGACTGGGTGCTGCGTGGAGCAGCTCAGGTGATGTTTGTGAACAACCCTCTCAGTGGTCTGATCATCTTTGCTGGACTGATCCTTCAGAACAGATGGTGGGCACTCAATGGTTTTGTTGGCACTCTGTTTGCTACAATTTCTGCACTCATCCTCTGTCAGAACAGGTATTTAGGCGATGACTTATAGTGCATTTACATTTTGATGCTCTAAATGTTTGAGCGTGGTTTCAGAATTATAATCAATATTTGATATTTCCCTCAGAGGAGCTATCGCAGCCGGCCTGTATGGATATAACGGCATCTTGGTTGGTCTTCTGATGGCGGTTTTCTCAAACGCAGAAGATTGGTACTGGTGGCTGCTTCTTCCCAATATCTTCATGTCAATGGCATGGTGAGTTCATCTCTTTGTTCTTCAGTTCATTTACGGCTTGTATCAAAAAAGGAAATGACTAAAGGCTGGGATACACTACACAACTATTGCACACTCAATTTGCAGTCAGATCCAGTCTGCAGAAATTTGGTCAGCAACAATCATGTAGTGTATGATGGGTACAGATTTTTTTTAGCTTCTGACTATGAATACATCTAGTCGGTGGATATCAAAACATTTTTAGAGCACAAATTGATTTTATTTGTCATGCATCTCCTTGCAACAATTTTGTTGTGTCCAGAATAACTCGAAAGTCTGTGATCCTCAGTCATTAAGTGTATAATGTTCAGTGAGCTCCATAACAGACTTCTACCTGACAATCAAAGTGGCGTTACGTCACAAATGTGCGGACACGGAGGAAGACCGCGAGTGTTTAGGGTGTTATTTGGGACAGGGTCTAAAATGCAAGGAATTTCGATCCTTCAAAGGCAGATAACTGTGACACACACAAACGGAATGTTCCATCAGTTGAAGTCTGTCATATGATTGAGGTACTGATGTTCTCTCACATGGTAACAGAAGAATGTTAAAAAATTTAAACATTTTCTGAACAGGGTTATGTTAGAACAAAATCTTAGTGGACTTATCTGATTGTATTTAAATAAATATTTTTCAAATATAAATATTCATGACATTTTACACAGGGAAGATGTATTTTTAGTAGTTAACATTAGCTAGCTACCTTAGTTAACATGAACTAAGAAGGAACAACACTTCTACAGCATTTTTTTTTAATTTGAGTTAATATTAATTTCAGTTTACTAATACATTATTAAAATCAAAGGTTGTATTTGTTAACATTAGTTAATGCACTGTGAACTAACATAAACAAACAATGAGCATCTGTATTTTTATTAACTAACGTTAACAAAGATGAACTAATACTGTAACAAATGTATTGATCATTGTTAGTTCATGTTAGTTAATACAGGTTAACTAATGAACCTTATTGTAAAGTGTTACCCAATTGTGCTTTTTATTTTAGACATCTAGTGGTGATCCAACACAATACCAAAATGATTGATCATACAACAGTGAACAAACATGTCATTAAAAACAAACAATTTATTGATATCTCTTTTACTCTGCAAAGTTTTCTTAAATTTTGAGGATGACGGCATGGCACAGAAAGTGTCATGCAAATGATCTATATCTGCCTAGCTTCCAAGTGACGCATGAATCTGATTGAACACAGACCCTTAAACACCTCCAAGACATTGGAAGCATTTTTCCTCCCTATTAAAAGTGTATTGGTGTTACAAACTATACACAATAGAATTTATCATTGTTTTGTAGTTTTTTTTAAAGATTTTTTTTTTTACCTAGTAGTGACCGATATTTGGGTCACAACCCAACAGTTGAGAACCACCAGTTTAGACTCTGTGC
Organism: Rhinichthys klamathensis goyatoka; assembly: GCF_029890125.1. Classification (NCBI taxonomy): domain Eukaryota; kingdom Metazoa; phylum Chordata; class Actinopteri; order Cypriniformes; family Leuciscidae; genus Rhinichthys; species Rhinichthys klamathensis. Next base: position 6,798,828 of record NW_026606570.1, on the reverse strand, counting down.
TGAATTATAGAATTCTAGCAGTGTTGTTTTCTCCAGTCCCATAGTGTCCAGTGCCTTGGCTTCCATCAACAGTCGGTGGGATCTGCCAGTTTTTACCCTTCCTTTTAACATACTAGTGTGCCTCCATATGGTGGCCACAGGCCACTACAATCATCACTTCCCGCAGATTCTCATCCAGCCACGCACATCCTTGCATAACATGACATGGTCTGAGCTGGATTATGCAAAGGTAAGAGCTCAAAAGTTTAAATGAGGCCAAAATCAAAGAAGGGAAAGCTGTCCCAAAGTTGCATCACTCCCCCGGAACAAGAAAGGGAGATTGTGCAACAGTTCTGTTTAGGAATCTTCTAGATTGATATCACATGACACTAAAGAGAGCAGGTTTATCATGAGACACTGTAACTGACATTATGGAATTAAATCTAGCAGGAAATTCCAGATTTTCTGCTCAAATTTAATGTCAAGTTTAAAGTTCTAAGGCTAAGAATTTATTTGATGAAAGATACAGTAAAAACAGTAATATTGTGAAATATTATTACTATTTAAAAGAACTGTTTTCTATTTGAATATATTTTTTCTGTGATAGCAAAGCTGGATTGTCAGCAATTAGTCTAATATGCACATTTGGTGCTCATTTATTATTGGTGTTCAACTATTGATAGTGGTTCTTATTAATATCAATGTTTAAAATACCTGTTGCTGCAGTAAAATATTATAGCCTATATTAAATATCATCTATATATAATATATAATATATTTATATATTTTTTTTACAGCTTTTCAGCTCAATCCCTGTGGGTATTGGACAGGTATATGGGTGTGACAATGCTTGGACAGGAGGGATATTTATGATGGCCTTGTTCATCTCCTCACCCATAACATTAGCACATGCAACTATTGGATCAGCAGTTGGTATGGTGTCAGGTAAGAGATCCCAAGTGTATTATAATGTTTCATATTAAATATCATCCGCATTAAGATATTTTAAGATTGACGATTAAGGTGTAACTTTAACGTAACTTTCAGGTCTTGCTCTTGCTGCACCGTTCCAGAACATCTACTTTGGCTTGTGGGGTTATAACTGTGTTTTGGCCTGCATTGCCATTGGTGGGATGTTCTACGCTCTCACATGGCAGACACATCTTCTGGCTGTGGCCTGTGGTAGGTTCATATCAGATATTTCCTTTCCTTCCTGATTATGTAACAACAATTTCCTATAATTATGGGCAAATCACTAAACTTACAATCGTTTTCCCGTAGCATTCTTCTGTGCATATCTCGGCTCGGCAATTGCAAATGTGATGTCTACTGTAAGTATTATAAACCCAAAACATAAAATTTGTACACAAATGTGTGTGATTTTAAACGGATTTATATGGTATTTCGACAGTTTGGACTCCCAGCATGCACCTGGCCCTTCTGTCTTTCTGCCCTCACTTTCCTTCTGATCACTACGGAGACAAAAAACATTCATAAACTGCCTCTTGCTAAAGTCACCTATCCTGAGAAAAACCTGATATACTTCTGGAAGATGAAGAAAGAGGAGAGAATCGACAAACAAAGGAAAAAACAAGAGCAGATGCAAGTGAAAGACGTAGAATCACAGCTGAAGAAAGAGGAAATAATAGTTGCAATGAAAAAGAAAGATCAACAGCCTCTGGATGTTTGCACCATGGAAGTTCAGGAAGAGGAAACCACACAGAGTGGAACAAATAAGAATTCAGAGGCAATTGAACTTAATTTAACTCAATTATAAATTTCCCTTAAATGGTTCACATGATGTTTATTTGCTCAAAGAAAATGCCACACCTATAAATAGCTAAGGGACATTGTTCTATTTTTAAACATTGAGGGCAATGAGCACCTTTTTACTTTTCTTTTTCTTTTCTTTTTTAACATTTAAATGAGAATGTATTATGAGATAGCCTGCATTATTTCAATGTTTTCATAATCTGTAACAGCTTTGTCTTTGTCTATACATTTTATACATTTTAATAAATATATATATTTTTACATAAAAATTTTCAGTCTGTCTCTTTTGGAATATAGACATTTACCCATCTTTATTATAGATTTATTTCAATAAAAATGATGGAACACTTCATAATAACTTTAATAAAATATTATTACATTAACAGATATTTAGGTATATTTAAAGTTAAAAAAGTCAGGAAACTGATTCATATATTTTAATTTTGAATGTATATGAATAAGTGAACTGTTAAACTTTGAAACAAAAATTGTTGTCAGTTAACAAATATGTTTATATTACACAGTTATGTGTACATTGTACATAAATACAATAGAAACATTAAAAATACTTTTTAAAAAATTCCCCAAATTTCCTACAGATCATCATAATTTCTGTTATACATTACTTAATGTTCCCCTAACCAGTATGTCAGGTTGTTATAAATAGAACTTTAGGTTACACTTTATTTTAAGGTGACGTAGCTACATTACTCAAATAAGTAGCCTACTGAGTAGTATTAGTTAACTACATTTACTTTCTATATAGTTACGGTTACGGTTAGGGTTTGGTTTTGGGTTGGTTACTTGTAATTATGCATAATTTACTATTATTACTATTTCTGTCAGGACCACTATCGTCAAATACGATTGACAATAGCATACAGTTTGGATTGGCGGTATGCTTCCCTTCTGGGCGAGAACTCCCTGTGCTGTGCATCCATGCAGCCTAGAATGGACAAGAGCAGGGAGAGCAGCAATAACCCCCCTTAGGGTAAACAGAACAGAACCAGAACCAACATGCAGCACATATCATTAATTCAAGATTTTAAAGTACAACATAATTTGAGCATTTTTTCTGATTCAAGGGGAATCAGAATGCCAAATCCTGACTGGGCGAGAGGAGGAGCTGGGGGTGGAGGACGGTAATTAGCTCCTGAGAAACACGATTGCTACTGATAATACTGAAGGAGCTTACATAATGTATAGAGTGATAGGCGTCGTATTCCTATAGTTAGACGTGGATCAGCTGAGAGTCAGCTGATGCGAGCTTGACTAACGTGACCTGCCAGAACTGACGCTACGCTTGATAGTAAGAACATGTGGTAACGTGTAACTAAGTCACCTTAAAATAAAGTGTTACCGAACTTTAGTGTAGAGGAGATGTGAGGTCTGAAGCTGATCGCATTGCTGCAGATGATAAAAAGGAATTTAGTCTTTTTCTCATGTCCTGATGCTGAACTCCCAGTCTGCAAACCACACTAACAATCTATCATGTGATATTCATTGTGTGGCGCCAACAGCAGCAACAGGATATAAAAAAACTTTTACATCAGATAACAGTACATATCTGAAGATGAAAATCTCCAGAATGAGTTACCAAAGATCTCATATACAAAGCTCTTATGCAACATGCATTTATTTGACCCTAAAAAAAGCCATTGCATGGAACAGTGTTCCAAAACCTCTCTTTTGCATAACATACAAATAAAATGTCAATGTATTTGTAGCTATTGTGTATTAGTGTAGGCAATTGATATTTATATATGTAATGCTTATCTACTTTTTAAAACACAATAGCTGTACTTGAGGAAACGTGGCTGTTCTTGATATTATCTTTGCTTGACAGTTCTCACTTTTGACGAGATAATGGCCAATGAGACGATATGTTCTGCATTCCATCAGATAAAGATACAACCTAGAAATTTCTGTGATCACATTTGCTTTTTCATAAACAGTAAAGATGACTATATATGGTCTGTCATGTAAATTTTGTTAACCCATGCTATTTCTGCAAAACGTTGCCATTTCCAGTTGAAATGAACACTAGAGGCATTAAAATAACAACAACTTTTGTTCCTTTTCACACAAACTATGATTACAGAGGGCAAATATATATTAATACATTAAGTGGCATTAATAGGTTTATAGAATTGGAAAAGTTTTAGGGCAAACTTGACCTGTTGAAAAAAAATATAGTATTCATCCCTCCTGGGGTGGTATCGCTCTTCTCGCTAGTAATATGGTATATAGTCTCAGAGTTGAAATTTGACTAACTGGGGCCCAGATTAGTAAGCAGACAGACTGGCTAAACCGACCGTCTGCTAGCCGCCTCATATCACAGAAGTCAGAGAAATCCCAAAACATAGAGACTCTTTCACCTAGATATCATCATATAGAGACCGTGTCTGTTCCCTGAACTTTATAAATACAAAAGAATACAAAAAAAACCTTTAAAATATGAATTGATGTTCAACAATAAAAAACAGACATAATATGTGTGAACAAATGATAAAGCTCAGTTTGCTGAATATCAGATCCCTTTCTACAAAAGCACTTATTGTAAATTATATGATCACAGATTTTAAACTAGATGTGCTGTGTTTGACAGAAACCTGGCTAAAACCAGATAATTACATTACTTTAAGTAATATTTTCAGTATTACTCAGAGGTCTAGTTTCAAGTACAATTCTTTTGAAGCTTTATGTAATGCTATCTAGTGTAAGTATTAAATTCCATTTGACATTTTGTACTGGCTACTGTATTTTGATCAGGCCACTAGGGCACTATACAGACTGTATCAAAGAATTTGCTGATTTTCTATCAGAGTTAGTACTGGCTGCAGATAAAGTCTTAATTGATGGAGATTTTAATATCCATGTAGATACTGAAAGAGACATATTGGGATTGGCATTTAGAGACATTCTCTTTTGGAGTTAGACAACACGTGTCAGGAACCAATCATTGCCGTAATCATAGTTTAGATCTAATATAGTCACATTGAATCCATGTATTCTACAGCAGAGCGATGACATCTCAGATCATTATAGTCTCGTGTATACTTCATTTAGCCAAGGCTGCAAAGCCGACTCCCTGTTACATAGTAGAACTATCACTTCTAGCACTAAACATTGCTTTATAAATAATCTTCCTGATCAGTTTAATCTCCTCAGCATACCTGATAGCTTAGAAGAACTTGGTGTTGCAACAGAAACTATTGACACTCTCTTTTCCAGCACTTTAAACACAGTTGCTCCTTTGCGCTTTAAGAAGATTAAGGAAAATAGTTAGTATCAATATCAGTACCTGTGTCATGAATATTTTTCTTGACCTCAGCTACTGTGGTACAAATTGAATTTGTCATTAAAATGTTATAATGGCCTCATGACAGCCCAACCACCTGACAGTTTAATGTAATGTTAACCCATAAAGCTAAGTGGTTTCTTAAAGCTGCAGTCCGCAGTTTGTCCTCTTTGTCGCCATCTCTGTTCGAAATCTGCAATTGCCGTTATTCGCGGAATTATCAACTTTACGTGAGTTGTACTTCGACACGGCACAGCACGGATGAACACAATGTTTGAGGAGAGAGTGAGGCTGTCAGTCGCTGCGCCGGTGTGGATACTGGCATTCAGAATCACAGATTATTCTTTTTGGAAGTATGACCAACATAATAGTATCACCGGAAAATGTCATCTGAACAAGTAAGAAACATCCACTTTTGTTCTGGTTCTGACATTGCAGTAAATCGCGCTGATTAAATCTAAAAATCACTTATCATATCACGCAAAACCGTGCAAATTATACTTTGTTCTCAAATTGTTAATGTTAACAATGTCAGCATTGCGTGTAATGTCCTTCCGATATGTATCCTTGTTTTCGCATGGGTCCGGTTGCAGTCTCTTTTTTTCTGTAGCCACTCCGAAGTCCGAACGAAGTCTTTTGCATTTTACAGCGGGCGAATCTGTTGTCACTGGTGATTGTCGTTTGAACCTTTCTGGATCCGCCATCAAATTGATAAGTTTAATTATATCAAGTGCTGTGAGAAAAGGCTATAAATCTCCACTTCCAACATCCTCACACGCAATATAGCTTATACTAGCCGAGACTCCTTCTTTATGTGTACAGATGTGACGTAATGACGCAAAGACATGCTCGAATCTCCCGCGGAAATCCACCAGTACCACTGGAATTAAAAACATTATTACAAGTTTACCGCTTTGAATCGAGCTAAGGCAAGCAGAGAGTTTTGAACACTGGCTGGTTATGTATTTTCTCAAATATGTATTTTGGATAATTTTTAACCCCAAAAAAGCTACGGACTGCAGCTTTAATGACAGTTGTCATAAACATGCATAAAACCTCCTTCATATTCATGACGTGTCATGTCAGTCTTATGCACACCCCTAAAGTGTTACCATAAAGGGTTACTCATAGGCCTTACTGACCTTTAATTCCTTACCTCATCTCTGCTTTCTCTGTCATTCTGTCCCCATAACCTATTTGTTTCTTTTCAACTGTTTGCTTATAGCTGGCAATTACAAATTAACAAACAAAGGTTTCAGAGTCAGTGATATTAGATTGTGTGTATGTAATGTATTTTCATTGTACTTAGCCTGTAACATGGAACAAGAGGGTAACAAGCATCACTTTAATTTACAGCCCGTAATGTCACACTTACCCTATAACTACATGGAAAAAGAGTATATTTCCCCAGTATGCAAGCAAAAGTTGCAATAGTTTTAGTTGTCAGTGTACTTTTGTTAAAAATATATTACTGTATAAATGCACAGATATGTATTTTTTTAAAAGTCTATACAGTATGTATTGGTACACTATTATTACAAAAATGTACGCAGTGTATGTGCTCGCTTAATTAACCCTCTGGGGTCCTTCGGCCCAAATGGACCCGAAGCATTTAAATAAAATTTTTTTTTTTTAAATCATAGCTTTATCGGAATGGTCCGAAATTTGGTGACTTTGTTGGTACTTGGTATATGAACACCCACAAAAATTGGGGACAGGATTTGAATAGTCTAAGTGGTTGTAAAAAAAATAATCACACTCAGGACCTTCGGGTCCAAATGGACCCACATAGGAAATGAATGGGAAATTGGCAAAAATGGGAAAATACAGAGTTTTTTTGTGCGTACAATCTACAAATCAGCCACGATCCAGAAAAAAGCACACAACAGTGAAGGGGTGAATCTATAAAACATCAAGAGTGCAAAACCACCAGATGGCATCCATCTCATTTCAAAAATTGCTTTCATGAGGCCTAGGCTTGACTCTAAAATGAAATACAGCTTTAAAAAAAATATTTTTTTATATATATTTTTTTATTTTCTATTATATTCAATGGGGAAAAAATGGGTCATAATTATTGCATTAATATTAATTATAAATCATTTTTATTTTTGAAATTATCTCAAAACACCAAAAAAGAAAAGAAAAAATATTATAAAAAACAAGTAAAAAAAAAAAAAGATGATTTTTTAAAAATAAATATTAATCCCACCCTTCCGGCCCATTTGGACCCGAAGGTCCTGAGTGTGACTCTGAAATGAAGGACCCCAGAGGGTTAAATGTAAGATTTCTGTATCATAATAGTAGAATAAGTACCCCTTAGTTCTATATTACTTGCAGTATAAATAATTTATTAATCCTCCTGGTTGTTACCCCTTTATTCCCACAACGTTATATATTGTTCCCTTATACTTACATGTAAGTACTTTATAGGTACACTATAATTACCAAAAGTTGCGCTGTTAATTTGTCTTAATTATGCAGTACTTTCCGGGCTGTAATCTAAAGCGTTGCCCAATATTGTTTACTGCCAGCAGACGGTGAAGCCACCGGAAGTGTTCGAGCAGCCATATTGGTATTCCCTACAGACAGAGGGCTATATATTATACATTGCATTATTGTTAGAGGTCCGTTGAGGCCAGAAGATAACTGTAAGTCACTTGTGGTTTGCTAGTGGATGTTTAAATCCCCAAAAACCACAAATGGAGTGTCATCTTCAGGGGAAAGAGCCAGTCTCATCAATGAAGTTGCAGTTGACCTTGTGGCCAGCATATAACAAAAAGTAAAATAGTGAAGCCACTAGCCTAACCAAAAAAAAAAAAGCCCCAATACACTATTGTATTCTGGAAACAAGGCCTCCAAAATTGCATATTTATAAGCAACTTTATTAAAAGCAAACCCAAAGGCGAGATAACTAAGAAAGCATGCCAACACTCTAGTGATAAATTGTTTCTCGTGACCTCAAATGATGATTTATTTCCTGTAAATAATAGGTCAAACACTTAATTATGGCATGCGAAACATTTTACAACTAAGCTATTGTGCTCTACTTTAAGTCTTAAAATAACACTAGCAAAACTCTTCCTGCAAACACCAAAATAAAACCTGGAATTCTGAAAGCTCCCGTATTCACCCAGTTGTTACTTCATTTAACAAACATCAGCTCCAACAAAAATCATATCACTATAATATACATTTAATATTTTAAACAAATAAACATTATATGGAGCATACAGTATGCATTTATGTTTTTCATTTACAGTACTTATTTATTTCACATTATGTGTTCTTGCACATAAATGTTTGGAAAAAAGAACAAGAGAACACTGCCATCTACTGAATATCTAGACAGAAAACTTGTGGAATTTGTGCACACATTTTTATTTTAATTTTATTTTTTGTCTTTTATAAAGATGGGTCAGTGGTTTTTCATTAAGCAACATCTTAAAAACGTTAGAATCCAAACCCAGTGTGAAGCTGTTTAACAACATAAAATAAGACACTTTCCCCTTTCAATCCTGGTCAAACAAATAAATCTATTGTTTCTTCAGGCATTAGAAGGTTTTCAAGTCATTTAACACAGCAAATGTTTCACAAGCAAGCATATTTCTCCTTTAAACTGTCAAGTTTAACCGTTTAACATCTGGAATCTTGCCAAAATAGCATTTCTATTAAGCAGCCTGACACAAACACACGGAAAAAAATATTACATGGATACTTATTTTGTGAATGGCAGCCAATAACACAAAACACCTCATGAGGGACATCACAGGATTCACCAGGTTTATATGAATCCTAAATTATGACAGCTGAAACGGTGACATCTAAATAATTTCAGAAAACTGATTCAACACTTCATTGTGTTTAATTGACCATATTATAAATCCAGATGAATTCAGATACATGGGAATTACAATCAAAATGTTTGTGTTTAAACCGATCCATAGTAACAAACATGAATACATTCATCGATAACTGTAACGCTCCAAACTAACATTAGAAGTGTCCATTACAGTGTAACAATGCTGCCGTTGTCCTTCCTTTAAAGACTATCATTCACTTCTATCACAAATATATGAATAAAGCTGCTGAGCAAGGGCAAAACAACTACTACAAACGAAATAATAACAATGTACCAGCTGTATTACAATGTACCAGTCATATATGACATTTTATGAGCTATAAACAAAAACCTGGAAGTATTAATTTACTCACAGTGAGCACAGATTTTCACACTCACACATGGAAAGAACTAAAAATCTGTATGGAGCTAAAACGATATTAGAAATGCATGCATAAAAATGCACAAATATTCACACACATCATCATCTGATGGTACTATCCCAGTAGATTTTGTTCATTAAAATAAAGCTAAATTGTGTGTGTGTATTTGTGGCCTGTATTATGAGTTTACAAAATGTAATAAATTAAATGCATAAATGTGCATCTTGACAAATGCATTTGTGCGAGATTGTGATATTGTTTTGACTCCATATTTTTTGACAAACTAAACGCATTTTAAACATTCTGCCAAAACAATTCCTGAATAGCTAGAAAATCGGCGAGGAAAATATGTGAAGAAACACACACAAAAACCTTAAATCGTTGAAGAGTAAAAAAAAAAAAAAATCAGTAGCAACCAGTTAAGATGAGCAAGGAGTGAAAAATCTAACAACTCTCCATCAGTGATGTGACTTTAGAGGCCTTTTTTTGTCTTGTAGCAATTTGACAATAGCAAATTACCCTTAACTAAAGCTCTGTACACAAAGACTTACCAAACTTGCTAACAAATATATATATATATATATCTGAGTCAAATCATATGGGTAAAACGAGTGTGAGTTTACATTTTCTTTGCCTCTTTTATATTTTACAACAAAACTAAAATATTTCAGCTTCATCATGGCAAAACCCAAAATAAAATCCACACTTATGTTTTAGAAATGCTAACTTAATCTTTCCAATGACAAACAAACTCTCTTTTACCTATAGGCAAGCCTGCACAAACAATACATAATATACACACTCAACTCTAAAATTAAACTTTAAAATAAATCTTGTGCAAAGGATGAAAGTTGGAACATTTGTCAGGCAATAACATTTACACAGTGCTGGATAACAAGCATTGCAGACTTTGCAAATGATTAAAAACATCAGCGGCACATACATAAATAAAACTTATATACTTAGAAGAAAGGGGCTTGTTGTGACACATCTCTTGTCACATGATTTCAGTATTTCACTAGGCAACTATTGTTTTTGGCATTGCGTGATAAGGGCATATTTAAGAGATACTGATGGGAGGTTTTGGTCTGTAGCCACCGACATTAAGTAAAAGGGATTAAATGCATCATGATATTTAAACAACAACCAGATTTGCCCTGAGCGAGGTGAATTTGTGTATAGTGCAAATAGTGCTCGAGGCCAGAGCCATACATATACCGAGTTGGGGCCCTCGAAAAACGAACCACAAAAAGAAAACACGCCAACCTTTTCCAAGCAGCATTACTAAAGTTATGACACAGGAAATCATATGCCGCTGACTTTACGCTTTCATTTCACTCAGAACTTAAAGGAAGAAAGAAAATACATCTGCTTTACGCTTAATATCCAGACTTGTTCATTTACATAGCTAGTATTAAAGGCTAAATGTTTTCAGGCAGATATCTAGTAAGCTTCTGGCTAGGGTCACAGTTCAGTGGAAAATAAGACGCCCTGAAAAGAGATGTTTTTAAACGGCCCTTTACATCCCAGTAAATCTGCTCTTCTGTCTTGAGTTTGACCTAACGTTTGTACATGTATGGCTCTGGCTGTAATATCGGTTATATCACTCACACCTGCATGTGCCCGGTGACATCACCTGAGGAAGTGAGAGGCACAAGAGAGGAGCAGTCTCCTCCTCACACTACAACCAGTGCTGGAGCGTGTTCAAGTTATTCTCCATCCATCGCATGTTCTGCTTAATGGTCTCAGTGGCCTCCTGCACGATCCTCATCTGAGAACCTTTCGCCCCAAGAGAACTGAAGAAGTTCTGGGCCTGGACAAGAAGGGTGAAAAATAATTCAGTACAAAAACATGAATTAAAATTGGACTTTTTAATTTTAACTAATATATATGATCTTTTTTTTTTTTTTTTTGAATGAACAGACCTCCATGAGATGAGTTTTTGTGGAAAATTGACTGGTTGCGGACATGATGATGCTCTGAATGGGGAAAGATCCCAGAGGAAACCTTGCATAAAGAAAATGGAAAAGGGAAAACATTAAATTACACATTAAATTACACATTGAATGCTTTAACGTACAATGAACTAATTGATACATTTGCAAAACCACCTCATTATAAAAATCTTGGTTTCTATATTGGCCTTAAAACATTTATGACCTTTCTCCACTAAGGGGCCGTTTACACAACACCGTTTTCAACTAAAAACGGAAAACTTTTTATGCGTTTTGGGTGCCTGAAAACACAAGCTTTTGAAAACTAGTTTCAAAGTGCATGTTTTGAAAATGGTACTGTTATCCTCCCCATGTAAACAACAAAAATATGAATTTGTTTCTTTACAAAGTGACATTGTCAACTACTGGCCTGGCATTAATAATACAGCAACTTTAGTTTAGTTAATTTCACAGATCCATGTGAACGGGGATCGTTTTGACAACATTAGTTTGACAATATCTGTACGCAACAAAACGCAAAGGAAAAACGTTTCCGTTTTAGAACATCGTTGTTCGTCTGGACGAACATTGTTTACATGGTGTTTTCATTAAAAAAAATTTCCCTTTTTCTTTATTTTGTTTTATTTACCTTTACTATGCACAATCAGTGTATGCACATGCATGTAAAGACTAAAAGGTGTAATATTTACATTAAATGTGTGTGGATTCAAAATGTTGCTAAAAACAAATATTTAAGTAACCCCCCTCCTCCAGTTGTTTTTTGATTCTTTAAATATGAAAAGTTCACCACTCACTTTTGAGTGATTTTTTCCCAGTTCTCCTTCACAAAATCCCATGCGTAGAGGTAGCCAGCAAAGTTCCTGCAAATCGTGTGGATCACCAGAGGAAAGTCTTGAGTTTGAATCTCACTTCCATCAAGACTTTTCTTCAGAATCCTAAAATGGAAAACCAAGTGAAATTCAATATTGCATGTGTTGACAGCTCGAAAGATTTTCCCTCCCAACAGAACATGTCGTCCAGCCTTACCAAAGGATTTTCCGTACATCCTGAGTGCTGGCCAAACCTTCCAGTGTCTTGTGCTTCTCTGCGTCATAGATGGAGTGTTTATATGTGTTTAGAAGCACATCCCATCCGTCATCTGTTTGGGCAGCAACTTTGAAGACTGTTCTCATGAGATCACTGGGAATCCTAATACAACACAGCATATAACAAGAGAAAAAAACTGCAGTTAGGAGCACAAGAGTCAAGAGCTTTAGACAATATCTCTTTCCTTCTCTTTGCAGAACTAACAATAATGACTCTTTTTTTTGTGCAAATCACAAGACTAGTTATCAGTTAACGAAGAGCAATTCAAATAATTCAGTAAAGGGTAGCGGGTCAATCACTACTCAAACTTACGGAGAAGTCTTGTTGGAATGGACCCACTGATCAAACAGATGTTTGGCCTGTGTTGTGCAGTTGAGTCTGTTGAGGGAACATGCCATCTCCAGCAGGGCGGACCGAAGCGTCATCTTCGACACGGAAGTTTCCAGTTCCCATGACTGACTCTCCATCAAACTTCCAAAATGGGAGTCGATGTAACCCTGCAACGATTGAAGTCAAACAACTTTTAGAACTAAATACATTGTCCTAAGATAAAATAAAGAGAGACATTTGAATACAACAGCTACATAAATGTTGCAGATGAACGTTGTTTCCTACCGTCATTCTAGACACCAAGTTCAATTCTGATCTTTTGTCCAGCAATCTGTAAATCTGATCAAGCTGGAAGAGAGCTTCAATCAGAGGAGCCGTCTCGTTCTCGTTTCTGATGTAATCCATTAGGTTTAAGACCTGCCTGAAGGACACCCTTCCCAATCTGGAGGAAACATGAAGCATAATTAACCATCCCAAAAATAAACATATATATATTTTTGAAACTGATTGATCGTAGACCTCATTGATCTCTCTGAAAAAGAGAGCCTGTAATTCTCTTAATAGTTTGTTTGTGTACATGAATGTGTGTGTGTGTGCGCGCGCATGTATCCAAGCATGCACAGGTCCGAGGCTTTTATCTTTGCGAGTACATAAGCAAATATGTTAACATGAACATGGTGAACATGCTCCTGAACACAAAATTTCGATCTCCCCCCAATTCATTTTCAATGGATGGTTATTTTTGACCAATATAAGCTCAGATCAATGAGGCCTACAATCAGTCAGTTTAAAATATAAATACAATACCTGTCCTAACTGAAAGTTGACAAAAAGATTGAATCCCATATTTGGTGATAATATAGCATAACGAGATATTTATAAGACAATTTTTTAAATTGTAATAATATTTCAACTATATTCTTGTATTTTGATGAATGAATGCAAAAAATAAAAAAGGACAAATCATTTAATTTTACACTGCAGAAAATATTCTTGAAAAAAATATTAAAACATATATAAATATTGCATGCTGGTTTTGATGGGTATTACAGTATTATCACATCACTATGACATATTCTCAAATGTACAACACTCAGTTCCCACACCAATCATTGTGTTTCTTTCTCCAGATGTTCACGATGGAATAATTATTTAAAACATTTTTAAACTATTTAAAAATTGTGTATTATTTTTTTGTGAAACTGCAATTGCAAATAGCAGTATTATCAAATAACAATATTTTATAGCTGAATCACAACAATAAAAACTATTGGTAAATAATAATAAATGAATGATTTCCTGATAATGTCAGGTTTTCCTTGATTGTAGGAATCCTGTAGCATCAGCTCTTTAAATCTTGTCTAATACCTTTAACCTTTCATTTAAAATCAAATCTACCTGGAGAGAGCAAAGATGTTATTGATGAGAGCTGCTCTGTCTTCACAGGGGAGGACATTTATGTTCCCATTCAAAGCATCAATCAAGGCCTTCCATCCCTCCATATCATAATGCACTATGTAGAAGCCATCACTCCTGAAGTTGAACTTCAACCACTTCACCTCACCTGGAAGCTTTAATATGGCTGGAAAAGATTTAAAGCAACAAACAATATATTATCATCTCCAGTGGTTGGAATAATCTGTCTGTGTCCGTACACTCGGTCCTGAGGACAATGCTCACCTGTTTTGTCCTTGAGATGAAACACTTGCTTGCAGGAGCTGAGAACACTACAGCTGTCGTTCACGTATGTCAGGGGAACATGCCACAAGGTGCTATATGGAACACAAAAGTCGATCAATTAACATTAAACATTAAGAGAGGCGGACATCAAGTAAAGCTTGCTGTTTTAATAGATCATTTAAACCTCTGGAACCTTAATACAAACAATACTATTCTATCTCATGCCATACACTACAGTTCAAAGTTCGGTAAGACTTTGAAATGTTTTTGAAAGTCTCTTATGCTCAACAAGGTTGCATTTATTTGATCAAAAAAATACAGTAAAAACAGAATTATTGTAAAATATTTAGGGCTGTGCAAAGATTAATTGCGATTAATCGCATCCAAAATAAAAGTTTGTGTTTACATAATATATTTGTGTGTGCTGTGTATAATTATTTTGTATATATAAATACACACACATGCATGTATATATTTAAGAAAATCTGTTATTCATATATAAAATATTTATATATAATATAGATTATGTATTTATATATACACAGTATTTACGTGCAAATAATTCTTAAATATATACATGCGTGCATATGTATTTATATATACAAAATAATTATACATAGCACACACACATATATTATGTAAACACAAACTTTTATTTTGGATGCGATTAGTCGCAATTAATCTTTGCACAGCCCTAAAAATATTATTATAATTTAAAATAACTGCTTTCTATTTTAATATATTTTAAAACGTAATTTATTCCTGTGATGTCAAAGATGAATTTTCAGTAGCCATTACACCCGTGGCCAAAAATATTGGCAGCGACATAAATTATACTAATATAATAGAAGTTATACTTCAGTATTTGTAGTTTATATTTTCATGTTTCTATGGTATACTGGAAAATAATGATAATAAGGCTTTCATAGGAGTGATTTCACATGACTAGGACTTGTTCACACTTTCCCATGTGCTGATGCATCGATCACTCTGCACAATAATCTAGAAACAATGTTAATAAACACCACAACAACTAAAGCAGAAAACATTGTCACTGACAATACTTTTGGCCACAGCTGTGCTCCAGTCTTCAGTGTCACACGATCATTCACAAGTCATTCTAATATGCTGATTTACAGCTCAAGAAACATTTCTTATTATTATCCATGTTAAAACAGTTGAGGTGCTTAATTTTTGTGTGGAAATCACGATACATTTTCTTTGTGAATAAAACGTCCAAAAGAACAGTTAGTATTTGAAATAGAAATCTTTATAAATGTCTTTACTGCCACTATGTTTGTAAACGTTCCGTTTTATGTACTGGTATTTCTAAGAGTAATAACAAAAAAATGAACTATAAACCGATGCGATCTTTGTTTATTCTTTTAAAGGGTTAGTTCACCCAAAAAAATAAATTCTGTCACATTTACTCACCCTCATTTCATTCCAAACCACAAATAAAGATTATTTGTAATAAAATCTGAGTGATTTCTGTCTCTCAATTGACAGCCACGCAACTACCACTTTGACGCTTCAAAAAGTTCTTAAAAGAGATCGTAAAATCTCCATATGTCCATATGATTGTCCTAATCCATATGAATTGAGAGGTCGAAGAGACTCGATCGCTTTATATGATGAACAAATTGAATTTAGTCTTTTATTCACATATAAACATTCATCAACTCACACATCAGTTGAAGTAAACGGAAGCTCAAGCATGTTCGCTTGACGTGTGAGCAAGAACCAATAAGGTTCATTCTCGTGTCACGCAGCACGTTTGAGCTTCCTTAAGAACCAATGAGGTTCATTCTCGTGTTACGCAGCACGTTTGAGCTTCCTTAAGAACCAATGAGGTTCATTCTCGTGTTACGCAGCACGTTTGAGCTTCCTTAAGAACCAATGAGGTTCATTCTCGTGTCACGCAGCACGTTTGAGCTTCCTTAAGAACCAATGAGGTTCATTCTCGTGTCACGCAGCACGTTTGAGCTTCCTTAAGAACCAATGAGGTTCATTCTCGTGTCACGCAGCACGTTTGAGCTTCCTTAAGAACCAATGAGGTTCATTCTCGTGTCACGCAGCACGTTTGAGCTTCCTTAAGAACCAATGAGGTTCATTCTCGTGTTACGCAGCACGTTTGAGCTTCCTTAAGAACCAATGAGGTTCATTCTCGTGTCACGCAGCACGTTTGAGCTTCCTTAAGAACCAATGAGGTTCATTCTCGTGTCACGCAGCACGTTTGAGCTTCCTTAAGAACCAATGAGGTTCATTCTCGTGTCACGCAGCACGTTTGAGCTTCCTTAAGAACCAATGAGGTTCATTCTCGTGTCACGCAGCACGTTTGAGCTTCCTTAAGAACCAATGAGGTTCATTCTCGTGTCACGCAGCACGTTTGAGCTTCCTTAAGAACCAATGAGGTTCATTCTCGTGTTACGCAGCACGTTTGAGCTTCCTTAAGAACCAATGAGGTTCATTCTCGTGTCACGCAGCACGTTTGAGCTTCCTTAAGAACCAATGAGGTTCATTCTCGTGTTACGCAGCACGTTTGAGCTTCCTCAAGAACCACTGAGGTTCATTCTCATGTTATGCAGCACGTTTGAGCTTCCTCAAGAACCAATGAGGTTCATTCTTGTGTTACGCAGCACGTTTGAGCTCCGCAAGAACCAATGAGGTTCATTCTTGTGTTACGCAGCACGTTTGAGCTTCCTCAAGAACCAATGAGGTTCATTCTCGTGTTACGCAGCACGTTTGAGCTTCAAGAGGTTTGTTCTCGTTTGTCAAGCAGGTTCAGTTGAGCTTCTGTTTATGTTCACTGATCAATGTTTAAATGGGAATAAAAGCCTAAATTAAATCTGTTCATCATATAAAGTGATCGTGTCTCCGCAAATTCTGACTCAAAACCACTCAATTCATTTGGATTAGGTTTACAATCTCTTAACTTTTTGAAGTGTCAAAGTGGTAGCTGTCAATGGAGGGTACATAACTGGCTAAGATTTTATTAAAAAGATCTTCAGTTGTGTTCTAAAGATAAATGAAAGTCTTACAGAATTTGAATGACACGAGTGAGTAATGAGTAAATGATGACAGAATTTTGACCCGGTGCGACTGATAGTCAAGTGCAACTTATTCTCCGGAACATATGGTACCTAAAGTAGCAAAAAGAGCCTAAAGAATATTACTAACCAACAGCAAACGGATCTAATCTCGCCCTTATTCATTACAAAACATTTGTAGATATATGTTTTACTGTTAAAATCCTCTACCTGTAGTCTGTGCTGTTTTCAGCATTCAGAAGGAAATGTTCTTGCGACAATGTCACTTGAGTGCCATTCCTCTTCACTGTGACCAGAGGAAAGCCCTTATGAACAGTCCAAGTGTTCATCATCTCAGATACACTTAAATTTTGTTTGCTCACCTATGGAGAACATGGATGTCAGTGTACGCTAATAAAAACATGGCTCAGATATTAGCTCAGTTGCTTTTTCATTAAGTATAGTAACTGTATGCATGACACTAAAAAAAACAAAAAACTATTTGCTTTGTTATCGTAAATATTGAAAAGCAATCACTGTTCAGACATTTTAAATTCAATCTAGTAAAAAAAGGTCTGACCTGAGAAAGACTGTTCCATAAATCTTTACTTTCTGTGTTTGATCGGTTATACTTTAGTAAGTACTCAATCACTCCTTTTCGAAACTCCCCATTTGTGAGGGTTGCATTGAGCATCAGCAGTATTGAAGCACCCTTGCATGATCAAGAAACAAGTTATGAGAATAGATAAACAATCAATAACAATCAATGAAAATGATTACAATGGCTTAATTAACGCTGTTTTTGAAAACTGGCACACTTCACAAGTAATAGGTAATGTATGATATACCTTCTCATAAGACACAGAGTCAAACATCTCTTCAACCTGCTCTGGGGTGCTCACGACAGTAGACACTGGGTGGGACGAGTTCAATGCATCTTTGGCTAGTGCTTTAAATCGAACATTTAAGAATTCAGTGCCCTGGAAATGAAAGACACAAGATTAAATATAGACACATTCAAACAACAAAAAATAACGTACGGAAAGAGCTAAAGGGTATTTCTCCTAATTTAGTCTAAAACTTACTATGTCAAGGTCTGGGAACACATTTTTAATCGACATGTACTGCATGTAGGTTGCAAATCCTTCATTCAGCCAAAGATCATTCCACCATCTCATAGTCACCAGATTTCCAAACCACTGAAGAGAAAAACAACATAATGAACAGCATGTCTGACTCGCCTTTTCTTTTTATTAGAATTGAAAGAATTCATTTACGATTGATCATTTGTATTTTATATTACTATTAGTGCTGGGCAACGATTAATCGCATCCAAAATAAAAGTTTGTGTTTACACAATATGTGTGTGTGTGTACTGTGTATAATGTATACATTTATATAATGTATATATATATATATATATTAGGGCTGTCAAATGATTAATCACATCCAAAATAAACGTTTTTTTTACATAATATATGTGGGTGCACTGTGTATAATTATTTTCTATATATATATATAAATACACACACATGCATGTATATTTAAGAAAAAAATATTATTTATATATAAAATATTTCTATTTATATATAATATAAATTATATATAAATCTATATACAGTATATACATGAAAATATTTCTTAAATATATACAAGCATGTGTGTGTATTTATATATATAAAATAATTATGCACAGTGCACCCACATATATTATGTAAAAAAAACTTTTATTTTGGATGTGATTAATCACGATTAATCATTTGACAGCCCTAATATATATATATATATATATATATATATATATATATATATATATATATATATATATATATACACACACACATATATATATATATATATATATATATCAGGGTTCCAGACTGCGACCAAATTGGTCGCATATGCGACCATTTTTTGAGAATGTGCGAGTTAAAATGTTATGTGGTCGCATTTGTGCGAGTGGACGCTTGAGCAACAGAACGCCGTTGTATCAGCTGCTGCAGTCCGTAACTTATGTTCAAAATGAACGAGTAGGCTACATCATGAATCCATTTTCCAAACCGTGTTTTTGACTTATTCTGAATCACTACGGTACGCCTATAATAAGTGTTTATATTCGGACTATTTTATCCCGGGGTCGTCTCGGCTGCGGAGTAGCCCAGTGCCTGCGTGACTCGCCATAGACATTAACGGAGAGAAGTTCCGTCTACAATGTTCTTCCGCAAGACACGTGCAGTTTATTTATTGAGGAACGTAGACGTCACGCGCATTGCACACTGATGGTGAAACGCGCCAATTACGAATTCACGAATTAAGGCATATAAAAATGATAAAAATGGTCTCACGAAACACAGAGCCCCTTTTCAGCGGTTATATTTTCCTCTGTCGAGCGATTACTCTCATGATCGCTCGACAGAGGAAAAGGAAATTATTATAAAATGCAGAAGGTAAGGAGTGTGAGATTTCTGCTTTTTGTTACAACTATAAACTTTGATAACGAAAAATCTGTATCAGTTTATTATAATACTCTAATCTTTTAAAATGTAATGCATACATTTGAATGTTTAATGATTTTTAAAAGATAGAAAGATAGATAGATAGATAGAATATGATTCAAATGTAAATAGATAGATTGTATATAATTCAAATGTAAAATGCTTAAAATTACAGATTAAAATTACTGTCCAAAATCCATGAAAATCCTGAAATTTGGCAATGATAATTAATATATTACAGGTATTTCTGCTGCAACCCAGAAAGCCTTTGCTAGCCTTGGTCCATTAAAACCACTATTCATCAGCATGCATTGATTAATCCCATGGCATGAAAAAAAAAAAAAAAAAAAAGGTGCGACCAAATCATATGCTGGTGCGACCAACTGAGAAAGTTGGTAGCACCAGTGCAACCAGTGGAAAAGTTAGTCTGGAGCCCTGTATATATATATATATATATGTGTGTGTGTGTGTGTGTGTGTGTGTATATATATATATATATAATGTATAACAATGCAATGGGGCAATATTTGTGGGTCCTGATAATGCCAAATGTCTGCTTTTACCAGTAATAGTTATAAACCATTTGAACGTGACTATTACCCTGTCATGAGAATGTTTCTTTATTTATAAAGTGAATTACCTGGTGGGCAAGTTCATGAGCAATGACAGAAGTCACCAGTTGCTTGTCTAGAGGGGAGGAATTATTCCCTACTAGCAAAGTTGTCTCACGGAATGTGATTAGTCCCCAGTTCTCCATGGCTCCAGCGAGGAAGTCAGGAATGGCCACTAAATCTATTGATTTTCGAAAGAAAACGTGGTCATGTAAGGCAACACAACTAAACATTTTTAAGTTTGTTATTCATAAAATTACATTAGTGTGTACATTCAGCTATTCTAGGAATCTAATAATCCCCGTTTGAAGAGTTTTTGTAAGGAATGGTGTCTTACCTAACTTGCTTAATGGGTAGTCAATCTCAAAGAAATTATTGTAGAACTCCAACAGTTTTGCAGCGGCGTCCAGAGCATAATGCACTTGTTCCTTTTTGTCTGGAACGGCATACACAGACACCTGCACAACATTTGAAGAAAACAAACAAAACCTATACCGTAATGCAATATGTTTCCAGAATATTTTCAACACAAGACAACGATTTTGAGAAGAATACATACCGTAGTATTAGAGACATTCGTGCTGTAACTACTAAATTCAGCCACAATAAATGCAACCAGGTAAGTGCTCATTGTATCACTTTCCTTAAACTCGTCTTCTAGAAGGCCATTTTTAAAATCCGTGGTTTTGACCTTAAAAAAATTAAAACAAAAATGTATGGACAATACAATTACAAAACTATAAAATTATCAAAAGAAAAATAAGAAAATGGTTTTATAAAACAAATATTATATACACAATACTGTTCTAAAGTTTGGGATCAGAAATATTTTATGTTTTTGAAATAACTCTATTATGCTCACCAAGACTGAATGTAAGAACATGTGTGAACAAAAATACAAAAACAGTAATGTGAGGGTAAAAAAACGGTAATGTAAAAACAGTAGTGTGAAATATTATTACAATTTGAAATAGCCATCGTCTATTGTAATATATTTTAAAATGTAATTTATTCCTGTGATGGCAAAGCTGAATTTCACCAGCAATTACTCCAGTCTTCAGTGTCACATGATCCTTCAGAAATCTAGTATCATATGCTGATTTGATGCTCAAGAAACGATTACTATATTATTATCAATGATGTGAACTGTTGTGCTGCTTGATATTTTTGTGTAAACTGTGATAAAAAAATTCAGGATCCTTTTATGAATAAAAAAAAGTAATGGTAAGAACAGCATAAATTTAAATATATATTTTTTTTTTTTTCTAACATCATAGAATTTACTTTACTATCTACCTTTACTATTACTATTTACCTTTACTATCACTTCTGATCAATTTAATGCATCCTTGCTGAATAAAAGTTTTTTTTTTTTTTTTTTAAACAAAAACAAACACAAACTTTTGAACGGTAGTGTATACACAAACACACACACACTTGTATATGTGGTTTACGTGGACTCTTCATAGGCGTAATGGTTTTTATACTGTACAAACTATCCCCTTATACTAACCCTATATCTAAACCTACCCATCACCGAAAACTTACTGCATTAAAACATTCAGTATGTTTTTAAGCCATTTTGTTTACAAGGACACAGGAAGTGTCCTCATAAACCATGTTTACGTTGTAATACCCATGTCATTATACACATTTGTGTCCTCATAAACCACATATTCAAGAGCACACACAATACACAGCAATTTAAAGATTTCATTTAAAGGGGAAAAACAGTCAACAAACAAACAAACAAAACTACCTTTGGCATGTTTGAAAGACTGATATACTTGGATTCTCTGGTAATCTTAATTAGAAAAGTTGATTTAAAAGCTGGCTCGTCAAAACAAGGGAAAGCCTTGCGGGCTGCCAAGGGCTCAAACTGAGTAGCGGCCAAAACTCTAGAAGAAAGATGGAGTGAATTAAAAGAAGTGTTTGAGAGGCATAAAGATATAGAACTAAGTAGAAGTAAATGTACACACTTAAGCAGACTAGTTCATTCAAATGTATCCTAAATATTCAGAAAGTTACACAAAGGTGAATTGGACTGCAAATACCTTTTTGTACCATTTGTGTCGACATAGGAGCTGTTGTAGAAGCCATCATAGCTGTTGGAGAAGTTTGCTGTGTAGTCAATGTTCAAAACATATAGCCCCTTCTTAAGATCTTCTGGAAATTTGATGGCGATCTGCTGCCAAGGTTTGTACTCCAGGAAGTGGACCACTTTATCTTGGAAAGTGGCCTTGGTTATGTTCATATCAGAACTGTGCAGGACAATAATCTTTGTTTCATTTAACACTTCCACTTTGATTGACACACTGCCTTGAAAGGTCATATTCTTCAGGTCGGGATGGAGTGAAATATTGTAATGCACTGGATGCACACTGGATGGTAACCTCAACTCTGTCCATGGGAAAAGTTCATCACTTGTAGAAATTGGATAGATTTTCTCCATGGTTGAATTTGTCTTTTGGCACCCCTTTCTGGTGAAAGTGCAGCCTGGAACGAAGTAAATGACCATGAATACGGAGACCACCACAACCAGGAGGAGAACACCTACCACCGTAGTCTTAGCTGAAGGCATCGAGCACAATCCAGAAGGCTGGTGGCGGGTGTAGGATGAGGCAGCGCTGCGCTGGTTGGAACTACGGTTCATGAAGGACATGCCAAGAAGACGGGCGGAGGATTCGTAGTCTTCCTCGTCTTCGTCCAGGTCGTTTTCCCCAAGGCCTCGGACTAAAAGTCGCGAGCTGCGGGGTTCATAGACTACATCATCTGAGTCGATGGGGTAGGAAGTGGACTCCTTCGCCAAATCCACCACATCTGGCTCTTCCTCAAACATGCTGTTCTCAATCATGTTCCTTGGCAGGGGAGCTCTTTCTGTAGGTTAGAGTAGCAACATAAAAACATAAGTGAATACAAAAGCACGGTTGTTGGAAGTGGCTTCCTGTTTACAAGAGCGATGCCGTCTAAAATAACCAAGAGCTTTTCTGAAAACTTGAGTGATTTTGTAGTCAGCCTACACAAGTGGTTTAAGTCAGAGTGCAAAAGGAAGAAAACAAATGAAAGTGAAACTAAAGATGAAAGAAAAGCTCATTTTCATGCATCTCTGTGCATTTTTGTATGCACAGAGATGCATGAAAATGTGCTTTTCTTTCATTTTAAGATCATCGGTAAGATTCGGTTCAGTAAATACTTCCAGCCATGACCACAGGCTGTCACCAATGCACATCATACTCAATTCAGTGTTGCTAAACTATTGTCTGCATATGATTTGTCAATACCCTGACAGAAAATAAAGTGACCACCGCAGTGTTCCTCTTTTACTCCTTTCACAGAGGATTAGACTAAATGAATTCAATAACAAATCAAGGCTCTAAGTTAACAGTAATCAAATTACTGTTTAACACATTGCTTGAAACCACTAAAATGTGTCCTACCTACTGACCTGAGGTCAAACTCAGGTCTGCTGCACAAAGACTCTTGTTCTTTAAGTGGCCTGAATTTCAACTTTTTTTTAACAACAACATGCCTGATTTATCGTTTAGCACAGTTCAGAGTTTGTGACTATTCAGTCATAAGCACATAAGCAAACACTTGCTACAGTTCCTTAAGTTAATAAATCTCACAGAAAC
Organism: Rhinichthys klamathensis goyatoka; assembly: GCF_029890125.1. Lineage (NCBI taxonomy): Eukaryota > Metazoa > Chordata > Actinopteri > Cypriniformes > Leuciscidae > Rhinichthys > Rhinichthys klamathensis. The sequence goes on along the minus strand of NW_026606570.1, from coordinate 6,774,733 downwards.
ATATCAAGATCATATTTCATAAATTAATCATATATTTTGCATATGTTATTAAAATGCTGCCTATTTTTTCAAGACTATCTGCTTTAAGATGCCATAATTAACCTATGTCAGTTAAAGTCGGCATGGAGTGGAAGTTGACATCGTCTTTCCTTTCCTGCTGTGACGCATATCTGAGTGAAATGACTTCTCAAATGATTTTGTCCATCTGGAATTGATAAGATCAATGAGTTGTTGCTGTGATCTCATGTAAATGACAGGTTGCTGGAGGGTATGGCTGCACGATTAGAGCACAAATCATAATTACAATTATTTTGGTCAATATTGTTATCACGATTATATAACATGATTAAGAGTTGACCAAAACCTTATACGAGTAATTTTGTTTTCACGATAGCGATATACATCAAGTTAGGTATATTTTACAGGAAATAAGGCTGCTATGATACCAACATTTTAGAGGCTAGTGAAATTTCACAATTCTTGATAGCAATTTTGATACTACAGCATAAACTAAGGAGGCATTTACACAATCCTGTTTTCAACTAAAACTGACACCTTTTTATGCATTGGCTGTTCAGACAACAGCGTTTGGAGGCCTGAAAACAGAAACTTTCGAAAATGCGTTTCAAAGTGCAAAAAATGTTTAAAACGGTGACATCATGCGCATGCGTATTACACGTTCAGTCAAAGGCATACGCGAGAACTTGACAACCAAAACAACAATGGTGGACTTTATTTGGGCTGCCCAAGAGAATTTACACTTCTCCGGCAAAGTATAGATTTACTGTTTGTATTCACCGCTCTGTAGAAGAATGCGTAGTATTGTGTGCTTAGTGTTTCCTTACAAAGTGACATTGGCCTGGCATGCATAATGCAGTGTTTTTAGTCATTTTCACGGATCCGTGTGAACGGTGAGCGTTTTGACAACGTTGTCGCCTTTACGCGAAACTTTTCAAAAACAGCAAAGGAAAAACTTTTCTGTTTTTTTAAACATCATTGTCATGTAATATACCCTTATATTATAGGCAAACTAATGCAAGTTAAAAAGAAGTCCTCAAAAAGTTGAGCAAAAGTAATTAAAGCTGCAGTCCGCAGTTTTTCCTCTTTGTCGCCATCTCTGTTCGAAATCTGCAATTGCAGTAATTCGCGGAATTATCAACTTTACATGAGTTGTACTTCGACACGGCACAGCGCGGATGAACACAATGTTTGAGGAGAGAGTGAGGCTGTCAGTCGCCGCGCCGGTGTGGATACTGGCATTCAGAATCACAGATTATTCTTTTTGGAAGTATGACCAACATAAGAATTTTCATCCTAAAATGTCATCTGAACAAGTAAGTAACATCCACTTTTGTTCTGACCAACTAAGGGAAAAAAGCATTGCAGTAAATCGCACTGATTAAATCTAACGATCGATTATCATATCACGTCAAACCGTGCAAATTATACTTTGTTGTCAAATTGTTAATGTTAACAACATCAGCATTGCGTGACTAGGCCTACATTTAAAGCCTTTCAGATATTTATCCTTGTTTTCGCATGGGTCGTTTGAACCTTTCTGGATCCGCCATCAAATTAATACGTTTATTAATTTGATGATTAATTTGATGATTAGATTCACCATGAAAATAAAATAGACAATTATTGTTTATGGAATATTGCAGTGTTCATTATGAATTATTTATCTATGCACATTTTTTTGTCTTCATGTGACCTCACAATCTTTAATCAAATAAATTCCTCTTGCATTGACATCTCTTCTCTTCTCTAGTGTTTACTGGCACGAGGGCGGGACAACCTGTCACAGCAATAGCAAACAACAGCCATCCAAATCAATTCCCACTGGACAAAATGATGGTCCGTCTTACATTTTTCTTGTTCGAAAAGCCGGTTCACTGGGATATCCGTTACAATAAGGAAGAAAAGACTATCTGCTGACTTTAATGAAAGATTACATGAGCAAATGAATAATAATAATAATAATAATACATTATACACACTGATAAATGATAGATCGTTTTTATAATAAAGAACACAGAGCAATATTCCATAAAAAATAAGGATATTTGATTACATGGTAACTTTAATCACATTTCGTTTTTTTTTTTTTTTTTTTTTTTTATTGCGCGCCTTGTAATCCATGAAACAATCGTGATGCTTCTAAAATAACTGCTTTAAACAAAAGCATTAAAAATGAGTAAAAAAAATGCTCTTGACAGTTTTTGTGAGCGAAACTTTCAACAGCCAAAATCTCATTCAGGAAGTCAACAAGAACAAGTTTTTTTTTTTGCTTTTGCTTTTGCTGCCATTGACAGACAACACAGAAACTATTTTAGGCTAACTAAACTAGGAGATAAGCAAAGACAGTAGTAAAAAGTGACACCCAGCTGGCCTGTGTCTGTGTGTTACACATGTGCAAGACCATAAAACACAAAGCAGCAAATGTCACCTTGCAAAGATTAGGACAATATTTCGGGCAAAGCATGAACCCTGGGACTCTGGAGATTTAGGTCTTGATGCACGTAATAGACTAGTATCAGATCAGTGATGATGACTTAAAGGGAATATAAAGTCAAATGTGGATGCTGACAGCAGAACATTGTGAGAGATCGCGTGAATGACAGTCACCAAAACAAATAAATTACTGATCTAATTACTGATTATATTCACTTCCCCTCATAAACATACAATTTAATTTAATCAGAGATCCTGTCATGACCTGTCGACGCAGATGCACCAATGGCTATTTAAATGTTGTCTGTTAGCCAGCTTGGAAGTTTGCATGTTACATTTGCCTACTTAATCAAACCAGCTCGATAACTAACTCTGAATTGGACAAATCAAGGACCATGATAAAAACATGAATACAAGAGCAGTACTTGAGGAAATTGTATCGCATTATACATAAAAAGCGAAGCGGCTAGCTGTAGCATGTTAGCCGATAACTTTTTTTGAGGTGCACGACCTTTCGTTTAGCTAAATGAAGAGTCCATATTAGCTGCAGCCTTACCGCTTTCAAAAGTATCCATGATTAAATGTAGCTCTGAAGTAAAAACAAATCCTGTTTCAGCTGAAAGTGCGGATGTTTAATCCCGAGAGAGGTGAAGAGTAACACATTCACTCAACGCAGGAACGCATCAGATCAACTGTTGCTAGCTTAGCATTGTTATCCTGATCTACAGCTCTGTCACTTCACAGCAGTCAAATGATCGATCAGCGGTTTATTGAGCCATCGCTGCACATTGTTTTTCGATATAACAGTGGACACAAGCTAAAAGTGGCAATCACTGCTGCGAAACAAGCAACACGAGTGTTACTTCCCCATTCAGCAGCACCGTTTAAAGTGACAGTTCACCATTAAATGGACATTCCGTCATGCTGTTACGAACCCGATTGACTTTAATGATAAATATGGGGGGAAAGTGAATATAGAAAAAAACATGTGGAATTCCAAACACACTATTTATCACTTGTCTTATTTTATTTTATGTGTCATGTTTTTCTTTCTTTCTTTTTCCCCCCTGTGTGTCACACACAGTGTGTGGGATTGGGAAGCTTCACCAAGATTTGGAAATAAATCTAATTATGATTCTTCTGATTCTGATTACCTAACATGCCACCTAACATCTCTTTTAGTGCTCCACAAATGAAAGAAAGTCATATAGGTTTGGAACGACACGAGTAAATGATGACATTTTTTATTTTTATTTTGGGTGAACTCTCCCTTTAAGGCAGCACTACTGCTGCTGCACTCCTAAAGAAATACAGCCACTGACTGGCTGGCTGGCATATTGATCCATTTTATCCTCATTAATGACAGCTTCGCATATAATCACACAGACACATATAGAAAGTAAAAAAATCGTTGAATTAAAAATGTACAAAAATTTGATTAAAACTTAGCCTATGAAACATAACATCAAATCTACATATAAAAAATTTATAAAGAGATTAATTCATACCAATAGCTCCATATTCCTGATGATTTAAATGGTTTGCAGATTCCATGCGCTAAGACAGACTGCCATGCTCAACAAGAACAACTGTAATAGCGTCAATGTTCAGCAATTTGGACAATCACATGCAAACTATTTCACTCTCTGAAAAAACACTACAATAGGCTGGTGTATTCTCAAGAGCTTGCAGTGTGCAGCACATTTGTGCAGTGGAATCGTTATAAATAGTTGGGTCATTGTTTTCAGCAGTTGCCTATCTGTTTATTGAGGAGGACGGCCTACTGTGAAAACAGACAATTCCATACTGATAAGCCACCATATCACCAGATTGATAAATAGGTATACAAATAATTACGTGGTTCGTAATTATGTGGTTTTATTTATTATTAAGCTATTAGGCTATTTGCAATTTAGTTCATCTTGATGCAATTGGTATTGTACGGGCTTTTTTTGATTAGCCTAGAATGGAAGGAAAAATAGGCTAATTCTATTAAAAATCCTTAAACACTTTGTATGTGAATGATTTAATTTATTTATGTTTTTTATAGACACCATTGACAGCTAGCCTATATTATGGGTGGTTTGAGTGTATTGTGTGAACTGAAGTAAAGCAATATTGCCTCCTAGCGACAGTAAAAGGAGCCCTCACTCACACATTTACTTGGCTCTCTATGGGGAAATTCCATTGACTGCTACTGTTTACAGCTAATCTGGCCGAATACGCGGGGGACGTAGTGTGTTCACGCAGAGGCCAATGTGAATTAAATTCAAGGAGATAGTCAAGATAGTCTATGTATGACCTGTCATTATTCTTATCCAAAACGAGGCGATCTAAACATTATGTAACGCTAACACTAGTGTAATGTCTGTTTCATTCAGGCCTATCCTACAGGCCTACATTAGACGAGAGTGTTGGCATGTTACAGTCTGAGTGTTACTGTGTCTCAAGCTATTTATTGACAATAAAGTAGGCCTACCGTATATGAATAATGCAGTGCTAATCGACATCCTTTTTGAAACAAGTCTCTTTTGCTCACCATGCAAGGCTGCTTTTATTTAATACAAAAATACGGTAAAAAACTGTAATATTGCAAAATATTATTACAAGTTAAAATACCTTTCAATGTAAATATAATTAAAATGTATTTTTTTTCTGTGATCAAAGCTGAATTTTCAGCATCATTTTTTCAGTGATCCTTCAGAAATGTATTCTAATATGCTGATTTGTTGCTCAAGAATCATTTCTGATTATTATCAGTGTTGAAAACAGTTGTGCTGCTTAAAATTGAGTAAGATGTCTACACCAGTCTTGGGGAAGGGTAAAGGATTAATCAGGACAGATAGTGTTGTATGATGTAAAGAAAATGATCAAACTGCCCTGATGTTGCCTCAGACATTATATGACTGACAGACAAGAACGGTTTGACCTAAAAATATCAAAATTGAAACTACTGCGGAAACAAAGACACCTACATCTTGGATGCCCTTGAGGTAAGCTAAAACATACTAAAAATTTATTTCAAAGTGAACTATCCCTTTAACAGATTTAAAAAATATACAGCATGATATATTGTGTACATATATTACAATATACTGAATAATACATAAGGAATAGCCACTTTTCATTGAAAAAAAATGTGATAATATATCATAATGTAATTTTATATTCAGTAATACACTTCATAATATACAGATGTGATCAGATTTGCATGTGCAATATTGCAGATATATTTACTCATGCTGCATAAACTCACATATATAGAGAAAGATATCATGTAATATATTTCTTATTTTTTATTATTTACATTGTAAATGTTTCACATTTTTCAAACTAGTTAACAAAAGCACAAGCACACCTGCATGCACTGAAGTATTTAGCCAATAGACTATCACTGTGCTGAGGATTGAACAGCCATTACTTTTAAAAACATAGTCTTGAAGGTATTAGGCTAATTGTCACAGGCTCTACTCTTCAGCACAATGTAACCCCAAAAACTCACACATACCAGAAAACCTTTTAAATTCCAAAATAATAGAACATTAAACACTAACAAATATCCCCTATATTAATATTGAGCAAAACACATTAAATTACACTTAATTTTAACATTTGCCCTATAAGCATGCTGGGAACTAGAAATCTGTTGTAACTCATTCTGTGAATGTGTGTATATATATATATGTGTGTGTGTGTGTGAAATGTACATTTACATTTATATGTGAGCATGTAGGTGCAATATATGTACACAATAAAGGATAAAACTTTGTGTACATGTAATGCTATTTTTGTCTTAATTTATAAATATTTTAAATGGATTAATATATAGCCAATGGATCAATGGATATATATTGAAAAATACAAGTACTATAGTTTCCCATATATGGATATGTATTATGTAATATATTGCATTATATTTTGAAGTATATTCCCATATATTTTTGTCCCATAAGGGTAGGTGCAAGCCTATCACCAAGTGGTCATCATCAGAGGTGCAAGAAGCCATGATGAGCATCAAAGGGAGCTGAGAACAAAGAAACCACACTCTTACTCTCTTCCTGACTGCTCGTTTTTAAGTAGCGACCGCTGCTGTCAGCCACGCAGAGACAACTATTGTGGAAAACACTGCAGTGAACGCAGCAGCATGCATCCCCAGTGCCCAGACCACAAAGTCTGAGATCGCCACAGCGCCCACACACATGGCCTTGAGTGACACAGGTGCTTTAAAGCGAGTGCTCAGCATGCTGGAAAGGGTGCTTGACTGAACTAATGTACAGGCTGCTCCTGATAGGCCCCAAATTTTGCCCTCTTGGTCTTGTCCATCCATATGTCATGTTTTTGGTGAGATAACCCATTCCACATTGCATGTCTGAGAAAAGATGTTTGTTTTGTTTAGAAGTTGGTCACCAGCGCAGAACCTGTCCTAGGAGGAGTCCGGGAGCCGCTCTCTGGTTCAGGGAAACTGACACACCCGCACCGGGGAGGGGGTAGTGCGGGTGAAGAAGTTCAGACCCTCCAAGATGATGCGAAAACAGAATTGTACTTTTAAATTAGGATGGTTTTTTTTATGTAAAAATCTTGCTAATATTATAACTGGACCTCAAAGAACATTATATTTAAAACAAAATAAAAATGCAGCTCAATACCCCTTTAATGTCTGCACGATATACCTTAACCAACGTTCAACAGTGTTTTGAGCATAACAGATAACAAGGCAGACAAAGCTGATCTGAAGCAAAATGTAGCGATGTTCTATAGTGTATTGAATCAATTCCAAATTATTTACCAGTTATTTGATCTAATTATTCTTGCTGATACATCATTTTGCGGTGTATGGAAGTGATTGTGATGATAACAAAAGCTTAGTGGAGGTCAAGTGATAAATCTCCTAAATGTTTTTTTTTTTAGTAGGCCTAAATTAAAATGAAATGGACTGCCATCTTTAAAAAAATGTTCATGTATATACTTCATTTAATCCATTTCCTATCATTGTCATGTTTCATAAGAACACATTTTTGTTTTTAGGCTAGACTAGAGGCTTTAAGCTAGACATCATCCCTTATATATAAAACGTGTTTATTTTTATTTTTTTGTTTCAAACCTTATTCAGTTCATTCATTTTCAGCATCTTCAAGTATGATTTTGTGCCACTAATTAATAGGCAGTCTCCTATTAACATTAGTTACAAAATGTGGCACAGCTGTCAAGAGACATATCAAAGGCAAAGAAAAACACAAAGGCAAAACCCTTAGTGGTTTGAAACTGCATAGCTGTTTAAAAAAGTAAACTAGAAAAAGCAAACACATCATGCATTATTCAAGCCGTTACCCAATATAATTAAAATACAATCTAAAAAAAGGCAAAATAATAGAAAACTTGGAAAGTCATATGGAGTTGCTAATCAGTATCCACTGATTAATATACCAAAACCATTATACTAATATAATACTAGTCTGAAATGTTGATCTGCTTTTTACGTTTTAATTGAGTCTTTGCTGAAGCCAAGTCCTCATGGTCTCCAGATTCCTTCTGAGCCACACAATGTTCTTCTCCAAGTTTTCTGTGGCTACCTGTGTGACACGCAGCTGAGATACCTGCTCTGTGACGGACTTGAAGAAAGCCTCAACCTTAACACACAAAAAATGAATAGAAACACTGTAAATGAACCATCAAAACTAGCTGATCATTCCCTCTAAACAACAAGTAAACAACCAACCTCTCTCAGCTCCTCTGTGGACGAGAACTGAGTTACAGTGCCAACAATGATGCTTCTGATTCCAAAAGATCCCAGCGGAAACCTTTGATAATGAGATACGAGTCTCTTCATAATGATGAACAACATAATGACCAAATCACAACTAGTGCTATTTAACAGCTTTATAACCGAAATAAAAAGCAGTGGATTGCACCTACTTTTCTACTAGTTCATTCCAGTGTTTCTTCACAAAATCCCATGCTAGAAAATGACCCATTGGATTTCTGGCCACCATGTATATGAGACTGGGTAAATTCTGTGTTTTTATTACAGTTCCATCCATTCCAAGCTGTAATAATCTACAGAAAAAAAATTGAGAAATACAAGGCATTGTGTGATGTTAAACCTAACACACAAAATCAGAATACATATGACTTTTTAACACTAGAACCGCCACAGGGTAAAATTTACCCATGGCTGTTTTTCAAATGTACATAACAGATTTTCAATAAAAAGTCTCCCAGTCATTTACTTTTACTACAATTGTGTTATTTAAAGGGGTCATATAATGCCATTTTTGTACAAGCTAGTATGATTCTTTAGGGTCTAAATTAAAAGTTTGTAATATACTTTACTTAAAAATTCTCATTAGTATTGTAAGAAAACACTTATTTTACTTGGTCAAAAACAGCTCTGTTTTCAGCACGCCGTTTCAGTGCATATGATTTTAAATGATAATGAGCTTTGCTCACTCCGCCTCTCTGTTCTGTGTGTACACCGTTTGTAACACAATAACACAATAACCATAACGCGTTGTTCAGTATAAACGTGGGATTATGAATTATATTGAGAACATCATACATAGAAAACATGCCGTAATGTACCCTGAGTGTAAACCTTAGACGCATTCATTGTGAAGCGTGCAGCTAGCGATTTGCAAAGATTAATATAAATATTAATATAAAGTTTAATAAAACGTTACACTCACTTCAGTTGTTCTAGAGGTTCAGCAGGAACACGAATATCTGGTACCGATCCTTTTTTCATGAGCAGCTTCTTAGCAAAACCAGCTCATACTGACCCTCGTTTATAAAGCAGTCTGGTGTGAAATGATTCGCGCAAACATGAAAGCATTGACGTGGCTCGTGGGGAATATTCCCTTCGAAAACAAACTCAGCCACTGCGTCTTCAGCAGTTCGGATTTAGGAACATTAAAATGACTGCTGTGTTCGTTATTAAGGCCATTGCACACTGAGTCCGAAATTTTCGTATGCGTTTTTTCGTATTCGTGATTCGGAGGCTGTGAATTGTCAAAACACCATTCAAACGGCTTGCAACGGATGCGAAAAACGCAGAAAATCGAACCCGGTTCGATTTTTTTTATGACGCACGAAAGTTTCGGAGGCGGTGTGCAAGCGTGATTGACATAACGTGAGGTCGTATTTATTTTTTAACGTGCGATAATTTCGGACGCGAATTTCGGACTCAGTGTGCAATGGCCTTTACACCCAAGAACAGAACACCACAATCGCTTAGACGCCATTCTGCTCATAGACAGTGCTCCAGCATATCAACAATGACCGCGCCGGTCTGCGCAGACTATGACTGAGACAGCTCGCTCACGAGCGAGGGCGGGTCTGTGTTGAAACGCTGCTGTCAATCAACAATCGTGGGAGGGGCTTCCGAGCGTGTGACGTCACAAAATCGAACGGCTCAATTTGAGGCAGGGGTAAACATATAAGAAGATTAAAACAAAAACACTGGATGGATTTTTATCATTTTATGATGGTTGTTTACAGGCACTGCCAACACACATTTCAGTACAATCAACTTGTAAAAGTGCATGTACCATTATATGACCCCTTTAAAATTCCCTGTTGTTAAAAATAAAACCAGATTAAAAACAGTAGTCATGTGCATGGGTACATTTTACACGCTGGCGGTTTTCGGTATACAACGACCCGTGGGGGTTCTAGTGTAAATGCGTCGATAACAATGTAGGCTACCTTGATAGTTTTTCAGAGTCCTTGCTGCTTGCTAAAGCTGAGAGGAACTTGCTTTTCTCTGTCTCACACATGGAATCACCATACTTTTCCAGAAGGTAGGCCCAACCGCGGTCATCCTGGGCTCCAATCATATAAACCGTCTCAGACACATCAGTTGGTAAGCTGTATGTAAAACATTAGTCAGGTGTTAAGAAATCTGCTTATATAATCATTTCAAATGATAAAAATGTGATATTTTTTTAGAGGGTATAAGTGCAGAAACAAATACTGTGTTGTCAAGTCACCTGATTGCACCATTGGATTCCACCCAGCTATCATAGAGCTGTTTAGCCTTTTCCAAACACGGTGGATAACCAAAATCACATGCAAGGGAAAGAACCTCTTCACGCAGTCTCCGGTCTGAGACCGTCCCGTCATCACTCCACGACTGCTTGTCAATCACATCTCTGAAATACTGCAAGATGTACGTCTGCAGGACAAAACCAGATAGGATCAGAAGAGGATCTCATTTGAACTCAACGTGTGGTTCTGCAAGCTGCCTTACTGAAATGAAAGACTCTTTGACGGATATGTGGAGGAATGAGGAATGAAATTAGACTCCAGGAAATGTTTGTGTCATACCTTCAGATTATGAGTAACGTCAGCTATGTTTCTCTTTTCTATCAGCTTGTAGAATGATTGAAGATAGCCAAGCCCTTGCAGGAGAGGAACATTGTGGGTCTCAGACTTCAGGTAGCTGATCAGATCTAACGCTCTGTCTAGTGACAGTCGTCCTGCGCTGGAAATTATGAAAATAAATAACATTACAAATGAGCTCATAGGATAATACAATTATGCTCCTCTTGTTTTCCCTGTGATGAGACGTGCTTTATAAGGAGAGCAGTGGACCTGCACAGTAACTCACGTGACTAGCTGGAAGGCGTTATGAATGAGACTGGCTCTGTCGTTAAAGCTCAGAGCAGTGTGGTTTACTCTCAGAAGCTCCGTCAGGGCGTTCCAGCCCTCCTCATCATAATGAACCATGTAATATCCATTCATGTCAGTGTTGAGCTTCACCCAGTCTACGTCCTCATCCAGCGTCAACACATCTGGGTTTGAGAGATTGGTGGAAAAAGTTATTGACTGTACGGGTGAACTTGATTTCACCAAGTACAACATCCAACTACTGTAACTAACAAATTCCTCATGTGGCAACTAGACCCAGTTTATATATATATATATACCGTACATACATTTGAGAATGATTTTTCACCAAATCTTACCTGATTTTGTGTACAAAATGTGCTTTATCTCATGGTCAGAGTGACTTGTTTTATATGTCAAAGGGATGTGCCACAGATAGCTATGGAGAAGAATTGTTTTCTGTTACGAAGAGTCATATCAGAGACATTTCACTGCCTTTACCTGTAATTATGGCATATAACTGTAAAACACAAATGACAGCGAGAACTGTAAACAAACAATGTATACATGTGATTATGTAGTGTTGTTACCCATCTTGAAGTGAATGCCATGAGGGATCATCTGGCAGGACAATCTTTAAGAAGCGTTCTTGCCCAATATAAAGTTTCCTTTTTTGCCGCTTCACTGTGACCAGTGGTATGCCCTTTTGTAGAGTCCAAGTATACATCATTTCCTTCAGGTCTACGTGCTCCCCAGCAAAACGATACTACAATGTAAAGAGTTAAACAAAGAGTTTTTCAGACTGTTAAGCATCACCATCAAGGTGCAAGAAAACATTTTGAAGCATGTCTTTTGTGGTGTCTATTCAGAGTGCTGTGAATGTTAAATAGCAAAAATCTAATATTTTATTTATAATGTGACACTTTACCGCATTTTTAGTAGCTTGAGTACTGCTGTAACAGTGTTCTCCTGCTGTGAATTCCTCTTCAGAACATGTCTGTACAGAGCGTGAAGAGAGAATGAGTATTTGTTTCGATGCTACATTTTAAATGTATGACAGAAAAAGGCAGTGGATGAAGAAGTGACATACTTTAATAAGGCTGTCCCACAGATCTTCATTTCTGGCATTGCTGTACCTGAACCTCCGAAGATACCGAATTATGCCACTCTGGAAGCCTTCATCTGTCAAGAAATGCCTCAGCATATGGAGAATACATGCTCCCTAAAATATTCAGTAATAGTTGAAAAAAAAATGAAAGAGTTGGCACTCATCTTCACCTGCAATAGTGATAATGTTTTAACGTTTAACATTTTCCAACCTTGTCATATGACACAGTATCAAACATTTCCTTTATCTGAGTAGGGTTCTCGGCTAAACTGGAAATTGGCCTGGAAGAATTTAGTGAATCCCGTCCAATAGCTCCAAAGCAGGTGTCCAGGAAGTGGTCCTCCTAACATGTAAAAGAAAGCATGTGAGACCCTATTCAAAACAAGCTAGTCTAGAGAATATTAGTGTTGATATTTATGTATTCATTTATTACTCTGCTCTAGAATACTTGATTCACTTTGGTCAAAGTAGGATTGTTTTGTATATTCCCAGCTAACAAAAACTATGTTCTAAGAACATTTTGCTAATGTTCATATTAAGTTATGAAAAAAGTTTTATCTTGGTTATGCGAACGTTAAGGAAACATTCCATTTACCATTTTGCTAACATTATGAGAATGTTATTTTTGATGAACGTCCAACTAAAACCTTACAGAAAGAAACCTTCCATGAATGATGTATATAAAGTTAGAACACTATTAAAGACCAGATACAGTGGTAATCGAAATTATTCAACCCCCATTGCAAATCAGGTTAATTGGGACAATTTACAGACTATCAGCTGTTTGCAATGAACAAATCATACAAAAGTAATTGAAATAGCTCAAAACAACAAATGTTTCAAGTTGTTTCCCCAAATTCAACTGAAAATGCAACTTTTAATGACTTCTACTGTCTCAAAATTATTCAACCTCTTCATGGCAAGAATCTTTAGTACCAAGTAGAAGAACACCCTCTTGCTGTTATGACCTTCTGCAAACGAGATGTATAACCAGACATCATTTCCTGATACCTCAATTAATCCTATTGCCTTCCACACGCTGCAGGTTTCCAGTGCCAGACGATACAAAGCCGCCTCAGAGCATCACCGAGCAGGCGAGCACCACCATGCTCAACTGTCTTTTCAGCATATGCTTCATTCTTCTTCCTCCAGACATACCGCTGATCCATAGGGCCAAAAAGTTTCATCACCCCAGAGAACAGAATCCCAAAACTTCTGTGGCTTATTTATATGATTTTGAGCAAATTGGAGCCAACTTTTCTTGCGCTTTTGGGTTAGTAGTGGTGTATGTCTTGGAGTTCTGGTTTGGAAACCGCATGCGTTTAGTATGCAATACTGTGCAAGCTGAAACCTCAGTGCCTGTTGCCATCAAGTCTTGATGTTGGTCTTTTACACTCGAGGGTTTTTCTGAATCTGCCTTCTCAGAAATCTGGTTGCAGCCGTTGATAGCTTCCTTTTTCTGTCCTGTCCAGGTAGTGTAACGACTGGTCCTTTAACTTTTGAACTTGCGAACTATGCTTCCAACGAACATTTAGTGCCTTCGCTATCTTTTTGTATCCTGTTCCTTGTTTGTGAAGGGCGATGACAGGGGGGCGTCACTAGGATTTTCATTTTAGGGGGGCTAAGCCCCCAATATGATTTTTTTTTTAAATATATAAAAAGGTAACACTTTAGTTTAGGATCTAAAGATCACTATTAACCCTTTTCATTACAATGTAAAGGCACGGTTTTATAATAACTGTGGTCCCAAATGTGAGGTAGGGCAAATAGGGGGGTCCGGGGTCTCCCCGAGAAAATTTTGATTTCTCTGATCTACATATGTGCATTTTAAGATGTTCTGAAGGCCAAAAAACTTGGATAGTGGGCAGCTGATTATTTTTCTCTCCTCATCAGCATCACACTCTTTTTCTCTTTGTTTTTATCTTGCCCTGTCTCTTCCCCTCCTAAAGCTGAGCTTTGACTGATATAGGCTTTTCATTTTTGTCTGTCAGTGAAGAAAGTAAACATAGGGTCAAGTCAACTGATAGGTTGATTTTGCCTATGAATCATTTTCTCAGACACGTTTATTTACTGAAAGCTACTAAAGGTAATTAAGTTTATTAAATGCATTCACAATATGTAGGCTACACATTTATTATTGATCTTATGCCTAATACAGGGCCGTAGACAGGGCTTTATAATCACAGAGGTCCTACATTTGAGGTTGGTAGGGGGTTCAAATTTTTTATTTCTCTGATATGTGCATTTCAAGACGTTTGAAGACCAAAAAAAGGATAAGAAATAGCTTTAAAACCATGTCAGTGGGCAGATTATTTGTCAAAACCTGCTCTCTTCTCATCTCCATCACTCTTTCTTTTTTTCTCAGTCTCTTCATCCCTTTCTCTTCCCCTCCTAAAGCTGGGCTTTTTTAATTTACTAAAGGCTACAATTTGTATTATATTCTCAATATGCACACATTCATTATTAATCTTGTGCCTAACATGATGAAAACGGCTTTGTTAATGTTTCTTGTAAACTAATTATTACATTACATGAGTCACGTTACATAGGCCTATTTTCAGTTCAAAATGGCGAAATTAGACAAAACTATATTAGTTTGCCTGATTATTTTTTGTCATTCGTTTAACAATTATGACCTAAAAAAAGTAAAATATGAAATGTTAAGTTTAGCTACTTACATCTTATCTCGCACTTGACCGTACGCGTCGAGTCGCACTGTTAAAATTCGCGCTCAGCAGCGTCTGTGAACATAAAGCCTGCCTACTTTGATTTGATTGGTCATCTCAAATATTCTGACATTGACGAGCAGTGACAGACCAATGAGGCTCAGATGAACACACACATGAACACACACACACACACACACACACACACACACACACACACACACACACACACACACACACACACACACACACACACACACACACACACACACACACACCCTGTCCTCTGTTTCTGACGTGCTCTCTGCTCAGCGCCGCTGCTGATTGAAGATGAAGAACGCGCAGAATCTGATTATAACAAGACTGAAGCGAACACGAATTTGTGTAGCCTACATTAATCCCACATTTTTAGGGGGGCTAGGCAGAAGTTTAGGCCCCCCTAAAAAGGGCCTAGCGACGCCCCTGGGCGATGACATCTTCTCAAAATTTTTGGACCATTCTTTTGACTTAGCCATATTTGTAATATGCAGTCAAACGTGACACTCAACAAACCAGCCAGTTCAGATATTTCATGTGTTCTAGCTCAAGCAAGCCTGGTGAAACTAATGAAGCCCTTGATTAGTTGCATCAGGTGTGCTTGAGACAACACCTGTGTTGCAGATTTGTGCTGTTGTGAGGGATTCTATTCAGGGGGTTGAATAATTTTGAGACTGCAGAAGTTGCTTTTTCAGTTGAATTTCAGGAACCACTTGAAACATGTCTTGTGTTGAGCTATTTAAATTACTTTTGTTTGATTTGTTCGTTGCAAACAGCTTTGAAAAAACATTCTACTAATGTTACTGGAAGAACGTTAACTGACAACACATTCTCATCCCAAGGCGTCATCTAACTGACACTTTTGACCATGCGTCAACATGCCGACGCACATGGTACCCTTTAAGCGTCAATATGAGACGCTCATCCTCGGGCGTCATCTAACTGACGCTTTTGACCATGCGTCTAAATCCGACGCACATGGCACCCTTTAGCGTCAGTTAGATGACCGTTATGGGTAGGTTTAGGTCTGGGGTAGGGTTAGGGTTAGACCACTAGGAGGCGCGTCTCATATTGACGCTTAAGGGGTACCATGTGCGTCGGCATGTTGACGCATGGTCAAAAGCGTCAGTTAGATGACGCCTTGGGATGAGAACGGGCTGTAGCTAAAGGTCTGAGAACGTTCCCTGTTAGCTTGGTTATAATGAGTTTTTTTTTTTTTGGCAGAAGCTTCAAGATGATATAGGTAAAATTATAAAGCTGTGTAATAATATGGATAATGTACAGTTAGCGGGTCATCATTGCAAAATAAGCCACCTCAGGGTGAAACAATCTTGATTACTTCTTGTGGTTTATTTTGCAATAATAATTGCCCAACTTTACGTTATCCATTACATTATATACATAGAGAAATATTTAAAGCTCTGACATACAATTTTAAGCTCTGGATATACTGCCCCAACAGAGACAAATTCCATATATCGTGCAAAGCCTTCATTCAACCATATGTCATTCCACCACTCCATAGTCACCAGGTTTCCAAACCACTGGAGAAAAAAAAAACGCAAAGGGACTTAAATGTAATACTCCTGTAATTTATTGTTTTAGCTCAAGAAAGATAATAACAGATGAAGTTAAGAATATATTTTATATCCAACCTGATGGGCTATCTCATGTCCTATCACTGTGGTAACCCAGAGCTTATTGGACGCTGATGAGATGTCAGGGTCATACAGAAGAGAGGTCTCCCTATAAGTAGTCAAACCCCAGTTCTCCATAGCACCTGACTGGAAATCTGGAATAGCTATCAGATCTGGCACACATCATAAAATAAACAACAATGTAAATATCCAAAGGCACATCATATACAGTAACATATGCACTGAAACATTAGAAGTAAAAGGTAAGGAAAATGCAAGATGTACTCACCCAGTTTTGGCAGGGGATAGAGTATGTTGAAATATTGTTCATAAAACTCCAAAAGCCTCAAAGCAGCCTCAAGAGCATAGTGCGTCTGATGCCATTTCTCTGGAACTGCATAGATAGAAATCTTTGGGAGAAGACAAAACAGCTGATTCATTATGATTGTCTCACCTGAGAGCCTGTGATAAAAACTTCATACAAAGTTGCTGTGTTCACATGTTTCCACTTCATATTGTTTAACCCTCTCTAAGTTTTAGTTACTTACATTAATTCCAGTTGCCGTTATCCCACTAACAGATTTGAAGTCGCAGACAATGAAGGCCAACAGGTATGAACTCATCTTCACACTCACTTCAAATTGGTCTTCAAACAGACCATTGCCGATTTCCACAGTTTGTTCCTGTAAAGTAAAGATAAGGATATTTTCAAAATTTTAAAAGGATAGGCCATGTTGTATTTGTTAAATCATTTTTCAAAATAGGTTAATTTGAAGGTGTCCTTAATTGTTACAGTGTAATTATACATTTAGAACTGAGTAACATTAATGAACTACATGTACTTACTACATTATTAGGTTTAGGATTTGGTTTAGTTTCTTGCAATTAGGCCAATGCATAATTTACTATTGTTAATATAGTAAGTACATGTAAGATTTGTAACAGGGATACTGTAAAATAAAGAGTACATTGGTAAAGTATATGTATGAAATGAGCTTACTAATGGCATGTTAGACAAAGCTATATGTGATGGACCCCTCCTTATTCTGACAGTGTAATTAGCTTTGAAAGTGGGTTCATCAAAACATGGCAATGCCATTCGGGCAGATGTGGGCTCAAAGTGGGTGGATGCCAGGACCCTTTAAGGGAGAAAAAGTAGTTTGATTATTTAGCAATTATTTGCAATATGTCTATGTATGATTTATGAAACTTTACTTTACATTTCAGAAATTTGAACTGTACCTTGTCTCTCCTGCTTTTGTCCTATATGTACTCTTATAAAATCCATAGAACCCATCACTTAATGGTGCACCAAATTCCAAATACAGGAAGTATTTTTCCCCAGAGGTCAGAATCTTTGGGGAGAAGATGGCGATCTGTTCATGTGGAGGATATTCCAGCACAGAGAGCACCTTGTCTGACAGATGGGCCTCATGCTCATCCAGAACCGTGGCTGTGAAGATCTTCAGGTTCTTGCTGTGTAGCACCACCCAGTTTGTGTTGTTTTTTACATCAATTTCAATCTTCACAGAACCATTGAACCTCAATGTGGTGAGATTGGGATGAATAAGCAGATGATAATGTACAGGCACTATGTAGTTTGGCAGGCGCATTTTACTCCATGGAAAAGGAAGGCCGTTTGTGGCCATGTTATTGCCAACAGGACTATTGCTTTCAGAAGACTGGACACAAAAGTGTGACTCCAGAAAGAGCAAGATTAAAAACAAGAGATGCATATTGAAATATAACTTGTGGTTATTGGTTTTGGTATTACTGAATTTGATGGACTTTCATATTTTTGAATGGTTAGATATTGGCAGTCACTGTACCCTGTGGAGAGAAAGGTGAAATTGTAAATGATATGTAAATATTTGAAGTTCTCTTTGTCTTTATACTTAATAACAATAAATCACTGTATGGGTCATTCTTCATTTGCTGTGACAAATGGCGTCCCTCTTTTTAAACTTTAAATACCACCATAAAAGATCATGAAATGTATGCATATTTGTATTTTGTAAGGTAAAACTGCCTTGAGCACTGTTAAAAGATACATTTATGTTTTAAAATAGATATTTAACTAACACAATCTACATATTCCTATTTAAACAAAGAGCTATCCCGTAATGCAATTGCAACAATAGGACATTTTTAACACAGTGGTTATATAGCGAACATAGATTTTAAGATGTACACTTAAATTAATTCAAATTTTACATTTTAAAAATACATAATTTATTATATTTTAAGAAAAAGTTGTGTCATCCAACTTTAAGTCAATGGTGTTACAAAAATGGATATCACCTCTTTAAGAAAAGGGGGAATTCAATTTTGACTACTTTTTGTGTGTAAAGATCAGTGATGGTTTATCTGAAGAGTTAAAGTTTATTCTTACTCATTAATTTTCACACATTTCTGACAATTTCATGTCACACTTTATTAGAGTGGTGTTACCAATAAGCTTACATTTGACTGAATATAGCATTAAACCAATTTTTTGTGTTCAAATTCTGCCTCTCGTTTGCCTATTGGAGAATGACCCATATGCACATTTCATAATTTCTTCACATTTCACACTGAGCGTGTGCGATTGGCGAAGCACTAACCCTAACCCTAACATTCTAGCACATGTGAGAATGATCAAAATGCTAATTAAAATAAAAGACAACAATCAAGTGCTCTTAAAATAACATGCATGGCAAAACAGAGCAGTGCTGAGCGTTCTCTGTTGACCTCACTCTGTAATGTGATAGCCTGTTCATGTTAATACATTGACATCTGCTGTTATACAGCACACGATCTCTAGCTCTATCCTGGAATGCATTTGTAACATTATAATGCGGTCTCTGTAAAGTAGGACAAGCATCTACTAACAGCATTGTTGAAGAACACACTCATTTTAACCGTTCAGTTTTGTGTCTTTACCTGAATTTCAGCTGTATCATTGTGTCGGCTGCTTTCATTTTCTCTTTCATTTGTCCTGCCCACAATTTCCTGGTTTGCAGCAGCTGCTGAGTATGTGCTGTCTGGCTGTGTATCTGTATTCAAATGACAACACAGCGGGGCTCGAGCCACCGAGCAGAGGAATGACCTAGAGCCATCAACACATACAAACAGCCAGTTCATGTCTGTGTCAGTGAGTGGTTGCAGCCAGGTAAAATAAAAGGGTGGATTTAGTCGCAGCAGGAATTCGATTTATTAACAAACTCAAAATGTAACAAAACAAACTATCTCCAAAAACATGAACAAAACAACCAACATAGTAAAAAGAGAACGGACCAACTAATTATAAAACCAAGGCTATGAAAAAACATAGAAATGAACTCAGACACAGGACACAAAACAAGTGCAAAATCCACCCAAAGCAAACACAAGACCAGATCACCCGTAACATTTCCCCCATCTCAAAAAAACACAACTATGTATGTTACTACATTAAAGTCCAACAGAGGGAGGGCGGGAGGGGGCTAAGGAGGTGGACGCAGGGCTGGAACACGGGAAAACCACAGGAGCCAGGGTGGAGACAACCGCGGGAGAATCCAGGGAGGAGACAACGGTAGAAGGAGCCAGGGCGGAACCCCCAGCAGGAATCTCAGGACGTAGGAGTCGAGGGAGGGAAGAGCCATGGTGGAGACTTGGCAGGCGGAACCAGGGGGACGACATACTGAGAAAGAGCTGATGGCGGTGGAGACCCAGGTGGAGCTGAAGAGACCGTGCGACACAGAAGGTCCTGGAGACCAAGGCTGAGCCGTGGGGACGAGTGGACCAGGTGAAGCCAGGGGGCCGGAGGACTGAGGTGGAGCCAGAAAGGTAAGCCGACTGAGCTAAAGGCAAGGGGTAGAGGGACGATTCGCTGACAAAGGTTTGGAACGGCCTCTCTGGCTGACGCGGGACATTTAGACACCTCAGGAAGGGCCTCTCTAGCTGATGCGAAACAGGGAGAGGAGGTGGGAGGGTATAATTCAGTGCATGACACAACAGGCATGGTACCGGGTGACGAAACAGGCATAGTGCAACCAGTAGCACTCTCCTCCAAATTTATAAGGGGTGCTGAGTTCAGTGCTTTTACATCTGCCTTTTTAGAAGGGACAGGACTCCACTCATCTCCTCATATTCCACCTGCACTCTCAAGTGCCACGATTTTGCCAGCTCACGGTCAGATTTTTCACTGGGCTCAGGCTCCGGGAAGATGTTTGGCTCAGGCATCAGCTCTGGGGCTGGGATTGTGGTGGGCTCGGGCTCCTTGTCTGCAATGGGCTCTGGCCTAACTTTCGCTGGGAGAGGGGCTGCGGATGCAGCAATCATTGAGTCAACAAATCACTAAGCAGCCCTCGAGGACTGTCTCCATATTGAGACCTGCCCAGAAAAACACACACACACACACACACACACACACACACACACACACACACACACACACACACACACACACACACACACACACACACACACACACACACACACACACACACACACACACACACACACACACACACACACACACACACACACACACACACACACACACACACACACACACACACGTCGTCATAGTGGACAAAACCAAGAAGTCCTGTGTGTGTTCCTCAAGGGAGCATTATAATTATGATCATTATGGTAACACTGTAAATAAGTTTTCATTTGTTAACAGTTATTTATGTTAATCTCAACATTTATTAATACATTATTAAGATCAAAAGTTGTATCCTTTAACATTAGATAATGCGCATTGAACTAGAAATTTGTTATTAACTAACATGCTGTAAAGTTTTATTGCTCATTGTTAGTTAATTTTAGTTAAAGCATGGACTACTGTTAACAAATTAGACCTTATTGTAAAGTGCTACCATTATTACTATTATTATCACCAACAAGTATTACCAATACTTGTAGCCTACTCAAATCAGAGATGATGACTTGGACATTTCTGCTCTTTTTGGTCTTTCATATGTTCAGTGATTAATGAAGTAATAAATGTGTGTGGAAAATAAATCTTAGCCAGCTTTGATATTGAAATCAAACTAGAAATTATTAGACCAAATATATTATATTCACAATAATAAATATATGAATAATAAAAAATCTAAAAGACGGTGTAATATTGCATAATTGTTTTTGGTATACTTAATAAAACAAAAAAGAGATATTTATTTACATAAGTTGAGGCCCTAAGGTCTCATTCGAGGACTTGATTCAAGCTTTTCTATACTTAAGACTTGAATCTGCAAAAAATGGCCAATTAATGCTGCTATTTTGTTTCATGCCAAAAACTTTTAGAAGAGATCAAGCATATTTAGCATATACCTGATCAAAACATTCTTTGAAAGTGCAGTTTTATTTCATCCAGATGCACAAAGCAGCAGGTACAGCCGTTGGTGTTGATATTATCTCTCTCTCACCACAGAACAAGTAACCAACATAAAACAGGTGTGAATCTTTGGAAACACTCTACATCACATTCTCACAAGAAATACAACATATCACACCAGAAGAACTTTGTGTATGTCTATTTCATTATATTAAAGTAGCCTACATATTTTTGTCCAACAAATTCCGAAAATCAAATGATCATGAACTCGGAGTGAGGTGAATGCGCAAATTGAACTCTTTTTGAATGTTGTATTGCAAGCGAGTTATTCTACCCCATGAATGAAACCTGATGCCAAACTAAGTGTATCAGCGTGTTTTGCAGCACAGGCCTTTGTGTTCTCATTTTAGCACAGCCTACAGTATTTTGGCACAGCAACAACACACCGATGGAAAGATTCCATGGCGGGTGTGAAATCACATGACTGAAACTTGATAATCCTTTTCACCGCCTGGCTGAACTCATAGAGCTAAACAACACCATCATGCTTCCCACCCTCCTCACCACCATGCTTTTTACAAGTAAGTTGTAGAGTTTATTGGAATGCTAGCACAATTACTAACATTTTTAGCAATTACAAAGCTCAAGTAAGGCACTTCATTAGATAATATAATTTAAATACCGTATTAATGCAACAACTAGGCTATTTAAGGTTTTTGAAATAAACTAATCATACATTTTATTTTATTTTTTAAATACAGTAAAAACAGAAATATTGTGAAATATTATTACAATTTAAGATAATTGTGTTCTATTTGTATTTATTTTAAAATATAATGTATTCATGTGATAGCAAAGCTAAATTTGTAGCGTCATTACTCCAGTGTCACATGATCCTTCAAAAATCAATATGCTGATTTGCTGCTCTTATTATTATCAATGTTAAAAAGCAGTTGTGCTCCTTAATATTTCTGTTGAAACCTTGACTTTTTATTCCAGGATTCTTTGAAGAATAGAAAATTCAATAGAACAGCGTTTATTTGAAATAATTATGATCAATATATGCATCCTTACTGAATAAAAGTAGCCTATATATCTTTCAAAAAAGGTGTAGTAACTATCTATGCATACTAATACTAATGTTTCTAACTTCTATGAATACTGTTCTTGTCTCTAAAGTGGGATCAGATGCTGTCCCTTATGCCATTTTATCTCCACCATTTCATCTGAACACTGATCACAGCGGCTTGACCATCCTGGTGTGTGTGGTTCATGACGTTCATCAAGGAGAGATGGAGGTGGCCTGGATTTCTAGTGGCACCAGAGGAACTAATCCAGCAGGCTCTAACTTACTCCAAGGACACAATGGCATTCAGAGCGCAATGTCTTTTATCTCTGTGGCATCGAGTGAATGGACGTCCTACACTTGCTTTGTGAGTCACAGAGGCTCCGATCAACTAATGCACATACACTATGCTGGATTCCCAAAGGAGACGTCTGGTAAATTCTGTAATTATATCACGATCCTTGCATTATGTAAAAAAGTTGCTGCATTAAATTTTTTAAGTACAATAAACTTACGTTAAGTCATTTTAACTTAAATTACATTAAACTGACTTTAAAAAAATGTGTTGAATCTTGTATAACATAAAATTTAAGCAATGTAAAAACATGTTGCCATAACTTATTGATCATTACTGTATAGTCAACATGAACTATCAATGAAAATACTTATGAAGTATTTTAGTTAAATTAAATTTTTTCAACATTTATCGCTCGTTGTTAGTTAATACAAACACATTGCTCATTGTTAGTCAATGTTAGGTAATGCATTAACTAAAGGGACCTTATTGTAACGTGTTATATTGTAAAATGCATTTCAGAAAGGGCTGATGATGAAGAAACGTCTGATATTTGTTTGGACCATCAAAGCAGTTTATCGGAAGGTACAGTAAGAGGCAATTTGTTAATCCTAAGAATTCAATTTAGTGTCTGTCCCTTACTCATTTCCCCTATTTGCAGAAGTGAGAACAAAGAAAGATCTAATATTTATTCAAGCTCTCAGAATTCTCCTCCTGAAAATCACCGTTTTCAACATATTGATGACAGCGCAAGCCGTCATAAAGTGGTGAGCGCATATTACTGCTTATATTATGCAATGTCTGAACAGTGGCAACAATTACATTTTTCACAATTAAAATGAAACCTGTCATATTTCTCTTCTGCAAAATCTGCAGACTTTTCAAACTCAACTGTCACGGTTGTCAGAGTTAATTGGACGCGCTGCTGAAGGAACTCCGGCTGTTGTAAATGAGAACCTGGAATGTTGATGAGCGTCTCGATGAGCTGCAGACCAACATCACGCCGCAAGACACAGGTGCTTCGATATGGGCAGATCAGTGTGATAGCTGCTCAAAACCACATCATATAGACAATACAACAAATGAGCTGCACTACAAGGCTGTTTTTGTAGGCCATGGCTTTGTAAAGTCATCTTCCACTCACGTAACACTGTTGAACTGTTGATCTGAATGACAATGAGTAACCTTTGATGAAATGAGATCATTGTGCGTTAACACTCTATCGAAGATTGCAACAAAGTTTGTTTATATCAAGGGGGTTTGTTTGAATGTGACTCAAGTGCTTTATCAAGTTAAAGTTTTTTTTGTGTGCATTTATTTCACAATTGTTTGTAATTACACTACAGTTCAAAAGTTTGTGGTTGGTAAGATTTTTTTAAATGTTTTTGAAAGAAATCTGTATTTATTTGACCAGAAATACTGTAAAAACTGTAATATTGTGAAATATTACAATTTAAATTAGTTTTCAATTTTTAAATATAACTTTTCTTCAGTCTTCAGTGTCACATGGTCATTCAGAAATCAGTATAATATGCTGAATTGCTGCTCAAGAAACATGTCTTCCCTATTATCAATGTGGAAAACAGTTGTGCTGTTTAATATTTTTGTGGAAACCATGATAAAAAACAATTTCAGGATACTTTGATGAATAGAAAGTTCAAAAGAACTGCATTTATATGACATTGAAATATTTTGTCAAATTATAAATGTCTTTACTGACAATTTAATCCTTCCTTGTTGAATAAAATAGTTATTATAATATAATATAAGTTATTCTGATCTTACTGACCCCAACATTTTGAAAGGTAGTGTATATTACAGAAAAATAGAAACAATTATATTAAGGAACACTTGTCTAACTACATTGGTTGCATGTTTACATCTCTGCTATAATGTTACACTATTTTTGGTATGGTAGTGCTGTGTTGTTCTCGCTTTGGACAAGAGCATATGCCAAATTAATAAATGTAAATGTACATAGCAATGAATGATAATGCCACAATGGAAATTTGTTAAAAAAAGAGAGAGAGTGGAAATTTGTGGGGGCAAATAAACATTAAAGCCAGTGGAATTTATGTATTTATTGTTTTAAATAACACATTTTTTCCTCTTTTTTTTCTTCCTTTTTTTAAACAGCCTCCGTACAATACTAAAACACTGATGTAACAATGGTGACCCACTAGGTGGCAGTACAATCACATCTCAAACGTTTTTCAACAGCAAGAGTATGGAGCTTAACTTCTCTAACAAGACACTATATTTCATAAATAATTTAAGTATAAACATTGAGCAGTCACTCTTCACAAAAACAATGTTCACAACAAATATAAGAGATCACAAGATCAAATGCGAAATGCAAAAAAAAAAAAAAAAAACAACACAGGATGAAGGCTTTCCTTTGCAGTTACTTAATTGCACTCTGATGACTTGTTCTGGTTTTTAATGGGGGGAAACAAGATCCCACTGTACACTGATTTAGGCCAATCGGCCAATCAAATGATCGTGCTTCGGAACCGGCCAATCACTGCCTGCGAAACTCCCAGTGTTCCAAATACAATCGATTACACTCGTCACAGTATTGTAGCAGCTCTTCAGCACTGGCAGTAGTTAAACAATGACGTCTCTACAGTAGCAAGTCTTGGTATGGAAACGTGCGTATCTGGAGTGTTGGCATGGCTTCTGTAGCAGTTGGACAGTAAGGCCCAGAAGGTATACAATTCAATTTCATCAAATGAATTATGTGTGCATCAGGCCAAATACCACACTCAAAGCAAATAGAGACATAAGTGTTTCTGCATTTCCTTCGTTTGCTTTGAAGCTCTCAATGAAATCACTGCTGATGTGCATTCAGCAAAAGAACCAAGGCTCAAGATAAAATACATGTTAGGCCAAATCACAATTCCATTGAACATACTTCAGGTTTTTAAAACCAAGTCAGGGGAGTTGATTTATGGCACTATCTTGCTAAACATACGACAATACCAATATTTTTGGGTCGAAACAAAATCTATAGGGAAGCCCACAGCATGTCTGGCAAAATATCTGATATCTGTGTTGGTTCTGAGTCATATCTTTGGTCAAGGATAAAACAAGGACTAGAGGGAACTTAACACTCAATATTTGTTTGGCAAAGGGACAAAGCTAATACATGTAATCTTGAGAGGAGCCATTCTGGAAGTTCGTTTGAGTGACCAGGAATGAGACATGGCCCACTTTAGCACTTATGCAACATCCATTTTCCAGTTCACTCAATGAGAGCCACTCACTCTGAAATTAGTCTGAAAGAAGATGAAACTTTTAGCATAAATATTTTGGTGTCTCTAAAATGCACTCTTCAGGATTGATGTTGTGTGTTCGTACATTAGGTAGATTTTGTACCAAACGAAAGAAATTCTGATTGTCATTTAAAAAAATGGACCGAACTTCCAATACAATTCCAAAGGTCAACGACGGACAAACTCCCATTTCTGAATTAAGTGCACTTCAACCTACGTCTGCTGCGTTCGCCTGAACTCTTCACTTTGTTTTTGCTGATCAACGTTACTCAACAGTTCAGAGTACTAGAACTAAAAATACAGATAAAGTGAATGTCTAGTCAACATGATCCTTCTTTAAATGTCTATGAAAATCACTATGCCAGCCACATCGTGAAAACTGTTTAACACGGTTCTACAGAGTAAAATGGTGAGGTAAGTACCATTTGTATATAGAGACCTACAGAAATGTATTTAAAAGAAAATGCGCTGAGTGTACCAAGAAAGATTATTGAGCACTTGTTCCGTGGAACACTGTTTTCTAGTTGCAAAAACAAAAAAATAAAATAAAAATAAAGTGCTTCCATTAAGATTTCCTCTCCTGAGGACAAAAACATGAAATCTCCAAAAATTCACGCACAAAAATCTACAATATTCAGCTCTCTTGAAAACATCATTTACACAAAATGTACAGTCTAATGAAGGTTCGTATTCTAACATTCATTCTCCACACAGACAGTATATACAAAGCACCCTTTACCCAGAGTACTGACTTTTTACAGTCTCGTTTCCCATCTTTTTTTCTTCTTCGAAACAGTTATCAAAACACTGTACACATTATAAAAGCACAGTGACGAGGAAGCCGGTTAGCAGTGCATTGAGGAGTAATGAAAACGGCCTCAGCCCAGCGGTCGAGTTTGGAAAAATATGCCAGCGCTCCTTCTTGGGGTGCAGAGTCTCCATGTCCTTTAGGGCATTGTAGGCGGCAGTGGTGAAGTTGGCATCTCCTGTGGTGAGCAGGTCAAACACGCAGGAGTGGAAATAGATGTCCTTAACCTCCAGTTGCTCCTTGCACTTCCTGGATGCGCTTTCGAGGGTGAAGACGCCCCTCTGGGCTTCGACCCTGGCCTGCTGCTGAAAGCCGGCCTGCTGGAGTCCCAGCATGGGCATCTGAAGATGTCCCTCTTGGTCGATGCGCTCTGATGTGGGGCAACCGTTCATGCAAAGCTGCAGGTCCTGCGTTTCATCGAAGGCCATGGCAAGCTCCTCTGGCATACGCACGGCTAGCGTCAGGTAACGGCCCTGCTGGCGTACGATGATGGTGACACCGATGTACGCGGCGTGGATTTCTACGTGTCGACCGGGCGACTTCTCCAGGATCCAGATGCTGCGGGTTTCGCTGTCGCCCCCGCTGATGGTGCCGTCCACAAAGGCGGCTGGAAGGTCGTCTGTTACGGCCTGGTAGACCTTCTGGTCCGTGCATTCTTGGTATGGTTTGAAGATTATTGTGACCTTAAAAGAAGAACAGAGAGCATAGTTGAACTCAATCATGAACTCAACTCAGTCATCAAAAAGAAAACTTTAAGGTCAGCATGAAATGAAAATTCACCCCATTTCTATTTTTCTAAATGCAATATGGATTTTATTGTGAACAATTCACCCATTCATGTTTCTTGTAGTGCTGCTGTCAAATCGATTAATCGCGATTCTAACATAAAAGTTTGTTTATATTTATATGTGTATATATACATATATATACAATGTTTTGGGAATATTGCGTTACTTCCTTAAAAAGTAACTAACTGCGTTACTTAGTTACTTTTTAAGAAAAGTAATGCGTTATGTTACTTTTGCGTTACTTTTTCTCACCTGGGTGTGGCTTGTTTTTTTAATAACAAAAAAGTTCTCTCTCTCTCTCTCTCTCTCTCTCTCTCTCTCTCTCTCTCTCTCTCTCTCTCTCTCTCTCTCTCTCTCTCTCTCTCTCTCTCTCTATATATATATATATATATATATATATATTAGTGCTGCCGCGATTAGTCGACTTAGTCGACGTAATCGACCATGCAAATTAGTCGACGGCAATTTTTTTAGTCGACGTGTCGTTTTACTATTGACCGCTATTTATTTTTGGTCTCCCGTCACAAACGGCTCACTGTAATTCACCTCCACACACCAGTCTGTGCGCCGTGCGCGCCCTGCTGGTTTATCTGCTATCATTTTCCTTCACGTTCCCGTCCGCCTTCACTGCTTTGATATGAAAAATTGCGGAGGCAGGTGACGGTGCTTTCACACTGGGCTCGTTTGCTGCGGTCCGAGTCCGAGCGCGAGCACGATTGTTTCCGGCGCCCCCCGCAGCGTTGGTCTGGTTTCACACTCAATTCTATCGAACCCT
Organism: Rhinichthys klamathensis goyatoka; assembly: GCF_029890125.1. Classification (NCBI taxonomy): domain Eukaryota; kingdom Metazoa; phylum Chordata; class Actinopteri; order Cypriniformes; family Leuciscidae; genus Rhinichthys; species Rhinichthys klamathensis. The sequence continues at coordinate 6,745,916 of NW_026606570.1, read as the reverse complement.
GTTGAGTTTGCGTGCATCTTATGCCATCGCAAACGTGCACGGCGCATGATAGAAAACAGAACGCGGGTCAATATATTGTGTTTTTCAAACGGACTCTTTTGAGGAGACAGTGGATTTCCAAATGTGTTGCCCTGATTGCACGCGCAATGCGCGAATACACTGCAGACTCAACTCTCGCGTATCCAAGGTAAATTATCAACACTATCATCCCTTACATGTGTTTTATTTAACTAAATGCATCGTAATCAGCTAAAACGCATGGGCAGGTTACTTAACTTCCTGAACAAGCGCTCCCGAGTCCGTGTTGCTTTCACATTCACGCGAACCGCGGCACGGGCCCGCCATGCACGCAAGTGTAAACGCGAGCTACATAACTGCGTGCCTGCCTGCTTTCAGCGCGACTCATAGTGGGCTAGTCCAGACTCTTTCAATTCAATTCCAATTTATTTGTATAGCGCTCGGCTTTTCACAGAAAATGCATTGCATCTACTTTACTATTCAGAGTGATGTTATCAGTTATGCTTTTCAGAAATGTACATAAATTAATCATTATTAGCTTACTGTACATTTTTTAAGGCAGAACAAAGAGCTAATTTAAGTAATACATACATGTTTGTTATTAGAGGATTTAGATTAGGACTCTGACTAATATGGTATAGCCTAATGGAAATGCAGATACTTATGCTTAGATTGTTAATACATAATGTTTTTGAACAGGTGACATTTTATGTTTTGGCCCTTCAGTTGAGTTCAAAATAAAATGGACACAACGAAATAAACACTTGATTTTTTTTTTTAATTAGTCGTTTAGATTAGTCGACTAATCGAAAAATTAGTCGAAAGATTAGTCGTTAGAAAATTAGTCGTTAGTGGCAGCACTAATATATATACACACACACACACACACACATTATATATATACAAACACATTTATTATATAAACACAATATTAGATGCGATTAATCGATTTGGCAGGACTAGTTTCTTTTTTTTTCTTTTTTTACCTCAATAAAAATGTCCTATCTTCCAGTGACACAACATACTTGTAAATGCTGGACTTCTCTAATCATTTAGTGCTCTTAAATCCCACCCCTCCACAATCAGCTATAAGAGTGCTTTTTTTGTTTGTGCAAAGCACTTGTCTCAAAACCAAGTCCGCACCCTCCCTTTTTAAAAATAATCTGTTTCACTCACAATAAAGTATAAAAGATATAGCACAACTTCCATTGTATCACAATTAATGGTGAATAATGCATATAGTAACAGTGAAGTGCGTATATTCTGCATCACTAGTTGAGATGAACCAATACTGCTTTATGACCAATATCAATAATTGAACTATTGTTTTATTTCTGCTTTTTGACACATTAATAAATAAATGATCATTAGAAAACAAAAAACAAAAATTGCATTATTATTTTTACCTTCATTAATAATAATAACAACAACATGCAAAGTATTAGAACTTACAGTTCAATCTGATGCTACACCTTATTTAACTGTCAATTCGGTTTTTACTCTGTGTATCTTGTGGTACTATTGTCTGTATTTATTGTCCATATTTACTGTTCTCTTTTTAGCCCTTGTGACCGTCTGTTGTTTCCTGAAGGAACCGTTTAATTTTTATCCATCGCCATTTATTTTTTTTGTTGCCAAAGCTAATTGTTATTGAATGGCTGTTATTTGTTAATTACTTAATGCTGTACGTTGAATAATACTTCACAAAAAAATACATTAAATAAATCTCTACCACAATAAAAACAAACAGGAATTCCTGAACATTCCCCATATCTGCCATTGGTTGGACAAATAGATAGTCTCGTCATTTATTGAGTCAGTTGCTCGGTTGGTCCAGTCAGGATGCATAAACAAACAGAGCAGTGTTTTGATAACACCACAGTATTAGTTTTTGGAGCAATCAACAAATGGCCTATTTACAGTCTTTGCATGTTAAACTGGGATATGAGAATGTTTACGACTGCTGAAAAATAATAACACAAATCCACATTTAAAGAACAAAAGTGGTTTTATGCCCAACACTGAAAATGAGAATTACTTTATCACAGTAAAACAAGAACATTTGGATTTGTGCAGTTCTTTAGAATATTACACGTATTTACAGATCCGCAAACCCTTTTCGCCCTGCTAGTGTTAACCATAAAATGCACCCAGTATACAGTCCTCAGACTGTGAAACTCTAAGATTTGTGGGAAGCAAAAGCACTGGCTAACAAGAAGTGTGGCGTTACATTAGCGGTGGATGAATAGCAGCTTTGTATACAGGACAAGGATGAAAAATGATGACCAGTTGGCCATAAGGTGAGGCAGCTGAAAAGGCCTCAGTTAAGCGGTGTATGCTAATAATTACTTGCAAATGTTAAATAATGGCTCCCCACCTTCAAGGTCAAGGGGTCAAACGAGAGGTAATTAGCATGGGCGGACAAACTTAGCATTTGAAGCCACATCTGTGCAACGATGAGCTGGACTGTTTTAACTTGAGGACGAAATTGATGAGTATCTGACGAATCTGTCCAGGCTGTAATATTCTCAAGCCTCCAGATGTTTCACATTACAAAAATCTGTAAACATGCTGCAAGCAGTCAATATTCTGCATCAGCACATTTGAAATGGGTCTGTGTGTGTGTGTGTGTGTAAGCGGGTGTGTTTGAGTGTTTGACTATAACCCCCAGACTTGAAAAAACTGAAGACAGAGGCTTCTTTCAAAGTCACCGTATTATGGGTCACGCCACAGCGCAGGCTACATCCAGACATTAATGATATTAGAATTTCACAGACATGTTGGTCACAAGTGTTAGTCATAAGACTAGAGCTGTTTGCTTTGTTTAACTTGCACCTGTGAATACTTGGTCAAAGTTGAAAGTTATTTGGTCTTATCTGCTGTCTGCAGCTCTTTCTGATAATCTTATCCATATAGCCATGTATATAGAGACATCGCACTTCAAACAAAGATATAACTATGCAGAATCTTGTGATTTATTAAGGTAAAACAAAAGCAAAACTTATTAATGAAACAAAACAAACTAACTGAATGCCTGCTCAACCAAATGTGGATTGATATTTAAATTGTATCATGCAACATTGTATAACAGTAAACATTTAATTTTTTTCTTTGAAATAAATAAGAAAAACTCCTTACAGTTTCATATGATCAAATTCATCTAAAAGTTTTAAGCTCTGAAATAACTAAGAACAAAACATGTTCAGGATTTATTTATCTGGTTTAATGTTAAATTGTAAATATATTTTTAACATTTGTATAAATGATCATATTTTGAAAAAACATGAATTAACAATGAGCAAAAATATATATTTCAATTAATATGAACCTAGATTCATAATTATGTTTTTTTTTTTTTAAATGCTGTTTATTGTTAAATGCTATTTTAGTTCTCCTCATAAAAAAAATACAAAATAATTATAAAATAAATATAAAAACAACTCACCTTATTGGTTGCTGTGGCACTGGATCCATATACCACTGGAACATTTGTGACCTGCACTGACAGGTAATTGTTATCAATGAGGGGCCATGCCCCTTCAACCTTACATGTCTGAAAATGGTCTTTGAAAGTCCTAAGATGAGGGTCCCCAAACAGGCCACAGAACAGATAGGTCGCTCTTGGGAGCTCTGGAGCCCCTGTCCCTGTCCCAGGCCGCAATGCTTGGTGATGGCGGCTGTGATAGTTGCACGGCTCAATGGGGATGACGGGATGGGTAGACGATGTGGGCCCATCCTTGGAGCAGTTCCTCTGGCTCATGAGGTCACTGATGCCCAGCATGGCAGAGTGGAAGACCAGGTTGCCCCTGCAGCTCTTGGCGGTCCGCTGGGTGCAGGCGGAGTACGCCCGCAGCGCCTTACAGAACTCAGTATCAAAGCCATCCAGGGAAGGGTTCAGATGCGAAGTGAGAGAGACGAAGTCACTGGTGCACTTTTGGATGCGGCACTGTGGAGTTTGGACCTGGCTCTCACCTGAAAAAAAAAAAAAGGAGACAGACATCGTTTTTTAACAATCTTCATTTCAAAAAACTAATTTGAATAAATATGAATTTATTCGAAAATGAAACTTGTACATATAATTAGCAAATTCAATACACCTCTTCAATGATGAGCATGTTTTTAAATTTGTGATTTTAATTTAATTTAATATTTTTAAATGTCAGCGTAATACAGCATATCCTGATTCCATAACGAAGATCACCATGCTATTTTATGATTATTTATTTAAAAAAACAACAACAGTGAGACATTTTTCATAATATTATTAATATTTAAAAAAAAAATGCTTATCAAAGTCATGTGGTGTAACTTTTACACAATGCACAAAAAAAAAACAAATTATATCAAATAAAGATGCCTGCAGATGCTCATGACTGTCAGTCATCAAGTCTTTTAAAATATCAATTATAAAACGGATAGTTCCGGTCCTTGATTCTGATTGGTTGAGCCGCGTTCGAAGCCGTTGTAAATTACTCAACAAACATACACCTGTGACCGAATACATTAGTATTACTGCGCAAGTTTGTGATTCTTTGTTGCTGCATGTGTTGCTTGGCAACCTCTTTGGAACTACATTGCTTGGCGGAGGAATAAATGTGTTATAACCACTGATCTATATAATGATTATATAGGTCATTATATAGATCAGTGGTTATAAAGTTATATTTTTTTGTAGCTGGTGTTTATTTTATGAATAAAATAAATATTAAAATGAATATTTTTATGGAGTAGCCATTTTATAAAAGCAATAAGCCCCTTGAAGCAGTGTTTATTATTGCTTTAATAATGTGACCTTTTAAAAGACATGCAAGGTTAGTTGTCATTAAAAAGCATTTTTATGATATTTTAATTTATTTTCATGATTTCCTGATGTTCGTAAAAACATAATCTTTGCCTTAAAAAAATTAAAAATCCTTTTGAAGAGAATGATAAAGATGTGTACACACTGTAAAAAATATATTTTTTAAAAGTTTAGAATAAAACAAGGATAATTGGAGTATGTCTTACAAGAAAACACTATTTTTCTACTTCAAAAATGTCACATTTAATTCAATGCGTTACTTGCCATTTCTGAGTTATTGTTTGTCAAATTTACTAGCAATCTCTAAGTAAAAATACAGCAATCTTTTTTCAGTTCACTCATATCATATGTATCCACGCATTGTAAGGAAAACGTTGTATGTTATCACTTTGTACTTGAATGGTTACGCTACATGACATTTTTAAACTGTCATTCACCAATTTAAGTCATTAAACTGAAATGTGTCTTTAAAATGGTTTCAAAACCAACATGAATTCAAAGAGTACATTTCTAAGAACTTGGCACATGTGTTGTAAACTAGACATTTAAAAGAATATACTGACTTAACCAATTAAACACACGAACAAAGGAGTACAATTACAAGCTAGAATCTTCTAACAGCCATTGTTGTGGCTCGTGTCATAAACCAGTATAAACTGCTTAACCATAATAAGGTGTGCTAGTGGACTGTGCTTTTCCTCACGACGTGACTCCATGTGTGTTTTACATTATGGTCTAGAAACATTAAGAGTCGGCTCAACAAGTGTGTGAAACCTCCTGTTATCTACAAAGGAGAATGCTTATGACCGCAATAAAATCAAATAAAACGGCACTTCAAATGAGAAAAACACTTTCTGGCCCCGCTGTTATACACACAAAAGCAGCAAATGTGCTTGTAAGCACAAAAGAGTCATGGCATGCAAACTAAATGCAACTGTTTACCTCCTAAAAGTGTCATTAGGATGGTCAAAGAGTAACAATTAAAAGTGTATTCACTTGATGTCGATTCAATAACACTTTTATGGTTTTGATTCGATTTCTATTCACAAGCTTGCGATTCGAATCAATTCCAATCTCACTTCAATTCGATTTGATTCATTTGGATATATATCAAGTACAGTACATTTTTCTCAAGGGAACATATCTCTCTCAACTAATGTTGTGAACTATACAGGAAACCCTGTCAGTTACTAGCGATGCACCGATATGAACATTTACCGATAACCGATAATTCTTAAGTTACATGCCAGTCAGAATGTGTAATCCTGTTGTGGACGCGCTCTGCCCCGTAACAACGCACAGAAACACGGCAACTAATTCACAACGTTTTATTACAACAGTGTTCTCTTTAAATGTTATAATATGACAGTCCCAAACATAGTTATTAATTTTGTGCATTGCTGTTTCAGCGTCGTGCGCTGAAGCTAAAGATGATCACCGGTAAACTGAAGCGCTTTACAACCGCTTTAATGAACTTAACCAAACGCGTCCAGTATGAGTTGTAACTGATTATCCCATAACAACGCACTAAAACACGGGTGTACAAAGAATAGAATACACAACATTCTTTTACAGTAGTGTTTTTTTTCATTATAATTTTATGTTGCCTATATGGCAGATTTGTGCTGCACTTGCACTTAACTGTTTTTTGTTTTACTTTTTCTAAGTGATTCCAATCATATTTCAAGCAATTCAAAAACCATTATGGCGAACAGTGCGCATCTGAAGTGTCTCAGCTGAAGAAAATAATACATTATTTATCGGCTTTTTTATATCGGCCAAATTTTCTTATCAGGCTGAAACCGATAACATTAAAAATTAACATATATCGGCTGATACCAATATCGTGGACGATATATCGTGCATCCCTAGCTGGTTAAAATTAACAACTCATTTGTGTACAAACCTTTAAATTGCACAAAAACTTGCAAGGCAGTTTTTATAATAATATTAATAATATACATTATTATTATTATTATATAAAAAAATATAATATTTTTTTAATGATAAGATTTTGTTTCTATTCCAATTCTTTCTTTGAAATATAAACTTTTAAATGTTGGCTGTCATAAAAAAAATGTCATGATGAATTTATTCCAATACATTAAATATTGAAGGACAGCTTAAGTAAAAATATGTAATATGGTGCATATATTTAGCAAAATAGTCCTCTCTAGAGTTATTTTTCTATCATTATGATCATTGAAAGGATTTTCTGAGGTAAATGTGACATGCATGCCATTATTTACAAGCTGTTTTATTGATATCTGAGACGTGATACATTTCAACAAGATGTACTGTATCATCCAACATACCATCTGATGTTCATTCTTGTTTATTTCATGCTTTAACTAGTAGTAAAGAGGTGATTGGTTCATATACTGATGTACTACAGCGATCTTTCACACTACAATAAAACGACATTCACTGATTGAATTTTGTTAATTAAGATGGGAAGCACGTTAAATGACGTTTAGTGAGGTAATGTTCACCAATCAACTGAAAGCAGCACAGACTAAAAGATGGATTCTTGGGATTTAAGTATATCCACATTGGTTCATCAAAATGAGAATTGATTCAAATCGAGAAATCAATATTATCAACCCAGTCCTTTTGTATACACACTTGTTGTCGAAAATACACCCATCATGTCATGCGCCGCCTCAAATTAGCCACCAATGACATGGCACAAGCAAAAAAACATCTCCCAGAAAAGGACGACAGCCTCCACACTGCATCACTTAGAGTCTTAATGCCTCACTTTTGAGTGCGGCCCAATTGCATTAGCTCAGAGAGAGGCCGTCCTAATCTGATATCAGCTGCAGCCTCTCCATTAACACGCTAGTGATGACTCTATCTTACACAGTCAGGGCCACCCATTTCTGCCTGCCACGCCAATAACTCCCACCGTAGTGGATTCAAATGCATCTGATTTGATTATCGGATGACGCGCTGCTGCGCAGAGTGCTTGTAGCGGATCGGCCGATCCGGGTTTGAGCTGGAGGAGAAGGAGGCATGACAAAGCACAGGCTGGATTGTGTTTCAGAAACATGCTGTAAGACAATACAGTAGCCTGGCCGAAGCCATGTTGATGTTGTGCTAGAAAGACACTGGCTGGAAAGGGAGAGGAAAGAGGCAGTCCCCGCTCCCATCCACCTCCCGCTGTGTTTTATCAGGCAAGGCTCCAGTGACATCTGTACCAGAAAAAAAAAAAAAAAAAAAAAAACTCAAATACTTGGCAAGGCATGCAAGACAAAGCCATCTCCGGCACATTCCCATTTATAGTCCGAGCGGATGCTCAAAGCAGATGCGAAGCAAGTAATATCGATGAATGAACAAACAGCAGTTTGCTCGAAAAATAAAGAATTGTGACCCGGGTAAGTGGGCAAAACGACAAAGGCTATGCTGCAAATGTAACCGTATTAGGTAGGTATGTCCTACATATCACAGAGAAACAGAGAGGCTTTTCATGGAGTCCCACTGGCCATATGTGACCTCGCCGCCCATCAAACGCATGTGCCTCCATTGTTTGTCTCAGCAGCATGGTGTGAGGTGTTAGGGGGGGGGGCTAATCTATGATATGGTGTAATCTTATTGTAGACTAGACTTTTATTCATGAACTAAAGTGACAAAACTACCACCCTACCACAATCCAACTCACAGCAATCCTGGAGATTAGTTGTTTTTGCTGGTTGCTTGTTGAAATGCAATTTCGTCACCAGACAATCCCCTTAAAACCTGGTCTAAGTGACCCAGTGCAACTGAATTCACAGCCATATCTTGAAAAAGTGCATATTAAGAAAAAAAACTATTTTAACTCCGAAATCGCTAGTAAATTTCACAATTAATTACAAAGAAATGGCAAGAAACAGATTTTATTAGACATGAAATTTGAAGCAGAAAGACTGAAATAGTATTTTTTTGTAAGAACTACTTTATTTACAACTTCGAATCCTTCTGACTCTCTGTGCAAAACACTTCCGATGAATTTCTTAGGGGACACCCAGTTGGGGGCAGCAGATCCTAAGCTAGTACTGGCAGACTAGTGGGGGGAAATCAGACTATCACACTTAGTGTTAGAATGTCTCAGTGTCCTGACAAATGTTAAACCTAAACCCTGAAACGTCTCACTTAACCAGGTCTTTAGCTAATGTGGTAGAATAAACAAATGCACAGGGGCAGTAACTGACAGTAATAATCATTTGACTCCATTTTAAAGGGAAAAACATTCATGTTTAAAATATCCACAATACTTTTTTTATTCATAATATGTCTTTAATATTAAAATGAGAGTGAATTCAATTATTTAAATGATTAAACAGCTATTAGATTGCATATTATTCCTGTCAAGATCATAAAACCAAGTGAACAGTAAAACACAGGACAGGGAAAACACGATGTTTGTTTCACAGGCTCAGCTCATTTCTGCGATCCTGCAGTCGGGGTGATCCGTCTCATTTCGAGCACAGTGCACACCCTTGTTGCTATTAAGTCGTTGGAAATATTTTCTCAGGGTGGCCGGCCGTTTGAGCAGCCATTCTCAGCTGTAGAGGGGCCCAAAGAGTGTGTGCGGAGTGAAATTTCAAGATGTGGAATTTGGCCAGGGCAGAGAGGTCAACAGGCCCACCCCTTCTCCAGGAGTCAACGTGAAGATCTGGAGAAAGCAGGTTACAAGACCCAATGTCTAAATGACATCTCCATTCAGAGCTCACACTGTATTGCACTGAACTTTGGAATCTGGTTTAATATGTTAGTTTGTCAGCCTTTCATTTTTGTTTTTATTTGTGACTTCAAGCATTTCGTAACCTTATTACAGCAAGAGACAAATAAAGAACATCATGGTTCTGGTCAGTAGTATGATTTGTCACAGTTAAGCACAAACAGCATCTATTAAACTAGTTTAAAAGGCACCTTTTTACAGGTAGCCTGTACAATCTTGCAAGCCCTATAACAATAAAGCACTATTCCAGACCTGAGAAAAGAGAAAGTAAAAAAATAAAAAAATAAAGAAAAAATAAAGAAACCGAACAGCTTCAACTGTCTCTAGCTTCTGCCAAGATTATAATCCAATCAAATACCACCAAGGGGTAGATATATTTGGGACTAAACCAATTGAGATACGATACAGCTATATAGATCTAATATCAAAAAATGAAATCAAAGAACAACAAGCATGCATTTGTTTTTAAAACAAATTACTCAGTTTTGTATTCTTAAATGATTTTCTTGCCAAATGAAATATTACTGAATATAGACTGCTGTTCGAAAAATATATATTTTTTATATTACATTATATCTTTATTATATGGCAGCTAAGGGAAACAAACACGTAGAGTTGTAGAAAACTGAAGCCTACCAAGTGTTATAAATTTAAAAGCACAAAAGGAACAATGACACTTGGAATGTGATGTGTCACACTAAGGCTATTTCATATTCAATAAAATGTGTTCATTCAGAATTTGCCCTTAAATTATGTTTAACACATATTTAGGTTGAGTTATTTTATATTTTTTTGCTTCATTGAAGAATAGTGAAGTGCATAATGCCTGTCTGCCCGGCCGGGGTCCATGTTAAATTAATTATGAAGGTGTGACTGCTCAATGGACACCCAGCAGCATTCCATATCCTCTTAATTCACAATGGCATTAACACAGGCTACGGCCAGGACACCCAAAGTGGAGCACTTGACAAGGTGCCAAGGAAAAACAGGGCACCAAATGTGTAGTCTTCACAGTCTCCAGCCTAGAAGCCAACCAATTGTGAACGAAATAATTTAAAGACTTGTCCAAAGTGGTCAAAGGCACCAAACTAACTGAATTTAGGCTTTTAAGTAAGTACGTAAATAAATAAACAAATAAATGCTGATTACACTAACTGAGCAGTACATGGATTATTCAAAAAATATAATAATTCAATAGGCTATACTGCAAAAAAAAAAAACTAAATAAATAAATAAACATACAGATCAAAAGCTAGATGTATGCGAACAAACATGATCACCAAGACTTATACATTATTGTAACTGACAACATGCTGCCTGCTATCACAATGACAAAAGCAAACAACAAATAAAACCGAATCAAACAATAACTCGTGCATATAACGAGAAATTAATTAATATTACGATCACTCATAAATATTTAATATCCTATAAAAAGCAACCAATCCAGTGAAGCGCAAAGGGACGCGTAAATCAATGCACTACATTTATTAGGAATAAAGATAGCCTACAATAAGTGTAAGAAGAAGACACGGATGGATGAAGGACACTGCCTCAGACTGTAAAACCGTCACATAAACAACTATAATTCACTTTTTTTTCTGTAAGGACATACCTGAATATTAACCAGCACTGACATAATTTAGCACGTAAATCCTATTTTATATTTATACAAGCGACAATTAAACAGCTCCTAACACAAAAGCTACTTTAAAAAGGTGTTTTAATATTGCCTAAATTCTACTTAACGTCCAACGAATCATGCATGGAAGTGGAAAGAGCATGTTTACCTATGCGAGTGAGAGAGGAGAGGGTGCAGAGCACTAGTAGATGTAGTACCGGAGAGATGAGGCGCTCAGCCCCGGGGTAGTAAGATCCTGCTCTCCCCATACCCATCCATCCATCCAGAGAGACTCAAGAGTACTCCACGGGTCAAGAGATCGGGCCTCGCTTCTCCCAACTTCACGGGACGCGGAACTCTGTTAAGACGCGACTACTTTTTTAGGTAACACACGTCCATAAGAGAAACAAAGTAGCGATGTTGGCAAGTCCGATCCAAAACACTTCACACGGGAGAAAAAAAACAGCTATTTCATTTGTATACGTTTATCTAATCGGCGAAAATAATCAATCCAAAAGAAAGCTGTAAACGTGCTAAAATTAATCTGCGCCCCGCGATCGCCCGATTCATGTTGCCTACACATCAGATTTATCCGCCACAAGGAAATCTAGCCCTGTCTTTCCCCAATGATCGATAGTGAATCAACCTAACCCAGAGTTTAGCGGAAACCCCGCCCACACCGACACACAAAACCCCGCCTCCTTAACCATAGCTACACCCCAGCCGCAGATTGACAGCAAGAGCTCTCACTTTCAGCAGGGAGAAAAATAGATGAGCTTTGGGTTTACTTTATATTTTTGAGAAGAAAACCGAACAGAGTTACACACCAGGACAAAATAATACCATATAGCATCACCCTAGTACACCGATTATTTATTAAAGAGACTTAGGTAGTCTGAATAATTCTTTTTTTTTTTTTTTTTTTTATATTTGGAATTTAATTAATTTAACAACAAAAGCTGGAGAGCAATATGGAAACCTGTAGCAGGTAACAAAAATTAAAACAGAACCTAAATGAAATTTTTTTAATTAACTGAAACGAACAGTTGGGGGAAAAAGTAACCTAATCTTTCATGACTCCAAAACTATGATGCTAAAAAATTAATTATTTTTATTTTAGTTTTTGATACTTGGTACTAGGCTATTATAAAATTAGAAACCTTTTATACTTGCCCTCATTAAACTTAAAGAATGTGCAATTCTTTTCAATACACTACTCAATTCAAAAGTGTTCAGGTGCACATAAAGTACAGGGACATAGTGAAGGAAAAAAGGGGGAAACAAAATTATTAGTCAATGGTTTTGCGTTCCCTTGCTAAACTTGTGCTTTCCGACGAGAATCTCAAAAGAAGAACACATAGGTTTTGCAAGTGAGCACAAAGTTTCTCGGGGAACGCAAAACATTTGCGAGAGAACGCAACTGCATTGACTTAATATTTTTAAGATACACATGTAAAAAAAAAACACTGCAAAAATAAAAAATAAAACAGACTTACTTACAGCCACACTTAAAGTCACAGTGAAAGTTACACCCGTGAAAGCTAACAAAAACTAAATTGGAAGGGCACAAATAAAAAAAATATGTATTATTATGATTTAATGTCATTGCTAAAGAGATAGGCCTAACTGAAATAATGTTTCTTGTATGCTTGTATAAATATAGTACGACTATATTATGGACTAACCTGCAGGTTGGTGATGATATAATCAGTTCTAAGGGTAAAATATAAAGCTGCAAATTTTATATGAAAATTCTAATTGAAAATCAGACTTGAGTGAATTATAGGATGACATCATCAGCTTTTTAGCAATAACATGCTAAGACCACAAGACATAATACAGACGTACTTCCTGTGCTGGATAGCTACAGTGAAAGTGTTATTTATGGGGCCACAAACACCCTCTTACTGTCGAGAAAGCAGCACTACTGCTGTCCAGCAGGGGAGCAGCAGTGTTAGAAATCCAAGACCAGGTCCACAGTGTCAACACAATACAAAATCAATTTAAAGAGAATGCAGGAGACCAAACATGAACCCATTTTCATATAAATACACAAAATTGGGTTACGCTGCGCTATACAGTACGTCTCACAGGGATGTTTCAAACGATAACACTGGAAATTCTTCTGTGTTTTGTTGATTTTGTGGTAGAGGGCAAAGCAGTAAGTTTGTAAGTTGATTAGAGTATTGGAACAGCAGTTTAATGGGATAGCAGCGTGTGAAGCGTGGAGGTTTAAGCATGCCTTTAACCCAATTCGTTTTCTTCCACAGCTTAAGTGGTCAGTCAAAAATCAGGCGAGGTGTAAGAAGTACTTTGCCAGCTTTAGGATTAGGAGGATTTGTTTTTTTGGGGGGGTCTTAACAGTGGCCTGGTTCTCACTTTAGTGTGACAGTGCTTGGGAACCGGATTATAGAATTATCATCCAAAAGCCAAAACATTTTTATTTAAGGTGAGGAAAACAAGTTGACCTAAATCAATTGCATGAGCATGATATTGAAGTCCTAATGCGGGTGTCCCGTAAGCCTAAACGATACACAGAGTGTGTATTGTCTTAGAGTGCAGTGATAATGGCTTATTGATTGGTCATGGAGAGCATGCATTCAGATGTGTCAGGGCCTCAGCTTGGTCCCCTCTGGCACATCTGAATATAGGTCAATGGCAAGTCACTATTATAACCTCTAAGTGCCCCTAAACCACAAAGTAATTCTGTGAGGCATCAAGTTGACATTAGAATTGTTATTAGCTAATTTGATGGATTGTATATGCAAGCTTTCATTTATCCTTTTCTTAAAAATCATTGTGATCCCTAAAGAAATATGAACTTTAATACCGAAATTTATGCTTATCATAAAACAAGGGCTTTCAAGTCACCGAATGTGCGAATTGCATTTTGAATGCATTTTTGAATAAATGAACAGATAGGATGAAAAATGAGCACCACGTCAACAATCGAACTCAAATGATCACAGGTAATTCAATGAAATCTGTATTTCTTTTTTGTCTTCAATTCTATTTTAAAATGTACACATCAACTTTGTTATATGCAACATTCATGCAGCAGTGCATCCATGCATATATATATATGTAATTAATAAAAAAAACACCAACATGGTCACATTTACCATTTTTCTGCAAAATATTATAGGCGAAATCCAGTCATTCCAATAGGAATCCACGCTATCGGGAGTTTCATTTGAGGCTGCTCATTTTCAAGTTGGTCACGTGAATTATCAGTGCTGACCAGCAGAAACCTGATTGGCTTTAAAGTGACTTCTGTGTGAACTGTGCTTTATACATCGTTACGCTATATTGACAGTTGACAATGGACCTTTTTTGGCCATGAAATTAGCTGGAAATGTTAATCCCAAACCTCTATAGCAGAGGCCTGTGCTTTATGGATCACAGCTTATGATCTCTTTAGGGGCAATATGAAATCTAAATTTTTTATTATATGCATTATTTTTTTAACAACATATGCCTCATTTCAACAAAATATACATCAGATTTTGTTTGTCAGTACCGTAGGGCATTGGGCTGCAGGCCAGTCTTATTTACTGTGCTTTGTCTGTCCAGCTGGCTTCTCCTAATACGTCAATAGACGAGCTTGAGAGCATACCAGCTCCGGACAACAACCCCTCACACAGCTGCAAGAGGAAGGGCCAGGGCCTGAACCCAACTCCCACAAAGCGCTGACCCTAACATTTCAACTCAGTGACAACATCAAGGCAACATGGCTGAACTTGCCTGAGACTTTCATGTCAGTCAGAGAAAAGAGGCGAGCCCTGTGCCATTCCCCTTCACGGTAAGAGGACAACGGGATAGTCTTACAGCCTCTCCGTGTCCCAGCAGTCACCCTTGTTCTGCAGCTGTACATGTTTAATGTATAATACGTCTTACTGTCAGAATGACTCTTGAGGTTGACCTGGAAAATCTTGCTTTAGTTGTTACTACTTCAGAAATTGGATATTTTGATCCAACAAAACATCAGGCTCACTGACTTGACGCTAATTTGACGTGTACAAGGATAAATGGTGTATAATCACCTACGGCATTCGTTTTACCATTAGTAATTACTGCGCCTCATTTTGTAAAGGCTCTTGCTGTGTTTAATGTACAGCATGGAAAGAAGCACACTAATCAAAGCACGCTAAATTAACCATTCTAATGAGTTTCCATTATTGTGATCGACAGGCATTGAAACACTATCATGATCGCACCCAACAAATCACCCAGTAAAGGATCAGGAGAGCGTTTGATTACTGCAGATAGTGCTGAAAAACACGTAAGAGGGTCTGCATGCATTGTGGCGACCATAATCACACCGATGGGACCACCGGAAGGTCATGTTACCACTAGTTATCAAACCCCCGTGTAGATACATGTCATTGAACCAACGATGTAGCGCTTATCATTCGAACACAGGTTATCTTTGATTGGTCTTGTTCCGAGCAGTCAACACAGTGGTTCCTTTCATTCAGCGGCCAGACACAAAGCCTCTCTTTTATCTTTACTTCCCCCCTTAAGCACCTTTGGGGGGAAAACAACGAAGCTCCTATTCCAAAGCATCCATTTTAATTAAAAAGTGAGGCAAACATCAGATGATGCTCAATCGTATCGAATGCGGTGAGGAGAAAAGAGCGGAGAGAGTGTGTTCGGTGTCCTTTGACCTTGTTTCTCCATTCCCAGCCATCTGTTTTGGCCACTGTCAAAAGCCTCTTTGGTGGCTCCCTGGCATGGCCTCACCCCTCGTCAGACTTCCTCTATGCTTAGGGGACATTTAATATGGTGTCTAATACATACTGTTCTGTGACACCTCAAGACAAGGGTCTCTTTGTGCTGCGGCAGGGTCCCTCTAGAAGGTACTGTGGGGCTATTCGCACTGCAGTCACACACAGACAGGCACATGGCGGACGCACACTCGCTAATACAAAAACACGAGCACGCACCCGTGTACTTGGGCCGCTCATATGCCTCCTCCTTGAGGGCTTCACCTAATACACAAGCTCTCTCTTTCTCTCTTAAACGCACACATAGAAATCCAGAAAAAAATGCAGCTGAAGAAAAAGCTAATGAGGCACATCTCTTGCATTCCTCCTCAGTTTTTGGCAGTAAAGGCATTTACCACATTCACACAAGAGGGCCTTACACAACTCCACAGGTGTTGGCTTAGCAACAGCACCTGGCAAAAATGAAATCCTTCTAAGCTGTGGACAGTAGCATTCAATGAGCACCACTTCAGCCAAAGCAATTACTGAAAATATGCAATGCATCCAGTGCTGTTATATTCAGCACGGACATGTGATTTTCCAAATAGGATTGAATGTTCCTTTGGCAAGTTCACAAAATGGTCACTGCATGCTGATAAAAATGCCATGCAACAACTATTTTCTATAGTACAGTTACTGTAGTTCCAGTAGTCTAAACTGAGGCAGAAGTCCAAGAGTGCTTATGTTTAGTATTCACTGCATTTTACTGTTTTTATGACTCTGCTTTGTTGGTGTTCTCAGCTTTGCAGAGCAGAGCTGAAGCAGAGTGATTTTTAGAGCAAGTGTTTCTGTAAATGTGTTCTTTCGCTCCAGGATCTCTTGTAGTGGGGTTTCTTTCACCCGGATTGGAGCTGGCTCTGTTCTGGAAGGCCATGCCTACTATTCACCACCCAAATCAACAGAGCACCGCAATTTTGATTTTGTTGTTGTAATTTTGCACTTTAACATCATCCTGTTCCCTCGACAAAAATCCTCTCTCTATGACCAAAAGCTCTGTGACAAACAAAAGTTTTATGATTGCTACTTTTGTTCATCTAGATCATCTGAGCACAACTTTTATGAATTCTGAAGCCAATTGGCAAAAGTAAAAATTTGAACATAGGCTGTAAACTAACTACATCAGTCACATGACTTCAACATCATCATCACTAAGCTTCCGACAACACTTTAAGTCTTTTCTTTAAAAAACATTTTCCATTAAAGTTTGAGCTAGAACAGTTGGAAGAGCATGACTGTAAACACAATGAGGCTGGTGAGTAGATTGGATATCCTGTGTGATGAAGTTTCAAATCCTTTGCCATCCCATTTAGTCACTTGTTAGCAGCCGCCTATTTCAAGACCAGTAAAAGATTTTGGTAACATTTAAGTTTAGTGTCCAATCCTCACTATTATTAGCTTGCATATTGGGATATTGGCTGTTTATTAGTGCATATCAATGCCTTATTCTGCATTATCATACTGCATCCCTTAATCCTACCCAATACCTAAACTTAACAACTACCTTACTAACTTTTAATAAGCAGTAGTTAGGAGTTTATCGAGGCAAAAGTCATACTTAATAGTTAGAGAATATGACCTTAATCTAAAGCGTGACCAAGATAAAAAAAAAAAAACTGGTTATTATTACTGATGTATTAAATAGTGATAATAATGTGAAAATATCTTGAGCTTGTGTTAAACACAGACCTTAAGGCAAACCAAAAACCCATTTAAAAAACCCACTGACTTGGACGATGGAATCAAAAATACGTTCTCCCTGCAGCACTCTATTCCTAATGGATAAAATCAAGCTCCATTTTAATTAGTTTGACTCAGAAATACATCACATTGCAGAAGTAAAAGGGTTTGCATACTGCAATTCATGCTGTCTTTAAAGTACGGTGGCCGAGACAGCTCAACGCGGTGCAACTGAAGCAAACACATGCAAATAGAGAAAAACGCGTGCAAATAGAAAAAAACGCATGCAAATAGAAAAAAACGCATGCAAATAGAAAAACACGCGTGCAAATAAAAAATAACACCTGCAAATAAAAAAAAAAACATCTTCATCAGTTTCACAACACACGTGTGCTCCAAATAAGGAAACGCGCTGCAAAAGTTCACAACACAACCAAATACAGTCGTGCTGCAAATAACACAGACCACAACGGAAATGTTTCCAGGGGAACCAAATAAGTGACGAACCCGGCTGAGACGTGCTTATTGCTCGTGAGCTTCCCTATGCCATACTCCCTTCGAAGGGCAGATTCCAGAGCCCTTAAAGTGGGACTGTGGAGGGAGCAGGGCTCTAGTGTGCTGTAATGTAGCCGTGTGGAGCGCACTTGATGAAGGGAGCAACGACAGACAACGTAATTTCCTCATTATTTTCACCTGGGATGTTCCCATGACAACGCAGCACGGTGTCCATCAGCTGGTCTTACAACAGAAATATAATGCTGTTAACATAACGGATGCAAATACATTTTTATTTTTAGTTTACAAAAAAGCTGTTAAAATATGCGTCATATCTGTGTGTCTCAACTTTAAAATTTTGGACCCTACATTACCTAACATTTCTTACGAAACTTTTCTTTATGAAAATGTAATAACATGAAACAATTTGTACAGTGTAACTGATCTATAGATAAATATCTTTCCTTCATGTTTTTCTTCTTTATCTTTTTTATTTATTTTAGTTTCCAGCTCATTGTTCTTTTCTCATTTGTATTCTGATGACATTGAACATATTGTTACTACATTTTGTACATTGTATACAAGTTGTATGTCATAAAAAAATTTAATCTCTGTATGTTTTGCACAAACAAATAAATAAATAAATAAACAAATAAATAAATAAATAAAGTATAATTTTAAGCTGTAAGCACCAGCACGCATAGATTTATGAATATCTATGCCAGCACGTCCCAGCCGGGTTCGTCGCTTATTTGATTCCCCTGGAAACATTTCCGTTGTGCTCTGTGTTATTTGCAGCATGTGTCTGTATTTGGTGGTGTTGTGAGTATTTGGAGCACACGTGTGTTGTGAAACTGATGAAGATGTTTTCTTAATTTGCGGGTGTTTTTTTTATTTGCACACGTTTTTTTTATTTGCACGCGTTTGTTTCTATTTGCATGCGTTTTATTTTATTTGCAGGTGTTTTTTTCTATTTGCACGCGTTTTTTTTTCTATTTGCATGCGTTTTCTTCTATTTGCATGTGTTTTCTTCAGTTGCAGCGCATTGAGCTCTCTCGGCCGCCACGCATTCTCACCCCAAGGCGTCACTAAAATGACAATTTTGACCATGCTTCAATATTCGACGCTTTAGGCACCCTTTAGCGTCAGTTACATGACGCGATCCTAGGGCGTCATCTTACTGACGCTTTACCTAAGCGTCAGTTAGATGACGCGGGTAGGTTTAGGTCTGGGGTAGGGTTAGGATTAGATAGCGTCATCTAACTGACGTTAAAGGTAAAGCGTCAGCAAGATGACGCCCTAGGATCGCGTCATGTAACTGACGCTAAAGGGTGCCTAAAGCGTCGAATATTGAAGCATGGTCAAAATGATTCCCAAGGCGTCAGTTTCATGACGCCTAGGGATGAGAATGGGCTGGTATTAAAGCCCACAGTGTTCCTCAGTTTTGATGCGAACACTATAGCGCATGTACAGCCAAACCCATAGTCTTTGATAGCATGTGAGAACACAGGTGTTCTTGATATGCGTACTTTATGCGATGACAAGTTTCATCCTTGTCTTGT
Source organism: Rhinichthys klamathensis goyatoka (assembly GCF_029890125.1). Taxonomy (NCBI): domain Eukaryota; kingdom Metazoa; phylum Chordata; class Actinopteri; order Cypriniformes; family Leuciscidae; genus Rhinichthys; species Rhinichthys klamathensis. Next base: position 6,726,256 of record NW_026606570.1, on the reverse strand, counting down.
GTCTGAACTATTTATCATTTATCTTCCACTATTTATCGCATCCATTTCTTTTTCGAATGTGAAACACTGTGCGCATACAATAATATATGTGTGTAAAAAACAAAGTATGTTTTGCTTGATGGTTTGGCTTTTTTGGGGGACATTTGTTTAGACAGAATAAAATATAAAACTAATTTTTATCAGAAATATAAATTACTAACTTTCTAATTACTAAATTATTATTATTACTCATTGAACTGTATTAAAGCAACATCACACTCACATGCTGTTATACTGAATATCAGCACGTCTTTGATTACATGTGGTCAAATCACTTGTGTGGCTTAAAGAGACATCCTTTCTCCCCAAAAGTAAAAAGAACAACTTCAAAAGGCATTTTGACTGTTTTTGATTAATGAAGGTCAACTGGGTCCAATTTTGTTTGTTCTTCAAAATATCTTCTGAAGAGAGAATATCTACCGAAGAAAGAAAGTCATACAGGTTTTGAAAGAAATAAGAGTAAGTCAATTATGACAGTATATACATTTGTGGGTCAACTATCCCTTTAAAGTTTTGGCTGTAACTTACAGTACATGAATGGCAGTTAAAAGGCACTCACAACATCAAATCTGTCATGATCTTCAGGGAGTACATGTTAGCAAGATAAATTTCATCACAGCGTTTTGGCCAAACATTTGGTTCTATCATCTAATCTCTCTCTTTTTCTGTTCTCCATTCATTCCATGATACCCAGAAGCTTATACAAACATCTCATGTATAACACATAACCAGTGCATTGTGAACAAACAGGGTTATCTATCAGTGATTTGAGGCCACTGCCCACAGCACAAATTTGTCTATATTTGTTTGTGTCAGTGCTCAGTTGAGTAAAATCACAGTCTGAATAAAAACAAACCCCTGACTCTGTAGATATGCAAATATAGCTCTCAACTGACAACTTCAATCCTTGTTTTTTTTTTCCAGTGCATCAATAGAAACCCCCTCATGCACCCCCCAGCTTCAGCGCATCATCCACCACTGCCTCCTGGGAGACCCGTCTCCACAACCCAACATATGGGTTTCATGTTTAATGCATAAGCTCAGTACTATGAGCCAAGCGTCTTTTCTTAAAGCACTGTATGGAGGGTTGGTCTCTGTCGTAATTATAATATTAAATACCTCTTTTAGACGCAACATTGGATTGCTTTCATTTGGGGTGCAGGCACCAAATCTGTGTGCATTATACCATCGTCTGGGTAATGACAGCGGCATAAAGACAGCTGTCAATCTGGATCAGGATAGGGCTGAGATCCCTGTTTTTCCATTAATGAAGCAGAACACTTGAGAAATTGCAGAATGTGAATTTGGCTGGAGAGATAATGCAGGAAAACATCTTTCCTCAGTAGGAGCATTTCAAGGTTGACTATACACGTCGTAGCATGCAAGATGCGCACAGTAGATTATGTTTCGGCAGTGGTGTATCGGATACTACTAATACTCACTGTTTGACCATGACCACAACCCGATGGTGATGTTGAATTCCAGTTTGTGATGCGCAGCCTTAAGAAGACCCCCCCACTTTATGGGCCTCTGGCGATAACACCTCACATACTCCCATCGCTATCTGACAGAGAACTGTGGCGTTCACAAACACATTCATCACGTATGTTTTACTCTCCAGTGGATTTCAGCTCACTTTCCCTAGTAGAAATTCAACACAATTCAATAGATGGCATTTTAGAATGGCATTATTCATAGAATGTCATTAGACAGAAATTGTGTGAGACCATTTTTTTGCTTACGGTTTTATATCATTGATTAATTCCCAAAAACTGCTGAGACATTCATCATTATTCTGAAAAATTCAACGATACCCTCAGGGTTGTTAAGTCTGCGGGTTTTTTTTTTTTTAAACTGTTGCCAAGGGTAGATTCTTTCCCCCCTGAAGGTTAAAGGTTTGACATATTGCATAAATTAGATTTGACAGAAATGCTTGTGTTGAAATATTTTACTCTAGCCTATCCAATTTATATATACCAATGATAAAACTGGGCTGAGATTTTTGTGAGGGAAGGGCGCTTGTAGGGAGCCTGTGTGTGACTGTTTTCATTTTCATGGATTGACGGGTCTCTCCAATTGTAAATAGTTTATTTTCAAATACCGGTAGTTCATAAAATAAAGGTTTTTCACCCACAAAAAAATACTTTCAGTATTAAGGTAAGATGATCCATTACTAAAAACAGACGGTTTATGATTACTGATTAGTGATGTTCAGGTTGAAATTTTGCGTAATGGTTAACAGTGACTGTAAAATATGTATTGTAGGTATGGGAGTGGCATATTTAGAGTTTTGGTATTTGGGCTAGTTTTAGTGATCATTGGACTAGTTTTTATTGGCCAATGGGTTGGTTTTGTTACTCAGAGTTGGCAATATTGGACACCTTTGATTTGTGAAATGAACACAACCAACTGAACCCAGGAAATGTGAAACAGATGCAAGAGCATGCTATTCAGACCAACTGCACTACTGCAAGCATGATTTTGCTTCATTCTGTTACCAGTTCAATTAACAAGAAGTTAATAGCTAAGTAACTTGCATTTTAAACACAATATTGCTATCAGATGTGTTACTTTGTCTCTTTATTCACGGATAGTAGTTCCAAAGGGATTCAAAGCAGAATCAACGATATAGGTTTTTTGCTCTTGAATAAATCCGATTTTTGAACAAATCGGGTGAGTAAATGATTCAATGACTCACTCATAAACGCACTCGCTCGCTCCTACTAGCGTAAGACTATAAACTGCAGAAACAATCACTAGAAATTCACTAAAACAGTCACTAAAACAGGCTTGTTTGCCACCACGTTTCATGGACCTTCAAACATCAAAAATCGGCAACTCGCGTATCATCTACAATTCCATTTTCCCACTTTCCCACTTTGCTTCGTTATTCATGTGTTCTGGGCTAATAAATCCGATTTTGACTCCGCTTGAAGGCTGAAATAGTGTGAAATGTCCCTGTTTAGTTAGTTTCATTTTCATTGACTTTTAGTTTGTTTGTCTTCAGTCACATGTTTCATTTGTTCAAGTTTCCCGCCACTCATCAGTTTCCATGGACACTTATCAATCATCATATTTGTCATTATGTCCATCACCATTGTGTATTTAAGTTCCTCACCTCCTCTCCCTCATTGTCCGGTATTGTCATGTTATCACACTGTTTTGTGTTGTCTGCTCTAATTTATTAAATGTTGTTATTTGGAACTATTGAATCTGCCTACACCTTCCTCCTAGGACATAGACATTACAGTTCCAAACAATACTGTTGTTGCACTGTAAAGCACTCTAGGAACTCCACTCAGCCAATTAAAATCAATGGCCGAAACTAACTGTAGTTAATGCATTTTATCAGTAAATATTTACACGCTAACTTAATTTAATTTATTGCAGTGGGTAGATTACACTATGATCCAATAGACTTACCCACAACCCATAATGCACCACACTGCTCAAGCCTTAAAGCACAGACATCAAAATTACTTGTTTGTAGTAGTTTTAAAACCCAAACCATCTTATGTTCTGTACAAGCAAGTTAAACATACCAATAGCCTGATACCCATTTGCATATAGTTCATGTCTATTGGGATTGTAACCTCCTTTCCAGAACTCCAATCACCAAATGCAAATACCCCTGTTACTGTAAAACACAGGAAATGTGGGATTTGTTGTTCAGGAGTTCTCCACACATCTGTGCTCCTCTGTGTGCCGGGGCAGATGTCAAAATTCCTCTGACCCTTTGGGAATAGTTTGCACTCTGATGAAAATAACCAGTCTGCACCGGTTTACTCTGCTCTGATTTCAAAAGCAAACCAACTGAGCAAGTCTACTGTCAAGACTCATAGTTTATACAACGTCAGTCAGTAAAGCTTTTGAGGAAGATGTTTATAATGTGTCTTGATATTCATCAGACAAGTTTTTGGAATATGAGACGCCATAGACAGGAGGTGTGTATATCCTTGTGTGTGTGTGTGTGTGTCTGTCAGGTCCAGGGGGCTGGTGTTGAGACAAGTGTGCCTCCCAAAGGGCTGCTGAGCAGAGCAATGCCTGCCCACTGCCTCAACACATGCCACACTGTCACTGGCTCCATGAAGGGAGATGAGCCAAAAAATGACTCGAGCAGAACTCCTCACAGCTGGCACTAGAGAGCTCTTAGCCAAAAGACTGATTATTGCCACCTTTTGTTTCTGGTTTTTGGTTGTGATAAATTCAATATAATACAGATCAATGTGATGAGGAAATATGATATCCCTCAGATTTATATATTTACAAATACGTTTTATACATTCTGAAAAGAAAATTTATTCAGAACCCCGCTTGCCAACTTTAGAAGATCACACTTTAAAACGTTTAAGGGATAAGGACAATCTGTCATTCTTTTATAATGAGGGATCAAAAGAGAGTTTGTTATCTTATTTATTAGCATGGAAGAATGATTTTTTAATGGAAGACATTTCTAAAGAAGAATTGATCGAATCTTGTTTATTTGCCCAAAACCACAGCGTCAATACTAGGTGCAAGTTGCTGCATTAAAATTGGCTCCTGCAGACCTAAATTTCTCTCGTCGAACTGCATAAAATTAATCCAAATATTCCCGCCAGTTGTTTAATATACAAACAAAGAAATTGCTACCCTCATTGTATATGGGAGTGTAATGAGATTCAGGGATTTTGGAAGGAGATTGATCTTATGATTGGTAAATTGACTGAAGAAAATATCCCTCTTGCTCCCAAAAAAATTTCATACCCAGTAAATTTGGAGGTAAATGCAAGAAAGCACAAACTAATTGAAGAGTTTTCTTCAGGCTGAGCGTGCTATTGCTTTAAAATGGAAGGAGACCCAAGCACCCTTCCCAAATAAATGGTTTAAAGAAATGACCAGCAACCTTGCCTTGGAAAAACTGACATGTTAAAGGGAAACTGTTTCAAAATTTGGACTCCCTTTTTGCACTACTGTAAGCAAGTGGATCAGACAGCATGGGACGATTGAATTTCCCACCTCTTTTGTATTGGACATGTCCAGTATATAATGCAGTTCTTGTATTCCAGCAAAACAACTAATAACTCTGGTAAAGTAGCAAAGTTAAATTACACAATGAAAGGCTGCGAACTGTGATGTATCAAAATGTTTATTTTATTTATGTATGTTCCTGATGGACAAAATCAAGTCCCGCCCTACATTTTTTTTTCTATTTTGAGAAGCTGTTTCACGTAGATATACTTCACAATAGGGAAGAAAAGATTTATGCAGCTTCTGTTTTGTGCCGACTTTCAAGTTTATTTCATTTTCAGTAACACAAGTTTTTATTATAGTTAGATAATAACCCTGGTGTAGATAAGATGTGTGGTTTTGTCACACATAGGCCTATTGATCTGGATGTACATAATTATTTTATAAGGTGGTTTAATTGGCTTTATTTTGTGTATAGCCTGTTTAGAAATCCCTCTCATCGCTGTTTTCTTGCATTTGGGAGTTTTCCCTTATGGTTCCTGCGTCTGCTGTTCTGTCCTCCGGGGCTCCGTCTATGAAACCTGCGGGCGAATTAAAGCGAAGCATTTCATTGTTTCTGTTCATAGCAGAATATGTTCCGTTTTTAAACATGTATTTAACATGTACATGAATAAGTGTATTTAGAAAATCTCCTAAGATTTAGATGAGCAACCATTATTTATTTATCATTCATTTGTAGCTTATTCTGAGAAACAAATGCACCATGGGAAATCAGGTTTGTGTAAATTCACATGGACACATGCAGACATATACTGCAGAGTGTTTAGTTTTAAAGCAGGGTTATTAGCTTGACTTTGCTGATTATAACAAGCTGACGTTGTCTCGTAAGTTTCCCTAGGATTTGATAGCTGAAATAACAGCCTAAATAATTAATAGATGTGAATTTTTAATCAGCCTGTCAATTCAAATCAATGATTCTGGAGCAATAAGTGAAATTGAAGACATTGTCTCTTTGAGTCAGCGTTACAGTAGTTTTAGCTTTGCAGAAGATGTGAAAATAAATAAATAAATAAATACATACATAAAAAAAAAAAAAGAAAACTGTAGTCCAGTCTCCCAGACAACTAAAGTTTAATTCTGGAAACAATACCAGCATTAGCATTTTTATCTTGAATTCACTTTAAGACAGGGGTTGTTTATTAAATCACGTTAAACCCTGATAAAAGCAAAACTCCTGTACTTTGGCTCACTCTGAATCTCTTTTTTACACATGTGTATATAATTTGTTTCTGGCAAAAGCTTAAATCCAAATGCACTGCAGCCGAGCCATTACTGTTACTCAGCGTCTGTGACTCTCAAACTGCACAGTATCACTTTCAAAACACCATACTCATGCTTTATGGTTCTCAGCAAATGATCATTTATGCAAATGTTTTAGACAACGGTAAATCGAAAGACTGGAGTTTAGTAGCATCTTATGACTTCACCCTGAAAGAGTTCAATGAAAAAGCGGGAATGACAGGTAGTGTGGAAGATCTTGACTGGCAGAGGAAGAGAGGCTGGAAAAGCTGCTGAGAGTTTCAAAATGAAAGGCAAGTTGATTTATAATGCTTTGCGTTTGACCTGAGGCCTGTGAAATGTGCGCTGGCTGGAGTGACTGCAGATTCTGCAAGCAGTCTCTTTGTTGTTTTGCTAGGCTGTGGAGGTCTTCCAGAAGCGATTGAACACCCCCGTACACCTTATGCTCTCATGGGGACACGCGAAGCTAAACAAACATGCATCAGTCTTAATGATGTGCTGAGATGATCATAACAGACTATGCTAATTTCAGAGACGAACTCCTGGTATTTGGCAGTGGAAGCATCTGACTGCATGCTTTAGAGACTGCCATTTTAAGTTTTAAAGCGGGTCACCCATCTGATCTTCAGACAGTGTCGGTGAGATGTCAGAACAAATGGTGGCGCACCGGGTGCTTGGGCTGGAATTCACACTGCTCCACCCTTTGGGCCCGCCTGAAGCTTTGCAGTGTAAGTTGAGCTCGACACAAACTTCAGCCTGTGTTTTATGAGCCTTTGTAATCAAACAAAGGCTTATGACTGTGGATGAGACAGTGTTCTCACTGGTCATTTGAGGGAACTGAGTTCACACTGCACTTGTCTGTAATGCAATGTCCTTGAAACCTTCACAGCAGTGAATAGACTCACACATTATCATTACATACTTTAATTAGGTATTTAATATAAAACATGTTTTAACACATTATGATTTATAATATTAAAGGACAAGTTCGGTATTTTACACTTAAAGCCCTGTTTTAAGATCGTTTCTGGTGAAATAGAACGATTAAGATTGAAATTTGGACACACTGCTGGCCCGAGAATTTTCTGTTTCTGTGGTTGCACCCCCCCCACAGAAACCGAAAATTCTCGGGCCAGCAGCATGTGTCCAAATTTCAATCTTAACCGTTCTATTTCATCAGAAACGACCTTAAAACAGGGCTTTAAGTGTAAAATACAGAACTTGTCCTTTAATTAACTATTAATTAAAAATATATATATATTTAATTTTCATTACACACTTTAGGTGTATTTAATGTTTAATAATATTAAATGTTTTAACACATTTATTTAATTTGTAACTGTTTAATATAGCTTTCATTCAATTACATACACTTTAATTATAAAATTAATATGAAATATAATTAACATTTTTAACTAATTATTATTCATGTATTAATTAAATAATGATTATTTAATACATGATAAATAAATGTTACTTTAATTCATGTAGTTCTCATTACATGCATAAGTTATTTAATATGAAACATAATATGTTTTAACAAATTATTTTAAAAAATTTATTAGTTAACTATTACAGTTGTTCTCAGTCGCTTTGGTATATTTCTCAGATCAGAATTGAAATTCTCAAAACTACCTGTTCAATCTTCACATCATTGTGTCACTTGCGCACATCAAAAAAAAAAAAAAAAAAAAAAAAAAGTTTCTCATTCTCTGCTGTTTCCTACATTATCAATTGCTTATGTCATGTTGATCAAAATGTATTATAATGGGTCTCTGTTGAATAGTCTCACCCCCCACAAGTTTTAGGCATTAGTTCATAGCATAAGTCTTTACATGCAAAATGGTTGAACAAGTTGTCATACATTTCCATTAGACTTTTTTTCTAAATCTGTCCTGAATTGGTAAATTGCTCCCAGGTGAATCTTGACTTTCTCTAACGAAGGTGCATCTCATGAACCATCAACTGGCAAGTATATATACTGTATAGCCGGAGCACAACACAATCTTTCAATGTCTGACAATGGAATGACAAGGAATTGGACGGGGTCAACAGCTAGAGAGAAGAAGAAGAGAAAGAGGAGTGAGGAGGAGGAGCTGTGTGGCGGAGGAGTTGGGAGGCAAAACAGAGGAAGAGGCAGAAGAGGCTGAGGACATAACATGCGCGTTCCTGATGAGATATGAGCCACACCTGTAGACCACGTTCTCAATCATGGGCTTACAATGGCCGAGGCTGGCCCCTCTCTACAGGGATCTCATCCCTGAACAAGAGAGGGTCAGATTGGAGATGAACTGCCAAAGTAGCCTACGTGATAGTTTAGGACAATGTCAGTTTCCATCGCTCCAACATCATCAGGCAATGGTTTGCGGCCCACAACAGGATGCTGATGGAGCTCCTCTCACCCTACTTCCCATTCCTTAACCCCATTGAGGAAGTTTTCTCAGCATGGAGATGGAAAGTATATGATCGCCAGCCACATACACAGATGACCCTTCTGGCTGCCATGGATGCAGTGTGTGATGATATCACAGCAGATGCCTGCAGAGGCTGGATAAGACACTCTAAAAGATATTCATTGCGAAGTGGATGAGAATTTGTGGCCCAACAGACTGGAACGTCAGGAGGTGTAGGAAGACTGCACTGTTATTCCTATAGCACTGCATGTACAGTTTTCCCCAAGGAGATTGTCCTATGTTCACATTTCTACTTTTGTTTTTTCTTTTGTTTTCTTTGTGTTATACAGTGCTGTCTTTTCCTTTCTGTATCGCAATGACATGGTCTGTCAACAAATTACAGTACAAAAAGTAAAAGCGTAAATGTGAATCTTGTCCAGTCTCTTGCAATCAAACTCCCACATACACTAAGGTGTAACCTACAATTTACAATAATTGTCATCAAAACTTTAGCCATAGTTTACATCAGAACATCAGATGTACAGTACACTGTAATATTGTCAACATGACTAAGCAATTTGACTGTCTTATCCGTACACAATGACACAAGGACTTGTCATTCTGATGGTACTGACATGTTCATTGAAACAGATATTTACTTTTGAGACATGAACTAAGGATTTTGAGCAAGAGACTGGCTTTTGCAGGTAATCCATGGTGTTTTGCTATTTGTACGAATTGTTTTGAGAAATGCACTTACTGTTTTACAAATGTCGAGGATGATTCGAGAAATGTACCAAAGCGACTGAGAAAAACTGTAATGTACAAATGATAGGTGAGGTGTAGCTGTTCAGTTCAATCAATAATTGCAGTATGTAAGAACATTTTGGCCTATTTTAAACCAGTCAAACCATAAATAATTAAGTATGTGATATCACTGCAAAATCTGCTATTTAAGCTACTAAGAATTGGGACATATTAATACATATTTGACAATTTAAACTCACATAATGGTTTCTTGTTCTTTACTGGGTGAATGATGGCCCATTTACATTTATACTCCCTGGTGAATTGCAAATTAGCGAAGAGCCCTATCCTCTACCTCTTACTAAATGGAGAGATCGTGGGTGTCTGATTAAACCATAATTGCAGCCATTTGGCTTAAGATTCTCTTGTCTGGCTGGGAGAGAAGTAATTAAGGTGGGTTTGAATGCAGTGCTTTGCCAGACCAGTCTGAGACTCATGCTCCAATCACAATCCAGGGTCTGGATCGGAGGATCATTCTAGTCCTTAGAGACAGTGTAGACAGCGTACAAATGCCATTTTGCAGTGAGTAGGCCAGAATAAACTTGCTTGAAAACCTCTTTTTAAAGATAAATTGGCTATAAAGAGATGGTCTGAGCTGAATCCAGCACATGAGAGTGCCAGAATTTAGTCCTGGTTTGGTGTTGCTGAGCAGGACAAATAATAATCCTGCACCTGCCTGCTAAAGGATCAAGACTCGCATCAAACACATCACTGAAATATAAACTGAAAAACCTAGTTTGATAAATTAGCCTTGGTTGGTTGGTCGGTTGGCCGTTTGGATGGATGGATGGATGGATGGATGGATGGATGGATGGATGGATGGATGGGTGGGACTGGTTGGTTGGGTGGGTGGGTGGGTTGGTTGGTTGGTTGGTTGGATGGATGGATGGATGGATGGATGGGTGGGTTGGTTGGTTGGTTGGATGGATGGATGCATGGATGGATGGATGGATGGATGGATGGATGGATGGATGGGTGGGTGGGTCGGTGGTTGGTTGGTTGGGTGGGTTGGTTGGTTGGTTGGGTGGATGGATGGATGGATGGATGGATGGATGGATGGATGGATGGATAGATAGATAGATAGATAGATAGATAGATAGATAGATAGATAGATAGATAGATAGATAGATAGATAGATAGATAGATAGATAGATTTACCATTTACCATTTACTGCAGACTTGTTTTTCCGCCATTCATTCAACACACCCCTTCCAAACAATAAGTGGGATAAGAAACTTGATTTTGGTATTTTTTAAATGTTTCAATGGTAAGTGCACTTTGTAATGTATGTTCTAAAAACGATGGCTCTTAAATAGCTTCTTTAGGACTTTGTTTACTTGTCAGGATTTATTGTGCTACCAGTTTTAAAAGCCCATTCTTGAAGTGTTGGACTTACCCAAATATTTATTTTGCCTTGACCGAGCTGAACATCGCAGTGTTTCTCACTTCCTTTGCCAAACACTGTGAGGGTCCCTTGTGTTTCAAAGGTTAGGCCCTCTCATTCTGTTTATAATGCCTTGGACAGCCATTGCGACCCAACCGTGACTATGAATAAATCTCTATGGTCTAATATGAATCATGCATTAATCAAATAATTGATCGACTGGACGAGTTTCCAGTAAGCATGTGACCACAAGGAATAGGATTGATGTTTTTTTTCTGCTGTAAACAACGATATCTTGTGGTCAGAACGCAGTTTTTATAACAGTCCACAGTGAGCCGTATGGCTTTGAACAAGTAATATATCCCTGAGACAATAATATGAGTTTGTTACGCAACAGCATTTCTAAAGCGCATTATAAATCAGTTCTAAGAAATTGCCTGGGACTCCCCACTGAGCAAGCGACGTCTGTGGACATACAAAACAGGTTGATATCACGTCCGTCCGTCCAGGCCATAATCTGAACGTCCATTGACATCCAGAATTAGTTGATTAATGACAATGAGAAATTATGTCCAATCTGGCTATAATCTAAACGTCCACTGACAGCCAGAACTAGTTGAGAAAAGACGTTCATACTGGCTATAATCTGGACGTCCGGTGACATCCAGAATTAGTCGATGAATGACTTAAAAAAATATGTCCAATCTGGCCATAATCTAAACGTCCACTGACAGCCAGAACTAGTTGAGAAAAGACGTTCATACTGACTATAATCTGGACGTCCGTTGACATCCAGAAATAGTCCATAAATGACGTGAATAAAGATATCCAATCTGGTCATTATCTTAACGTCCACTGACAGCCAGAACTAGTTGAGAAAAGACGTTCATACTGACTATAATCTGGACGTCCGTTGACATCCAGAAATAGTCCATAAATGACGTGAATAAAGATATCCAATCTGGCCATTATCTTAACGTCCACTGACAGCCAGAACTAGTTGAGAAAAGACGTTCATACTGACTATAATCTGGACGTCCGTTGACATCCAGAAATGGTCCATAAATGACGTGAATAAAGATGTCCAATCTGGCCATTATCTAAACGTCCACTGACAGCCAGAACTAGTTGAGAAAAGACATTCATACTGACTATAATCTGGACGTCCGTTGACATCCAGAAATGGTCCATAAATGACGTGAATAAAGATGTCCAATCTGGCCATTATCTAAACGTCCACTGACAGCCAGAACTAGTTGAGAAAAGACGTTCATACTGACTATAATCTGGACGTCCGTTGACATCCAGAAATGGTCCATAAATGACGTGAATAAAGATGTCCAATCTGGCCATTATCTTAACGTCCACTGACAGCCAGAACTAGTTGAGAAAAGACGTTCATACTGACTATAATCTGGACGTCCGTTGACATCCAGAAATGGTCCATAAATGACGTGAATAAAGATGTCCAATCTGGCCATTATCTAAACGTCCACTGACAGCCAGAACTAGTTGAGAAAAGACGTTCATACTGACTATAATCTGGACGTCCGTTGACATCCAGAAATGGTCCATAAATGACGTGAATAAAGATGTCCAATCTGGCCATTATCTTAACGTCCACTGACAGCCAGAACTAGTTGAGAAAAGACGTTCATACTGACTATAATCTGGACGTCCGTTGACATCCAGAAATGGTCCATAAATGACGTGAATAAAGATGTCCAATCTGGCCATTATCTAAACGTCCACTGACAGCCAGAACTAGTTGAGAAAAGACATTCATACTGACTATAATCTGGACGTCCGTTGACATCCAGAAATGGTCCATAAATGACGTGAATAAAGATGTCCAATCTGGCCATTATCTAAACGTCCACTGACAGCCAGAACTAGTTGAGAAAAGACGTTCATACTGACTATAATCTGGACGTCCGTTGACATCCAGAAATAGTCCATAAATGACGTGAATAAAGATGTCCAATCTGGCCATTATCTAAACGTCCACTGACAGCCAGAACTAGTTGAGAAAAGACGTTCATACTGACTATAATCTGGACGTCCGTTGACATCCAGAAATAGTCCATAAATGACGTGAATAAAGATGTCCAATCTGGCCATTATCTAAACGTCCACTGACAGCCAGAACTAGTTGAGAAAAGACGTTCATACTGACTATAATCTGGACGTCCGTTGACATCCAGAAATGGTCCATAAATGACGTGAATAAAGATGTCCAATCTGGCCATTATCTAAACGTCCACTGACAGCCAGAACTAGTTGAGAAAAGACATTCATACTGACTATAATCTGGACGTCCGTTGACATCCAGAAATGGTCCATAAATGACGTGAATAAAGATGTCCAATCTGGCCATTATCTAAACGTCCACTGACAGCCAGAACTAGTTGAGAAAAGACGTTCATACTGACTATAATCTGGACGTCCGTTGACATCCAGAAATGGTCCATAAATGACGTGAATAAAGATGTCCAATCTGGCCATTATCTTAACGTCCACTGACAGCCAGAACTAGTTGAGAAAAGACGTTCATACTGACTATAATCTGGACGTCCGTTGACATCCAGAAATGGTCCATAAATGACGTGAATAAAGATGTCCAATCTGGCCATTATCTAAACGTCCACTGACAGCCAGAACTAGTTGAGAAAAGACGTTCATACTGACTATAATCTGGACGTCCGTTGACATCCAGAAATGGTCCATAAATGACGTGAATAAAGATGTCCAATCTGGCCATTATCTAAACGTCCACTGACAGCCAGAACTAGTTGAGAAAAGACGTTCATACTGACTATAATCTGGACGTCCGTTGACATCCAGAAATGGTCCATAAATGACGTGAATAAAGATGTCCAATCTGGCCATTATCTAAACGTCCACTGACAGCCAGAACTAGTTGAGAAAAGACATTCATACTGACTATAATCTGGACGTCCGTTGACATCCAGAAATGGTCCATAAATGACGTGAATAAAGATGTCCAATCTGGCCATTATCTAAACGTCCACTGACAGCCAGAACTAGTTGAGAAAAGACGTTCATACTGACTATAATCTGGACGTCCGTTGACATCCAGAAATAGTCCATAAATGACGTGAATAAAGATGTCCAATCTGGCCATTATCTAAACGTCCACTGACAGCCAGAACTAGTTGAGAAAAGACGTTCATACTGACTATAATCTGGACGTCCGTTGACATCCAGAAATAGTCCATAAATGACGTGAATAAAGATGTCCAATCTGGCCATTATCTAAACGTCCACTGACAGCCAGAACTAGTTGAGAAAAGACGTTCATACTGACTATAATCTGGACGTCCGTTGACATCCAGAAATGGTCCATAAATGACGTGAATAAAGATGTCCAATCTGGCCATTATCTTAACGTCCACTGACAGCCAGAACTAGTTGAGAAAAGACGTTCATACTGACTATAATCTGGACGTCCATTGACATCCAGAAACAGTCAATAAATTACGTAAATAAAAGATGTCCAATCTGGCCATTATCTAAACGTCCACTGACAGCCAGAACTAGTTCAGAACAGATGTTCATACTGCACTGTAAAAAAAATATCCTAATTTTACAGTAAATAACTTCCTATTTTCATCATTGTGGTGGCGTTCATGTGTGTTCAATTCGTAAATACGATCTTTATGACATGTCTTGAATGCATCAATAGCTCTATTTTAGGGACAATCCTTACAAACAATCATTGCTAAAATACATTACAGACTGTCACAGTGAGAAGATCTTTGTCCTTTATCAATGCTAAAGACCTAACCACTGCAGTCAACACCTTGGAGTATCCATGCTGTTAAATAAAAGTCTGTAGACAAGGGTTAAGGTTAGGGTTAACCCCTTAATTTCTAACCCCCGGTTTCACAGACAGGGTTTAGATATAAAGCCAGGATTAGGCCTTAGTTAAATTTCGGCATTCAATTATAGCTTTTAAAAATGTACCTTAGAAGAAAAAAACATTACTGGTGTGCATCTTGAGACAAAACAATGGCACTGACATAAGATATGTCAGTATAGCCTACAAGTTGCTTTCAGGTAATACAGCTCAAACGTGCATTTTAGTCTGGACTACAGGCTTAAAGGAGAACTCCAGCGCAAAATGAACCTCGGGTGTAATAACACATTGGTACAGAGTAAATCGTTCCCTGAGATTTGTTTTCATGATAATCGAATGTAAAGAGTTTTATCTCTAAAAACAGTTTAGCTTATAACGCTAGTATGTTGGGCATAGCGTAAGCAAAAAGAGATCGCTAGTTAATACCACCAACGAGGCTCAAATTACCCCCACACTTACACGGCAGCATAATGAGGGTCCTTACATGCAAACCGAAGCATTGAGAACTTTGTAAGTGTATAGACAGTTTAATAAGAAGATACTTTACACAGACAGTACAGTTAGCGCAAACAGACAGGAGCCATCTTGGAAAACAGTCTCGATCAGTCAAACCACGAACACGGTGATACGTGAGCTGAACTGTGACTTGGAATCTCATACGGTCCGTTGTTTCCGGAAGAAAGCACTGAGCGCATAAGAGAAGCACTGAACGCAACAGAGAAAATAAAAAAATAAATATAATTTATCTTATCTTCAATATCTACACGTACTGTTCGCTCACCCTCGTGGTTCGATTGGTCGAGACTGTTTTCCAAGATGGCTCCTGTCTGTTTGCGCTAACTGTACTGTCTGTGTAAAGTATCTTCTTATTAAACTGTCTATACACTTACAAAGTTCTCAATGCTTCGGTTTGCATGTAAGGACACTCATTATGCTGCCGTGTTAGTGTGGGGCTAATTTGAGCCTTGTTAGTGGTATTAACTAGCGATCTCTTTTTGCTTACTCTATGCCAATATACTAGCGTTATAAGCTAAACTGTTTTTAGAGATAAAACTCTTTACATTCGATTATCATGAAAACAAATCTCAGGGAACGATTTAGTCTGTACCAATGTGTTATTACACCCGACCCGAGGTTCATTTTGCACCGGAGTTCTCCTTTAAGCCTTGCCTCTGAAACCCAGGGTATTATGTTGTAACTTAATTATGCCAATGTTAGCAAGTGTTGCGTTGGACAGAGGGATTAACCCTAAACCAACATGTTGTGTAACAGTACCACAAAGCATGTTGACATTTATTAGGCATTAGAGTGTTTCTAAAGGAAAGGTCAAGAATTTGTGAAAGTGCAAAAGGGTCATTATGGGTCACATGAATGTAACTCTAATGTCACCACCATGATACCAATCCATTAGTTTTTCACATACGTCATACAGAATTGTATATGAATAGATATGCAGTGTTTGCTCTGTTTAATTATACTGTTTGCTCTATTAAATTGCTGTTTATCAGAACAGTGATAAATAAATGTTATTATATATGGTATACAAGTTACTGTTTAATCTTTCATTTTTTATCTTTCATTTTTTATCTTTCATTTTTAATCATGCACTGCAATGAAAACACATTTAAACAATTGATTAAATATAACAGCCAGCCTACAAATACAACTAAATAGCACGTGTATATTTTTTTCCTATAGAGGGTATGCGCATGACGTCACCGTCGGCCGAAGTGAACGCGGTCACGCCCACAAGTGGCAAAAAGACTGAGCGGCAGCATTTGTTTTCAGCGTGAATGCCGTGAAAATCACACAAAACACATCTAAAACGGGAAAGAGCTTTGCGATTGACTGTACAACTAGATTTGACCAGAAATCTGAGGTACTGTATATTTTTACAGACTGCAAAAAGCTACAGAACAGACTATATTCTGCATAATTGGATGTTTTTAAATAAACACTGACAAAAAACTATACAAGTTTTAGGGCTGGACGATATGATGATTATACAGTATAACATTAATGTAAGTGATCACTCGGAATTAGGACTATCTATATTGTATTTATATAAAACGTTTACAGGCAAATTTTCTTCATTTATTTCCCCGGCGTCGAAATCAGGCACATATAAATGTCAGGAAACACAATTCCTGGCTGCATGTCAATATCCATGGATCACTGGATCTTTGATAAGTTGTAAGGAACACTATATCGAGTCCAACTTTTAGTTTAAACTGATAATAGTTTGTTTTACTCGCGTTAACGCAGTTTCCCCTATTAACTCCAGTCACGCAGCAGCTCTTCTGCCACTCAGTCCCGCTGAGGGGGGCGTGTTCCGGCGGGGAAGTGACGTTAATGCATTCCCTCTATTCTTTCTTTTAAAACATTTCATATTGTCCTGTTATTGCAATGTTTTCATACTATTGGCTGTCTCTCCGAGTTGTTTTGAGCATGATTGGTTATTCTGACTGTCATCCAGGAATCTGGCCAATGACAACTATGCGCGCCTTTACCAGTCAAGTTTGAATACGTCAGTTGAAGTGAGTGGGTGTGTGTGCTGCTGCTGGACCTACTTCGGTTTTGTGGCTTTTACATTGTTTAAAACATGGATTATTTTACATCGGACTGCTAAATGTTTATTTTGAGCGAGTTGCGGGATGTAAATGAAGAACAAACAAGGAATATGGACAACGAACAATGGACATATTGCAATCTACGGAAGGTAACGTAAATAACTTTTTATTTTATACAAATTCTAATTAGGGTTGCCAACTTTCTGAAATGAAAATAAGGAACGGGGGGGCGGGGGGGGGGGGGGGGGGGGTGTTTCGAAAACTAATCCCTGAAATTCATACATTTTATATCATATTATAATGCAACTTATTAGGCCTATATATTTATAGAATAGCAAAGTAGGCTTAATCAATATACAAGACTTAAACACACAGATATATAAAGGCTATCATGATCATTTTGCCAAAAATGAACCATGTATTTTGTTTAGATTATAATACGTTTTATTTTTAACAACATATAACATTCGAAACTCATCGGCTTAGACTGCATTTGAAGAAAAATAAACACAACCGTTTTCTGTAGCCTTGTGCGAACTTATTCAATAGAATTAGACTTCTAGAATGTTCTTTCCAGTGCAAAAAAATATATTTTTTAATTTTAGTAGTTTTTCTTATCATAGCCTACAAATGTCTTCGGAAACATATTTTACTCGATTAACTGAAGCCTGTAAAACGCATTTGCAGCTGCACAGCTTGCACATTGAGCGTCTGGCTCGCTCATAGGCTGCGCTACGGCAACTGCACATCCAATGGCGCGGGCGCCTCTGACGTGCGACCAATGAGCCAACTCTACGTCATTACACGTCAGAGCCCGTCAAGGTGGCGCCAAGTCCCCGAATTTGCCATTATAGCAGCGGGTCTTCGTTCATTCATCATAGTCTGTCTGACATAGAAGCTATGCGTCTGTCATGGATTTGCACTGAATTGATTCTCAAAAATACGGAACAAAGTGCGTTCCGTATCAGTTCAATACGGAACAAGCCTTTCATGTGTCAAATACGGAACGATTCCGTATTATACGGAACGGTTGGCAACCCTAATTCTAATACATCAAAATATAGTGTATTAAATTGAGAATCTAAACGCGATTAGAGAAATATTGATATTAGTACGGTATTCCAATGTATTAGGCTAATTATGTGCTGAGCTAGCATGTGTATTGTCAGCTAACTTAGTTTATGATAAAAAATAAAATAAAACTCAGCATTGGAGCTTTACAATGAGTGAACTGAGAACATTGTCTCTTTAGACAGAAGAACTCGAACTAGAAGAATCTGCAAACTAGGCTTTTAAATTGTTGATCGCGGGATTTAACGTTAAAGTTAGGCCTAACGTTGTCTTGGAGCTGGTGAGTCAATTTTGCAAGCTTTTGCAAATGTCTCTGTTAGTAGCCTAAGTAAAAACAAATAGCTAATATTGCTGTGTGTGTTTCCTTCATGATCCAGGCATTTTGGGAGTAACGTTAAATATTATCCAGCCACACGATCTTCAGATGGTGAGTATTGTCATAAAATACACGTGAAATAGAGGCAGAACATGGACACTCTGCTCAAAGGCACACTGGTTCAAACCCTCCAGACAATGTTTTATCTTCTATCTTCTTGAGTTTATACAGGCCTAGCTGACCCAAAAATAAATGTCTAACTTACTTTTGTGAAACACAAGAATGTTGGGAATAAAACAACTGTATGAGAAAAACAAAAACAAATAAGGCATTTCTCAAGATATCTTAATTATGGTTCTACATAAGAAACTCATACAGTTTCAACATGAGGGTAAGTAATAAAAACCATGGTTAATTTAGCAAAATGTCCTTAAAAGAACAGGTCATCCAAAAAAAAAGAAAAGTTCTCTCATTATTTAGCCTATAGTAAAGGTGTAGAAACCATGTTTTTTTATGGTGGATTGATTACAATAATTTATTACCATTTGGTTAGTGTCACAAAACATTGTTAATTTTAGTAAGGGTTCTCCAGATTTATATAACACATAACCTGTATAATTTATTTAAGGAACACATTCAAAATGGTCCTATGTCACCCAGATCAATAATCTATTAATGCACTTTTTAACTTTTTTTTTTTTTAGATCAAGCATTGGAACAATGTTTACGGAGCAGAACAGGCACCAACAGAGAAACAAGTCCATCACTAGTAAGTATCCATTGCAGTATCTAAAACCGTAGTCAATTTTAAAGGCACAGTGCACTCCAAAATAAAAAAAAATCTCTTTTTTCCCGTGCCATTCCAGATGTATATGACTTTCTTTCCACAAAGATTTTTTGAAAAATTATCCATTATTGTAAGCCAATATAATGCAAGTGCATGCACCAGAAACTTCATACAGTACAGCCTGCTGTGTTGTTCACACAAGATGTTTTCTGCATTTATCATGTGAGCTTTACAATGCTCTTGGACTTTTTCGACCTTCCGCATTTTGGTGTCTATTCACTTGCAGTATTTAACACAAACACAAGAGATGGATAATTTTTCTAAAAGTCTAGTTTATTTTTTCTAAAATGTGTTCATCTGAAGAAAGAAAATCACATACCCTTTCGGACGGCATAAGGTAGAGAAAATAAAGGGGGTATCAGTTTACTCTCCTTTAGCTACTATTTATAAACCTTACATGTGATTTAATACATTTACAATTAAAGGGGTGTTCCAAGCAAACAGCTATGTGTGTTTATATTAGGGGTGTACGATTCAGAAAATGTCACGATTCCGATTTTTAGGCTCAAGATTCGATTCAATAGCGATTTTCGATGCAAAAACGATTCTCGATTTAAAAAAACGATTCACAGTATGTAAATGTAGTTACCCGCCGGCGGGCCCATTTGCCATTGCATGTTTAAAACAATAATATCTTAGTAAAAACCTAAAGTAATATTGCCAAACTATATATCATTTGAAAGCTTAAAATCTCTAGTTTTCATATTTGGTGGCTGTTATCTAAAATATATTACAGAGGAGCAGAAATGTATCAATTTGCAACAAGAATATTTCATATTCATTAGGAGTATTTAGGCCTTTATTTTGAAATAACAATAAACATGAAAAATCATGAAAGATTGGTAGAAACCTCAGTTTGTTTTCATGCCATGAGTTCAAAAGATAACACCAATTCCATTTTATGAGAAAAAAAGGTCTGAAAATGTTTTAAATATAAAGAAAAATGTATGGATTCTCGATTTGTAATGCGGCTGCGAGCTATAACGCTATAACGTAGTCTTTATGCATTTATTAGAGGTTTAATTCAAATCAAATACTGCCAAACCACCCCTACTACTTCTGAATAGGATGTCTACTTCATAAATTGTATGAAAATTATGGAAATACATGGTTCAGATCACTCAAAACATATGAAATGGAGGCGCCCTTATATGGGCAGTAATGGAGTCTGGTGTTCACCTAGTGAAAAAGTTGGGTACTGCGCCCGAATAAAATCTTACTGAAAGCTCATTTTTTGAGATATCAACCTAAAATTTGGAATACAACTTGTTCAGATATTTGACTTTAATTTTCTTGCAGTTTTAGAGTAAAATATATTTTGTAATATATATATTTTATATAAAATATTAATCATTATATTTTTACATTACACAATTTCATAAACTCAAACTTATATAACTTTTTTTCTGTTTCATTTTTTACAATTTCTGGACTTCTACAATAATCTGGAAAATGTCTTCTTTAAAACAAGACCAGCCATAGGTCTATATTCCAAAGCATTCCTGAATTACAACCATTTAAGTTTGGATAGTGATTTTTATGTCTATGCAAAAAAAAGGGGGGTGCCAGTTAACAGGCTAAAGATAGGCTACATATAAGCAGCTACCGATGCAATGCAATGCGATGCGATTCACTATTATTACGATGCGGTGCGATTTGATTTCAACTCAACGCGATGCGATGTAATACGATGCAATGGAGAAAAATATGATGCTATGCAATTCAATATTCAATTCTTTTATTTATTTTGTTCATATTTTGTGCCATCTGACTTTTAACGCATGGCTCTTTCACATACAAAAGATTTGGTTTTCAAAACAAAAAAAACATAGCGTTGCGACGGTCGTCTGTTATAGGACAACTTAGTTTGAATAAACGAGCAGACACTGCTACTTGCTCTACGTTTATTTAGAATTAACAGCCAGACAACTAGCAGTGACTTGAGCTTTCCATTAAATGAATCACACACAGTAAACAAATCCTTAAAGACCCACTCCGATGAAAATAATGTTTTTCTAGGTGTTAACATGTTCTTGTGGCATTTTTCTGATGTTAGAGGACATATCTTGAGAAAAATAAGCTCAAAGTTGTATTTCTGAGTATTTCTACATTCAAATGGCTGTGAATCAGTAGCAGACGCTAAAATGGCGGCTAAAATAGACTGGAGTTGTGACGTAGTAACTCCACTGGGCGTCTCCACACGCGACGTCTTGGAGTGAAATAATGATCGGTGATAACTTTGATTAACTTCGGATAATAATAATTAACGTGTATATAATACTGTTGCCCCACCGGTATTGGGGGTGTAAGCTAGCGGGAGAGACAGAGCTCTCAGCAACGGGCAGGGGGAGGGTCGTCTCCGTGCCAACGGCTCCGCCCACAACGCAGAGGCGAATTGCTAATGAGCTACTGCCGCTCTGCTGAAGCGAAGTCCCAGAATACGGCACAGGTTTTGTGATTTTGGCTAAAAATGGCATAATCATAATTTAAAGACCACTGGGAATGTTTAAAAATAGCTCAAAATATGATCGGAGTGGGACTTTAACAAAAAAAAATCAAACAGGCCTATTCTGGTGGGTGCGGTGATGCGGTGGTGTAACATGTAAGGCTGGTGCTGCCAATAAGCACCTAAAATCTGTCACAAAGAACCGGCAAAAGTAATGATTATGAATATGTAAAATATAGCAATGAGATATTTTAATTGTTTATTAATAAACAAGTGTTTTCTTTGCCAGTGTCGGCTGCAAAGATGAAGTTGACGATGCTGACTCACGAATCTTCGCAGTAGTCAACGCGCCAGAGAGAAATACACAATTCATACGGATTATCTGCTTATTACATAAGCAGAGAGCAGTCTGTAGTCTGTTTTCTTACGTTTTGAATTGTTCTGTTTAAAAGTAGACCTGTCTGTGAGGCAAGTAGGCTACCTTATATGCTGAGTTTCGGTTCATTTATGAGACGAGCTCCAGTTCACGCGCCGGCGCCTCCGTGTTTATCGTCTGCTATATTTACTTCTTATTTATTAAATCCAGGCAATTGGTTGATGAAACATTGATTAAAATTAAGATACAATTAATACAAAACTAAATGCACTTTAAAGAAAGGTTTTGTGCTTTCTGTTTGGTGTGTCTGTGAAATTTTTAAAGCATCTTTTAGTGCCGCGTTCAGAGCGCTCATGTCCGTAACATTGTTTTTTCCTCATAAATGCAAACACAAATTTTTTTTTTACAATTTTTTTTGTTCTGTGGAGACTACAGTTAGGCCTACTCATAATTTGTATTCTGAATACGTAACGCTGGTATATGTATTCCGTTACTCCCCAACACTGATATTAGTATAACCTTATCTGCAATATATTTTAATAACACGGTTTTGGCGGTTATAGAGTTCTAATGACGGTGTTCAACTATAACCATCGGTCTCACGGTTATATAATAACCGTCACACCCCTAGTTTTAACATAAACAATAATAAAAATAAAAAACCTTTCACAAACAGGTCTTTGATAACTCTATTCAAATGTAAATAAATATATATGTTAGGGGTGTGACGGTTCACAAAATTCACGGTTCGGTACGTTTTTGATACAGCAAAAAGAAAGAAAAGCCAGAGAAATTTCCTTGATTTAATTTTTTTAATAATTTTTCATCAAAGTATGATAATTTTTTACTTTGAGCAGTGATGGAGCTACACTTGACTCTTCTTAGGAGCATATAAAACAAAAACAGCTCCTTGCTCCTTGAAAAAAATTAATTGTAATATTGTAGTAGTTATAAACAAAGGTTTATTTTATTTCAGATTAACATTTGAGGGCAGCAATTTTATTCATAATGTCGAAATAAAACCGACGTAACGTTACTTGAAAGCATTATAGCCTACTATTCCTGCCAAACTTCCATGGTTACAGTTAGTAGTGTTACTACAGTAAATCCATGGTGAATGTTGCTGATCTGTGGGCACTGGATAGTTCATTCATGGCACAAAGTTTATTCCTGTTTTCCACGTCAGCGCTGTTTGATCCGTTAATAACGGAGAAATGTGAATGTTTCTCACTAGATCTCGCTGCGATATTATTACTTCAGTGGCAAATTCAACTGCTTTCTTTACTGGATCTCTTAGTGCTGTGTAGTAACAGTGTCGCTTGATCAAGACGCTGGATTGGTCCAAACTGATAAACGATCCGTCAACCACACAATAACGAGTAGCGCAGCTGCAGTTTCGTTCCGCTTACATTACGTTTGCTATTTGATGTTGGGCAATGTTGTGGTCGCGGCAGCGTCTCTTACATTATGAGCACGCTTGCCACGCCCCTACATTTTAAATAACGAAATTTTGGTCAGCAGGAAAAATGGTCCAACAAACCGTTCGGTTTGTAATGCACACTGAACCGAAAGCCTCGTACCGAACGGTTCAATACGAATACGAATATATATATGTATATGTGTGTGTGTATATATATGTATGTGTGTGTGGAATGCTTTATATCAGGCTTGATGTAATTTTACTTGATTTGTGATTTAATAACTGTTTCATTTCATTGATTCGAGTACTAAAATTTTCTATGCATCTCTGCTGCAAGCTAAACCACAACAGTGGCGTTTGTATTTATTTATTTTACATGTGTATTTTTTTGCTTTGATTGTAGCTGCTGTCATGAAATGGGACCCAGCTGCAACAGAGGCCCAAATAAAGTCTGCAGCCGATCATCTGAAACATGCCCCCGGGAGAGTCGGGGCTTGCCGCTATAAATGAAGCTTGTGAAGCTTATAGCAGCCACATTTTGTTAATTGATATGTTATACTGTTTTAACAACATTTTATAGATTATTTAAAAGGAAATTGTGTTAATTTATAACTTTACTGTTCTGGCTTTTAAGTTTTGGTCCAGTAGAACAAAATAGTAATAAAATATATATTTTGAGATTTAAATAGTTGATTTCTTGGAGTGATCAGTTTGGTTTACAGGCAAATGGTAAGCAGTTTATTACAATTATATTGATAAGATATACAAATGCAAGACTTGTATATACACTACACAGTTCCCGTATTCAATTGAGTATTCAATATTATCAAAATTCTTTCAAATCTTATTTAGGTCTATGGTCTGTGTGTCTGCAGTTTCATGACACGACAACCATTAACAATGAGTAACTGGGTTTTTCTCAGTGAGAACTAACTCACTGCCACTGTTTTGAAGTAAAGATTTTTTAAAGTTGGATCCTTGCAAAATGCACAAATGGGATTTCCGTTTCAATATCTTTAACAGTCTTCTTTGACATTTATACTACAGAAAACGTGACTAATACAACTTTTATTCTGGCTGCCTTTAGATGTCTAACAATTACGTCTGTAGCATGTCTTTAATTGACGTCTAAACAATGTCCAAATTTTTTTTATAAAAAACGTTCATTCTGGCTCCTGTGAGGATGTCTTCTGGATGTCTAACAATTACGTCTGTAGCACGTCTTTAATTTACGTCTAAACAATGTCCTGAAAAGACGTATAAAAACCTTTCATTCTGGCTCCTGTGAAGACGTCTTCTGGATGTCTAACAATTACGTCTGTAGCACGTCTTTAATTTACGTCTATACAATGTCCAGAAAAGACGTATAAAAAACTTTCATTCTGGCTCCTGTAAAGACGTCTTCTGGATGTCCAACAATTACGTCTGTAGCACGTCTTTAATTTACGTCTAAACAACGTCCAGAAAAGACGTATAAAAACCTTTCATTCTGGCTCCTGTGAAGACGTCTTCTGGATGTCTAACAATTACGTCTGTAGCACGTCTTTAATTTACGTCTATACAATGTCCAGAAAAGACGTATAAAAAACTTTCATTCTGGCTCCTGTGAGGACGTCTTCTGGATGTTTAAAAATTACGTCTGTAGCACGTCTTTAATTGACGTCTAAACAACGTCCAGAAAAGACGTATAAAAAACTTTCATTCTGGCTCCTGTGAAGACGTCTTCTGGATGTCTAACAATTACGTCTGTTGCACGTCTTTAATTTAAGTCTATACAATGTCCAGAAAAGACGTATAAAAACCGTTCATTCTGGCTCCTGTGAGGACGTCTTCTGGATGTTTAAAAATTACGTCTGTAGCACGTCTTTAATTGACGTCTAAACAACGTCCTGAAAAGACGTGTAAAAAACTTTCATTCTGGCTCCTGTGAGGACGTCTTCTGGATGTCTAACAATTACGTCTGTAGCACGTCTTTAATTTACGTCTAAACAACGTCCAGAAAAGACGTATAAAAAACTTTCATTCTGGCTCCTGTGAAGACGTCTTCTGGATGTCTAACAATTACGTCTGTAGCACGTCTTTAATTTACGTCTATACAATGTCCAGAAAAGACGTATAAAAATCGTTCATTCTGGCTCCTGTGAGGACGTCTTCTGGATGTTTAAAAATTACGTCTGTAGCACGTCTTTAATTGACGTCTAAACAACGTCCTGAAAAGACGTATAAAAAACTTTCATTCTGGCTCCTGTGAGGACGTCTTTTGGATGTCTAACAATTACGTCTTTTAGACGTATTATAGACGACTGTTTGCTCGCTGGGTCATTACACAACACTCTTCTTTAGTATGATTCCAAACCGTATATTAAAACATTTATGGTACTACATTTCTGCATTAAGAATGTATAGATCATCTCTCATGCAACAAGGCAATATGACAAAGTACTATAATTAAAAATAATCATAATCATAATAAAAAGAAGCATGTGTTTGATGAGTTAGATGTTGTTTTTCCACCATCCCCCTGATGTCTAAGAGTGAAACACAAGCTGGGATTCCTCAGGCTGCTGTCAGTGCTGTGTTTTAGATTGTGTCCTGAGGCTGTGCACCTGGGCGCTGCTGACACTACCAGCAGCCATGCTGAAAATATTTATGGTCACTTCAGGGTGACCACAGATGTTTGAACATCTTCTGCATTTGTCTAGGACACTTCTGGGCATTTGTCTCTCTGGCTTCCTGAGTATACAACTCAAAGAACTGGTTTTCCCCAACACACACACACACACACACAAGCACACATACACGCACAGACGCACAGATGCACGCACGCGCACACACACACACACACACACACATACACACACTCTCTCTCTCTCTCTCTCTCTCTCTCTCTCTCTCTCTCTCTCTCTCTCTCTCTCTCTCTCTCTCTCTCTCTCTCTCTCTCTCTCTCTCAAACTCACATTAACCCAACCTTATTACACAGCAAATGATAGAGGTTGACCTGTCTGGGCCATGGATCTTGTAGTTCCTCTGACAGACATAAATGTCACAGTTCTGCAATTACATAAAGAATAAAATGATTACAAGTAGGGATGCACCGATATAAAATAAAATTGGCCGAATACGATAATTCTTTGAAAGCCGAGAACCTTGGCCAATAAATCTAAATCCAAATTTTTATATATTTTTTGAGAGATGGATTAAAACACAAAAGTCTCACCATTAAAAGCCATGTCCCAAGCATAGAATTATAATGTTTTCATTATAATTTTATGTAGCCTATGTGACAGACTTGCACTGCACATGTTGCACTTAACTGTATTTTCCTTTCTTGAAGTAATTCCAATCATATTTCAAGCAATTCAAAACCATCATGGCGACCAGTGCGCATCTGAAGTGTCTCAGCTGAAAGAAAATAATACATTATTTATTGGCTTTATTATATCGGACCAATTTTCTTATCGGAATTCTTATTAATTAAAAATGAACATATATCGGCCGATACCGATAAGATGACCGATATATTGTGCATCCCTAAATACAACTACTAAAACTGTACCTCCATTCTCTCACCTCATCCTTTCCCCCCCTCAATTTCAGTTAGTTAAAATATTGTCTATCAGACCTTCATTAAATGATCATGATTATCCAACTGGTTTGCCTGAATCAGTGCATTTCACTTATTTATTTAGCTAGGTAGTTAGTCAGTTAGTTGGTGGGTTGGTTACATTTAGTATGCTAAGCAGTTACCCTATCATCTAAAATGTAATTTTATGACATTTCTTTAAATGTGAATAGCCAAGGGATGCCATTCAAAAATATATCTGTAAAAAGTGAGTTGGATTTTTTTTTTTTTTTTTTTTCATACAAGACATTGTTTATGCAGCACTCTATAGAGAGACACTGACTATTTCAGACTGAACCACAGTCTTTAGTATTTTGGAAACGTTGCTTAATGTATTCGCATTCTCAAGGTGTGCTAGTGTTCTTCTCAAGGTGACTTTTTCAGTAGTATTTGCACATTGTTTGTGTGGCCTTATTCTGCAAACAGTGGGACCTTGGGACTTTCAATATGCATTTCACTTGAATGTTTAAAAAATGTGAGATGAGGGCAGAGATAAAATGCCTTTTAAATGACTGAGAGACTGTTAAAAAGTTGCTGAGGTTCACATTGTAGCTTAAAGCTGGGTGTGAAGGAGGAAGGTTTTCCTGTTCCTGTCCAAATGAAGCCATGTCTGTGTGATTGAGGTTTATAGTGGGAGGTCAGCAGTGGCAGCCATCGGGCTCAGGAGCCCTCTGGGCACCATAAATCAAGACAGGGCTATAAACACAGACAGCTGAATTTCTCAGTATGTAGACAGGTGCCTTCTGCTCCGCCTGGACCGTTCCAGCGTGAGGTTCAAGGTCAAGGTGAGTCCTAATATCTTCGAGGGAAAATACCTATCTGCAATACCTTAAATGACATAATAATGATACATTCAGATTTAGTCTGGTTCTCTTTCTTTAAGCACAGTTCTCACTATTTATAATAAGAACATTTATTCTGCAGTTATTTCCAAAATTATAAACACAACAAATAATTGTATTTCTTTGTAGCTTCTTACATTATTTTACATGCCAATGTTCATTTACCTCAGAAAGAGAGAGATTTTTTTTTTTGTGGAGAAATGTGAATTGCTTTCTTATAGATAAGCTTGTGTTTTGCTTCAATGTAAAGACATTTTTTTTTAAAAAGTCTTACCAGTGGAAATGTTTAATGACTTTTCTGCACTTTTAATTCATGATTTCTTATTTTTGACCTTTGACCCACTTTCCTACAGACTGTCATTTTCAGATGGTACATAAATTAAGTTGCACAGTGAATTTAACATGATAATTTAGTGTGATTCATTATTTAATCATAAAATAATGACAGAAAATATTCATGCAATTAATCGTGTCCCCAAGCCATATGTAAATTCTGTAATAATTAATTTTCCAACCATTAGAGCAAATCATGCTTGAGTACCACCTTCATGTTTTTGTCCACAGTCAACACAGCCTATACCTGCTACTAATCATTACAATAACATTCATATGAATTTCACGTGAGTGCAAAAAATGTCCCTATGAGTTCAAGTTGGTGTATAGTTGAAAAGTTGTTTGATACGAAAGCGACTTCTGAAGAGCTTTTTTACCCACAAAATGTTGACAAAAATTTTGACGGCCGCACCTTCAAAAAGATTGTCAAACTCAACTGTAAAATGTACTGTTTTGTTCATACTTGAATTGTATTGTGACTATTATTTTGAAAAGCGTTGTAATGATGTAGTATGTGTGAGAATGGAAGTGAAAGGTATAAACAAGATGGATGAGTTTTGCTACTCTTGTCTTGTGTGCTTTATTGCTGCTCCTGACATACACCACAGACCGTTTCAGGCTTAAAGGGATAGTTCTGAACACAAAAGTAGATATTTTAAAGAATGTCGGTAACCAAACAGTTGATGGACCCTATTGACTTCCTTAGTATGAAAAAAAAAAAAAAAACTATGAAGTAAATGGGGCCCATCAACTGTTTGGAGACCAACATTTTTCTAAATATATTCGTTTGTGTTCAGCAGAAGAAAGAAATTCATACAGGTTTGGAACAACTTGAGGCTGAGTAAATGATGAGATCCTTAAAATTTTTGGTTGAACTAGCCCTTTCAATCATATGGAAATAAAACAAACCATATACTGACTTCTAATTCCATTTTGCCCAAATCCACTAATGTCAAGTCTGAATTATCTTCGCTTGGGGGCTTTTCTCAGCGAATCCTGATATATGCAATTAATTCTGGATAAATAGATTAATTCATTAGCATATCATGTAATTAATTCTATTCATTATTTTCATTGATTGACAGCCCTAATTTTAAGATAAATGCAAAATGTTATAAAATCAGGATCATTTCCATTCAACCCCAATGTAAGGATGCAGGAGCGACCCACATTCAGCCTTCAACGTCTTTCCACACAAATCAAGTCTGCTCATGTGCAAGTCCCCCTTCTCTGGCCTTTGTCCTCGAATTCACCCAGACAAAATGGCGAGGAAATTAAATTCATGTCACAAACGTTGCGTTTTTTTTTTTTTTTTTCATTGAAAAAGCCCTCTGTGACAGGCCATCCAGGAGAGCACTGCTTCATTATTCACTATGAACTCTACAGGAACTCACACATACTCCCTTGTCTCTGTTTGTGTGTGTGTGCGTGCGTGTGTGTGTGTGTGTGTGTGTGTGTGTGTGTGTGTGTGTGTGTGTGTGTGTGTGTGTGTGTGTGTGTGTGTGTGTGTGTGTGTGTGTGTGTGTGTGTGTGTGTGTGTGTGTGTGTGTGTGTGTGTGTGTGTGTGTGTGTGTGTGTGTGTGTGAGTAGAGTATGTCCAGCAGTAAGTGGCTGAATTATTCACTGCGGTGTGATGATGAAGCAGTTAGACTGTAGACCATGTGAGTGCTTCTCAGCTCAGAGTGCTTCACCGTACACTCTCTCACAGCCTAAGTACTGCCGCATTCATTTATTCAGCAGGAAGGAGCCTGCAGCAATTTAACTGTAGTGAGTGAAGAACTAGTTAAATATCTCCAACCCATTCATGACGAACTTCTCGTCTGGCTACTTCTTTCCATGACTCTTTTTTTGACATTATCTCGAGAGCATACGCTTTCTGCTAAGCCTATTTACGAAGAGATTAACATACATTTGAGGCGGTAAAAATGACAGCTTGTCATGAATAAGCCGGATTTAAGCTTTTTTTATTCCATATATTCCGTTCAGGGTGTTTTGTTAGGCAAACATTACCACATGACCACATCAGCAATTAATAAGCTGAATACATCTGCATTTATTTCCAGAAGCCAGAAGGTCTCATCCAGAAACAGGGATTAAATTCAGGATCAGCACCGAAGCAGGACCATAATTCCATATCATCCCCTCTGAGCTTTGGGGTTGAGTTCCCCTTCACTTGTTTTTGCTGCATTAGTGCTGTTCAAATGATGCAGAGCTACCTAAATTGCTTCTGTGAATGGTCAACACCTGGGTAGCACCTCCTCCTTCAGTAGTAATTGGTCCACAGAGTATAACATAAGCCGTCTCTGACACCCCCTGAGGTTAACGGCCAATCAGAGCGCAGCTTCTCTGGGCTGTAAATGGGGGTAAAGACAGAACGTTATCCAGCCCTTTCTTTCTCTCTGCGACATTGGCACCAATTACCTGAACATGGAATCATGTTGAATTAGCAGGGTGTGAATTTAGACGGCATCAGCTTTGTTTGCTGAAGAGAAGATATCGAGGTGGAGGACGGTGATCTGAAGATAGAGCTGTTAGATGTGTAATCAATAATGATATAAAAACAGCATCACATTTTATACAATTTTAATGCAGTTCATTCATTTTACACACCTGACAAAAATAAACAGCCAAATGTGAAATTGAATATGAAAAAAAAGTTGTTAAAACGTGACTGTAGGGCTGCACAAGTAGAATCTTGTTTTGAATTTCTACTTTCACTGTATTCTTCTCAGTATCATTGCCCATAAAGGGATATAATTCAGTGTCTTGTGAAATTGTATTATGAACGCTCTCTCGTAAACAGAATAATCTAGTTAAACAAGTTGAACTGAAAGAAAAACAATATTGTTTAATTATTGCATTCGAATGGAAACAAAAGGGATAAAGCGCTCTTCCTGGTGTAGCAGAACGGAATCAGTTCTTACATTTGAATGCATATTAAACAAAAGCCTCAGTAAATCTCCCCAAATCCTTTCTCAAAACTACGCCAAATGGCTCTGTAAGAATTGCTCAAGCAAAATATTTACTGAGGCAGCTCAACTAGTCAGATCAGCACATTTTGGCCAGTTACTCAGACATGGGAACATGAAGGGGGGTTTGAAAGGATGGTGGCAGTGAAAGTCCATCTGTGGCTCTAGATAACAGACCCCAAGGATCTAGACGTGAAATGAAGACCAATTCAAATATACAAAATTCAAAAATATACACTTCTATAATGGTTGGTATTTACACCTGGTTATAAGCTCAATTGGGAAATCATGATAGTTGTCATGATGATAGTTTTAGTGCTTTGTTTCAGTGACAGGAAACCTATGATATTAATTTGTTTTTGTACAATTTTTAAATTCATGCAACATATTTTTTTCACATCAATATAAGATTATAAAATACTGTATGTTAAACGATCTGAAGATGACACAAGCCCTGCTGATTCTAGTTTTTCAGCTTATACATGCTCTGTTAGCCTAGACTAAACAAAAAGTGCATAGTGTTTCTGAATCAGTGCTAAATATATATACTCAACATGCATTATGGTAAGCTTTTCTCAGTACACAAAGCTCAAATTCCCACAGTACATACACCCCAATAAAGCACCTTTGTGGTATAGATAATTAGCTTCCTGTTTCACTGTCTGGTGAGCATTTAAAATAGGGACAAATGTGAAATTGTCAATGGAAAACATAAACAGATTTGGTTTATTAGGCAGCATCACAAATATATTAA
Source organism: Rhinichthys klamathensis goyatoka (assembly GCF_029890125.1). NCBI lineage: Eukaryota > Metazoa > Chordata > Actinopteri > Cypriniformes > Leuciscidae > Rhinichthys > Rhinichthys klamathensis. Next base: position 6,693,940 of record NW_026606570.1, on the reverse strand, counting down.
ATGAACATTTTAAATAATGCAAATGCCTTTTGTTTCATCCATCTCTCCCCAACAAAGTACTGCCATAGTAGTAAGTAATAAAAAAAAAAAAAAAAGCTGTAGCCTTAGTTACATCCGAGGTAATTAAATGACAGAAACCTCTCGGTTAAGCGCCTCCTCATCTGGAGGGGGAAAGCCCTGCAGTCTCTCCCTTTTGTTTCTGTCCTTGATAGTGGAGAGAGCCCAGATTAGCATAGCTCAATCATTACAGGATTGGATAGAGGCTTTTTTCAGCTTGATGATATCTTTGATGAGCTACTGCGCGGCAAGCAGAAATCCGCTTTGCATATTAACAAAGATTTCAGGCCCAGCTGAGCCGCTCTCATGATAATTCTCACAGCAAAGACTGATATGCAAACAGAGTATTTCCACTCGTGGTTCATACATGCCTCATACTGAGGAAATACATAGCAATCAACCTTTTTTTCCTCTCAGCGAGTAAAGACTGGAGGTCATTTCGCTCTGTTTGTGAAAACTGATGAGGTAATGATGGCGGTACTGTGTCCACATCAATATTTACCCTTTTCAGATCTGGTTTTCTCTGATTTGCCTTTTTTCCTCGTCTGGAAAGCAACATCCATAATTTTGTGGATGAAGGATTTCTCATCAAAAACTAAAAACAACAAAAAAAAAACCTATCAATGGTGCTTTTCCATTAAAACAAAATCCTTGTTGTTTTTGTAAATCACTCCGAGGACGTGCTCAGAGAAAAATCAAAAGTAAAACAATCACCGCAACTTCATATTTACAAATGTGAATCTCAACACAATTTTAAACTGGACCAGCTGTCCACTTCAGGTCTTTTTACCTGATTGACAAGAACACCAGCACTTCACATGATAAGGACTGAAACAGGGCACTGCATATTAATTCGCAACTTACGATTTAAATATGGGGTACTTTACTCAGATAACACCTTCAATTCATTACGTATGCTAATAAAGCATCGTGGCTATAGTGTGACAGGTCGCATGGTAGAAATTGTATGTAATTAAATGAAAGAAGGGCTAACAAAGGATCATTTTGTTTAAAATTGCTGCCATATTATGAATTTAAATGTCAATTATGGATTATACAAAAGAGCCTGTCCATGTAGACAATTAAATGTTATCCAATAAACTGATGGGAGGAATTAGCAATAGACATTTTAAAGTTATTTGACAAACTGAGGAGAAAGAGGTGGAAACATAAGACAAGTTGGTGTTTAAACAGTGCTGTAAATTGTTAACTATTTTTTGTTAATTGAAATAAAGCTGAAACAAAAATATAATATAATAAATATAATAAAATGTACTTATTAGATGAAATATTTAAAATAAACGAAAATGTAAATGTTGCCTTGGAAATCAACTAAAATATGTTTGTTACAGCACTAAAATTACTAACTGATATAAAGAACATCTTTAAATAATAAGAAAAAAATATTAAATAATAAAAATTACAAAGGCACATAGCAAAATGTAAAAAAAAAAAAATTAAATGACAAAATTACAAGTAATGTATATAAATAATAAAATCACATAAAATCACACTTCTGCACCAATATTAGCCTTGATCGCAATTGATATTGATGTTTTCAAGAAGACGGTGTACTGAACACTCCCCTCACCTGCCATTGGTTGGATTAAATCACAGCATAGTTTGAGCCAGTGTTCAGGGTTTTGAAATGTGCCTTCCTAACCACTTTTAGAGCGAATTAACCTACAGATGACCTACTTTTTAGTCTCAACAGTTTAGGCTGGGAAATGAGTGTTTCATAATTCAAAAAATTAGACTTTTCACTTTTACAGCCATAATTTTGACATGACCCCAGACGATTCGCATTATTGTACCTGCGTGGAAAAATATGCTCACTTGCTCACAAGAGGCTACTGTAATATCCAGTGTCAGAATCAATTTTCAATGCATGAATTTGAACAAGAGCATAAAGTTTGAGTGTTGCCAAAGCTAACACATATTCAATATCCCCCCAAAAAAGGACATAACTCATAGTTGACCGGACCTATTGACTAGATCGAGGTCAAAAAAACACCTCAGTGTTCTTAAATAACTGCATGCGGCTGAGTGCATATTCTGGAATATAAGTGATGACAGGTTAATCCAAGCCCAACTAAGGATGAAAGTCCTGGTATGACAGTAGTTCACACTCTGTAGCACATCAACAGGATGCAAACTAAGTCTGCTTTCTCTCTGAGCGCTCAGTTTATCTCCGCTTACACTCTGGAATGTCCCACCACAGACACTATGATGTGTTGAATAATACAGTGCGTATATGACTCACGACACTGGGACCAGACCGAGGCTTCCATACTATGTGCTCATAAAGAAGAATTATTAAATCCAGAACTGTGTGGTATCTGAATGGTTCACAACCATCTTTATTGGAAGGGTGGTGGATGACACATGTCATATGAATCATGACAGAAAAACGCTTGGATGTTAATCTTAAAGAAGCAAAGAAAGACAAAGCTCTTGTTTGAATAGGGAAAGATGGAGAGTGAGGAGAATGGAAATGGCCTTGAATCCACTAATACTTAAATAATCAATTAAATATTTGGCCGTCACAAGTGTGGAGGTCAAAGCCAAATAAAATGAGTGTCCATGAAAAGGAAAAGGAAAATCTTAAGAAAAATCTAGTTCAAAACACGTGCCAAGTCCTTAGAAATTTTTTGAAAAGCTTTCATACCATTTTCAAGAAAATAAATGATTGAATCTCATGTGGTGTAAAAAGTTTCCCCACTTAAGCCTACTTTTAAACTGTAAAATATTTAGATATAAGTTTAGCATGTGCTGGATGATGCATCAGCCAATGTACACGTAATAAATAAAAACTAGGGCTGGGCAAAAAAAAAATCATTAACATTTTTTTTTTTTTTGATTAAACTTTTTTTTTTAATGTGGTCGATTCGGTATAGATTCTCAAAAGCCATAAATCGATTTTTTCCGTATTTATTTACGCACAAACATTGAAGAATTGACGTTACTAGTCTTCTCAACTAGATGTCATCCTCTTATTTACCTAGAACGATGTTACAGCGGGGACCCTGTTATTCCAACGCATTCTCATCCTTTGGCGTCATATAGGTGACGCCATATGACATTTCGTCGAAATCTTACGCACATGGCATCCTTTAGCGTCAATATAACACGCACTGTTATGGGTAGGTTTAGGTCTGGGGTAGGGTACGGTTATGACGCCTTGGGATCTGCGTCTCATATTTACGCTAAACGATGCCATGTGCGTTGGATTTAGACGCGCGTCACCTGTATGACGCCTTGGGTTCTGCGTCTCATATTGATGCTCGTGAAAGACGTTCCAGACAGTTGAAGGATTTGTCACTGTCACGATCGGGCCAGTGCTGCATGGTCAAGAAAGTTTATCATTTGCATGTGTTTTCAAGCCTTGCCAATTCAAGCATTCAAGCGCAAGAAGACGCGAAGGAGAACTCGCGTGTGAGAAGTTTTGCACACACATCCGAAGCGCACACAGCTGATTATCTCAGACAGCGTGCAAATAATACAATTAATTCTCTTTCACATAGTCGGTTATGGCTTAAGTGAATGTGTATCAGTATATTGGATCCTTGCATTAGTCTTAAAGTGACAGCTGTCATGATTCCTGTCTTGTGTTCACTTGTCTTGTGTGTACTTTTGTCATTTCCTGTCTTGTGCTAAGTTTTGTAGTCCTATGTCATTTTTCATGTTGATTCGTCTCCCCTGGTGTATCTGGTTTCCTCATTATCTAAGCTTGTTTGCCCCTGTGTATTTATAGCCCTTGCGTTTCACTTGTTACTTTCTCAGTTGTTGTATATGTATGGTTGCTTCTAGTTCGGTCCTACTCGTGGTTTTATTTCTTTGTCCCTGGAGTTCTTTATTATTTGTTCTATGTGTTGTGTCATTAAAACCTTGCAGATAGATCCTCGCCTTCGCCTGCTTTCTCCAGCATGTTACAACAGAAGCCTATATTCCTGCTGCTGTCTGTGTTTTTAATGTTAATCAAACTACAGAAGACAAAGAAATCACTCCCTGGCTGCTCTTCAATGAATAACTTTTTTGTAACTTTAATAAGGATTCAACTTTATTTAATTTGTACAGTGAAGATTATATGCAGTTATTTTACATTTGTATTACTTTATTCAATGTATGTACCTGAAAACTACTGTTAGACATACCTGAAAAACCTTAAAAGCACTGATTATTTCAGTTATATAAACTAATTATATACATTCTATATATTTTTAAAGTATATTATTTCTGTAATAAGTACTCTTTTTAAAAGTATTTTTCACAAGGGTCTTGTGTGATATAATTTCCCTTTTATATATATATATATATATTTTTTTTTTCATGGATGTTTCTGTATGTTTTGACATCAGGACAGTGGTATCACGTTGACCTTTCTGACTTTATGCCACCAAGAAAATATCAAAATAAATTTTAATAAAAAATGTAAAACATGCTCATTATAGAAGCTGTATGTTCAAGTCACTGTATGTTTAAATTGCATTTTCAATGTATAAAGTGTAGAGTATATGTATTAAGTATAAAGGCTGTTGTCATACTCACTAGACAACAATAACAAATTTAACAAATATTTTGTTTACTGCTGCACAAAAGAGAAATCAATCTACAATGTGACATATGTGGTTCATGTCAGCCGCCATGCTGGCATGTCATTGTAGGGTCAAAGGAGTCATTTAAACAGGTTAAGAATGATTCAAACGACCTAATTATGTGATAGCTGCTGATACATGACAGGTGACCTTCCAATGAAATTAAAGAACAGGAGACTGTGTCTTTCTCACTTAAATTTGAAGGATGTCCCGTGGCAGTATTGGAGAGTTTCCATGACCTTACAGTCTGTATTCATCTTAGACAGGCAGAAGATGCTCAATTGCACTGTATATGTGTAAGTCATCCCAAATGCAGACGCTCTTGCCAGTCAGTGGGATGATATCCGGAATAGTCTAAGGAAATATGATGAGACCGGGGTGTGTCAGAGGAGCCCTCATGCGCACATTATAAATCCTGACAGGTTCACCGCAGCATATCTGCAGATATAATACTCCCATAATGACATCCTCACCTTGACTCATTCCTTATTCCTGGCAGTATAGAGGTTTCCATGGGACTAAAGTACATCAACAACTGAATGAAATGAAACTAATGACATACAGAATTTTGTCAAGTAAAGAGACAGATGATAAGGCTGTGTACAAACTGCCTCCGCGTTTCACACATTCGAATAGACTATATGTAATTTAGACTTTCCATGGGTCTATGTTTTGGTTGCTGTCATGGATGAACTATGAAACGCTGGTGTGGTTTTGTGCAGCACTTGCAATAAATCTTGTGAAAAGAATATAATTTCACAATATATTGCAGAATTAAACGTGTCATTCATTATTGCTGCAATAGCAACTCCCAAACATCAAGAATTAACTTGTTATTTTTATGGTGGGAAACTTTTATACTGTTTCATTTTCAAGAAATTTAATGACTGTCATGTTGTGTAACCATCAGGAAAAAAGTGTATTTTGTAAAGTGTAATGCATTTTATTATGAATACATGTGGATGTACACATCTTCTTGGTTATTTTAAATATATATAAATATTTTTAAAGGTACATTTTCTTTTAGAAAAAAAAAAATTTCATTGTGTCTAAAGTCCCCATGAAACATGAAAATCCAACGTGTGAGTGTGTGTGTGCGTGTGTGTGTTCAAAAGTAGCATACATTTTTTTTATGATTTTTATAAAACTTTTGTCCACCAAATCAAAGTCTGGATTCTTTGCAGAGCCCCATGACTGTGTTTTAAGGTCAGTATATGTCTCAATCAAAATATCCGAAAATTGGACATTTTTATGGTTACATTTTATGACATTTTATGGTAGTTTAGGTTTGATAAATCAATAAATATTTTGTTCAAATAGGCATTTTTCTTTAAATACTTACACTTGCCCTCCAAAAAATATTGAAATTAATTTTAACACATAAATTTAGAAAAAGGTCATCAATGTTTTGTCTTCAGTTTGTAAGAATTTAAAATATAATATTGCTCTAGGTATCCCTCACCAAAAAACACACCAGTATGAAATGCTAGTTCAATGAGATACAGTGCAAACAATGGACGAGGGGGCTTGTTTGATAGACGTGAGCTTAACTTGAAAGGTGCGCAAACAAAAGGTTGCTCTTCACCGTGCCCTTTGACCAACACGAATAAATTGCCGAGGGCTTTCTGACCTCTCCATACCACGATGGGTTTTTTGACTGAACCAAAGCCAATTTCACCATTTGATGTAGATCAATACATCTCCACAACAATAAAAAAAATGGTAGAAGGATGGTCAGACAGGTCAAAAATCATTCTGTCTGTGTGGAAATGAAGGAAATCCGCTCAAAGTATAATAGGTGTTACGCTGCACTGCTTTCTTTGTTCTCAGCTTAGGAATTCCCTTTTATTCTGTATAATTGCTGTAGCCATCAACAACCTTATTTATCTTACGATTTATAAAAGCAGTGCAGGAACGTGCGGAAGAGATAAAGCTTCTTGGAAAAATTGTAATTTACCCAAGAATGATGTGCTAAAAAGGTTTGTCTGATTCAAGGTTCAGATGACTGTGAATCAGAGACAACAAAGAAGTCAATTCTGATGTGGACCATGGGGCAGCCATGAACCTCAACCAGAGATGTCACCGTTATTGTGTGTGTTGTGTCTTTAGAAACACTGACAGCACAGGCGGGGGAGAGAGACGCAGAAGGGCACAATATGACAGAGAGAGCCGAAATGAAAAACTGCAAGAGCTGCCTATTGCTCATCTAAAGGTCACTGCACCAAGGTCAAGCTGGGAAATAAATGAACCTGAGGGATCGCTCTTAAAATCTGGTGGTGCCATCATTTAATTCAAACCTGGATTTTAATTGAACCCCTGCACTGACAGCATGACAGATCCGCGGTGTGGATGATGCCTCTAGTTGGCAGTATGACAAGCAGGAGGGGGACGCTACACATCTGAGGGAAGACAGAAACAAAAGAGAGAGAAAGCACAGTGAGCCGATCATCAGCACTCGCTTTAGTTCAAAATTCATCCCTCGTTCATTAAGACAACCTTCCCTTTGTCTGATTTACACTTTACTGCATAGACAGAGAAGCAAGTGCCAGACACTGGATCTCCTTTAAGCTGTTTATATATATATATATATATATATATATATATATATATATATATATATATATATATATATATATGTGTGTGTGTGTGTGTGTGTGTGTGTGTTTACATTAATCTTATTAAATTGTATAATCACTAAAAAAATTTTTTATTAAAATGCAAAAAAAACATTAAACTGTATATTATATAAATAACTTGTTCAGATCTTTGTCTTTAATTTTCTTGCAGTTTTAGAGTAAATATATTTTGTAATATATATATTTTATATAAAATATTAATAATTATATTTTTACATTACACCATTTCATAAACTCAAACTTATATAACTTTTTTTCTGTTTCATTTTTTATCATTTCTAGACTTCTACAATAATCTGGAAAATGTCTTCTTTAAAAAAAGACCAGCCATAGGTCTATATTCCAAAGCATTCCTGAATTACAACCATTTAAGTTTGGATAGTGATTTTTATGTCTATGCAAAAAAAAGGGGGGTGCCAGTTAACAGGATATACATATTAAGAACCATAATACTATTGCATAATAAAATAAATAAATAAAATAAGTAAATAAATAAAATAAAATATGTTGTGTGTGTATAACTCTGATCGTTATTGTTTATTGAATAACTACTGAAGAGCTACACATACGGAGACTGTTGGTCTGTACATACACTGGGACCTTGATTAATGACCTACAGGCATAGAGAAACCAAATTGTGGGTTTTTGAATAATCTGGAAGATAATTGGTAAGGATGGTGAGGGAGGATGATCAATAGTGTGTCTATAAAGTGCTGGGGGACATTGATTTTCTTTGACTTTAATTTGGGTGAGCGGACTGGAAAACTGAGGGGAGGGTCAAAACATAAAGTAACAAAGAGAGGCTTGAAATGTTTACAGAAATGAGTAACATAAAATCTCAATAATTAATACTGTTACATGTACTGTAAAAAAAAAAAGTGGTACAATAAAGGTAAAAATTACAATTCTGTCATTATTTACTGACTCTCATGTCATTCCACATATGTTCAACCTGCACCATACAGTAGGTGCTATTTTTGATTTGGGAGCTGCATCATAAGTAAATATTAGCAGTTAAAAATGGCCTGAATTTTGGTCTGTTCATCATGCAAAGTTATCATATAACTTCAGAAGACCTGACATAGCACAATAGTCATTTCGTTTTATAGTGAGCTTTTTGTTCGTTTTGGCTGGCCATATCAACTGTTGTTGTCTGGAAAAGAGAAAGTGATTTTCTTTTTACAGAAATTATAACATTATATTTTAGGAGTAAATAATGACAGAATGTTTGATCTCTGTAAGGAGCTATTTTTAATAGACTTAATACTTTTTTAATAGATTTAATATTTTTAAAAGTCCAAAAATGATTATTATTTTTTTTAGTTTTTTTTTTAGTTGTTAAATCAGTGGTTCTCAACCAAGCCTCAGCAAACTTCCAAGGAGACCTCAAAATTACTTAAAATTATTTTAAACAAGCCAAACCAAGCATTAAAACAAGCCAAAACAAATCAAATATTTCATACAACTTGTGTTTTTCTTTGAAGAACAAGGATTCCTGAATATATAAGGAAGCCTCATTTTAAAAGTGCAATTTCTAGACTCGGAAAAGTATAATAATACGAATAAAATCATAAACTCCATGGGCATTTTTATGATGAATTTATTTTAATTCTTTTTTTTTTTTGTAGTTATGCAAAGCCCTTAAATATTTTATTGGGTAAATAAAGTCCCCATGATATCAAAATAGACGATTCTATTTTTTATGGAATATTGCAGTATTTATTATTGCTTAAATCATTTATCCGTGCACATCATTATTTTTTTTACATTCGTGTGCTGTCATAATCTTTAATCAAAATAACTTCCCCTCCCTCTTATATGACTTCTCTTCTCTGATGACACGTTAACAGGCGTGAGGGCGGGACAACCTGTCAATCACATGACATCACAGCAAGAGCAAACCACAACCATCCAACAATCCAATCAATTCCCGATGGACAAAATCAAGTCCTGCTTTAAGGAGGAAAAGATGGTCATGTTCTTCTGAAACTTCTTTTTCTTGACAACTTAAAAAAAATCATAATCCTTAATTCGTATCCAGTAAATCACAAACAACTAGAAAAGACATGGGGCCTTCAAATATTGTTGTACAATGAAAGGCAATGGAGTCAAAAAGGTTGAGAAAAACTGTATTAAATAATATTTTCAACAGTAAAACTAGTTAATTTATATGTTACCACAGGCATACTTTAGGTTACCTGACAAAACATTTTGTTACGGGTAAATGTATTTAGTTTAACAAAAGTTTATATAATATTTTTATTTATTTATTTACTTTTACAGGATTACGGAGCCTCTCCTCTGGTGAAAAAGGGCAGGCTATAGCATACCAGCTCCTTCTCTCTAGAAAGTAGAACACATCCAGTGCTCTCCTGATCAAAGCCATCATTATCAGTTCTGAGCTCCTGTGTCACACGCTTCACCAATCAGCCTACGCTTACACACACCTGGAAGAAAGGCACAGGTACTAGTTTAACAGCGACACATCCCTGATCAAACACTCACCCGAGGAACTGCTCTCATGGCACCAGGGAAATGAACCCACACCTGCTCCAAAACCTTGACTCTCGCTTAAACAAATTTCCAGACAGACTTAATGTAAATTCTGGATTGTCAGATAAAAATGCAAAATACACAGAGCAACTGTGATTAATCGGAGTATAATTTTTAATTTCGCTAACACTTTACAGTAAGGTTTAAACACGCACGTACCATGAATGAACAAAACAAAAACACATTATTTGTGCAGCATTGAATAAACACAGAATTTCTTTATTAATAAAATTGTTTATTTATAAATATGCCAATGTTCATTGTTAGTAAATATTAGTTCATAACCCAATTTTGGTTATAATAACCACAGTGTTATGGCTTTAATATAATGTTTTTGTGGAAATGTCATGCAATACGAAGACGATGCAACAGTGTAAACGTAGAAACTTGTTTTAAGAGCAAACTTGTTTTACAGCTTCTTTCCATCACACATAGTCAAGGAAATCCCCTGAAGGATGTTCTTACTTCAACTCGTGCTGAAGGCTATTGGCGCGCGCGCGCACACACACACACACACACACACACACACTGTGTGCAGCTGTGGAGGATTGGGCCCTGCCAGATGAAGCATTTTCCCAGAAGAATATAGGTCTGGAGAAACCAGGTCAGGCCCAGTCCATTAGGCTGAGCAGGACTGGACCAGCAGGGCATCACTCAGAGCACAGCAGTCATTAATGGCTGCAGCGGAGACATGGGCGTTGGCAGAGGTACTTCATTTATACGGACTTAGGGCCAGTTTTGTAGTTTCCTGTATATGGTTGGAATGGGACGAGCTGTTCTGAGTGTGTATCAGTGTGTATCAGTTTAAACAAGAAACATAAAATATAGGACAGGAAAACCTTAATGGAAATTAGACAAGTTGCCTTGGCACGTTTAAGTTGAAGTGGTGTTACTAAAACTGAAATAAAATTAATTAAAGCTATACAGAAATACTTAAAAAATAACAAAATGACAAAAGCACATAACAAAATGACTAAAACTTAATTTAAAAACGGAAAATATTATACATATATATATATATATATATATATATATATAATGTCATGCAATAATAAATAATATAATATATAAGTCAACCAAATATATTCTGTTATTAATCAAATATGCGTGTGTGTGTGTGTGTGTGTGTGTGCGTGCATGTGTGTCAAATTGCACTTCCATAATTTTTGTTCAGGCTGTCATACAAAGAAATTATGAACAGATGCAAAAAAAAGAGAAGCAACAAAACATTCATAACTGATTATATTGTAGTCATTGTATTTTCTGTGAGCTTTTTGTTTTTCTATGCAATTTTTGCATAATAAAATAAAACTGTAGCTTGCCTTTTTTTTTTTTGCCAAATAAATACCTTAACTAGGTTTAGTGTTTTGTGCTTTCCTCATATTTAAAAAATATTTAATAATTTCCTCATATTTTGATAGTTTAATTGAACTTGTGGGTCAGTAAGAACAAATATCCCCTCCAGACATCACTTTTTTGCCACTACTGTATGTATCAGCCCAGCTTAAATGAATTGTTGAGAAAAGTGCACAAAGTGTTTTAAAACAGTGTATTTTCTGAAAGTCCACAGAGCCAAAACATAAGCACCATAATAGCACCATAAACAATGCATAAAAACAACCAAAATGCAGAAAGAAAGAGACACAGCTGAAGATGTTTGTGGCAGGTCATTATTTCCTCTGAGTAACATCTGGAATAACACTTACAACATGTTGAGTCTCTTTGCTCATTTTTCAATTTATCATCCAGACTAACATGATCTGACAGCAGAACTTCTGTACCGAACACTTTCTACAGAAACATTAGCAGGAATGACAGTGTTGTAGCTGTTCATCTAGCAACATCCCAAACAATCCCACGGCTATTTGTGCTGTTTTTTGAAACTTCATCAGACCTGCCAAAGACTAATAAAACAGGGGGGATTAAGAAAGCACCACACATGTGTAATACCAAAAAGTTCTTGAGAGGTTCCCCAGACGTGGCTAAGAATAGTCCAGACAGACTCCAAACCAAACAAACCATTAAACATTTCTATCTCACTCAAGGGACGCATTGGGTTTAAACACCTGCAAGGTGTTGAAAGTTCAATATTTTATTTGTGTGCCCCATAATGTAAGATATAACACTATTCCACTAAAAATACCCAGCCATTCCCAAAATGTTCAAATTCCCTTTTTATTATACGACTGGGCTGTTGAACACTTTGATTGGTTGACGAACATTCTAAGGTGTGCAATTATTTTCCAGTGAACGCACAGCTAAAGTAGCAGGCAGATCCTGACCGCATTACAGTTCCATATCACTTCGGTTATCACAAAGGTCCTTAACCTAAGCAAAATAACCAAAACCCACAAAGACAATGACCAAGCAAGGATAAAAATGACTAAATTTTCCCATGTTTTTCTGACTAAGTTAGGTTTTATTATGTAGAGGAACCAACCCAGCCAACCGACAAACCAACCCGACCGACCGACCAAACAACCCAACCAACCCAACCAACCAAACATTCGAACCAACCAACTGACCAACCCACCCAACCCATCCAACCGACCAACCAACCAACCAACCCAACCAACTCAACAACCCACCCAACCACCCAACCAACCCAACCAACCCAACCACCCAACCAACCCAACCAAACCAATCTCTCTTTCTCTTATAACCGCATACCAATGGCTCAAGCCTTCGTTATGCGTTGCGGCAACATTACCACCTCAGATGTGCATTATTTTTCTAATAATTCAACTGCCTGTTGTCAATTATTGCTTATCTAAATAACCAACCTGCTCACAGAGTACTAAGTTTACATTCCATATCATATAGAGTAAAGTCCACTTAAAAGGACAGGAAGATAAAGATTTGTTCAAGATTTGTTCATATTCTTTCAATTCAAATTGTCTCCTTGAATCTACTAAAGAATGATAAATCTACTCAGTGTAATCTACTTCCATTAGACAGAGGAATTGAGCAAACATGATCATGTCAAACATAATCTTCATGACAACATTTTGCGTGTCACATTTACAGTGCTGTGTCTTTCATTCTTGTCCATTTGTCTCTCAGCTGCTCCATGTTCGACTTGTGTTGTTTTGGCACCGTGAACTGAACTGGAATGAACCCAAAGCTTGCCAATGCCCATATGAACAGATTCAAACCTCAGCGGTCCCAGTGAACAGGAAATGGTTCACTTAGTGCAACTCAAATTACAAGTGATGAAACAGCTGGATTTGGACTCAGAATGCAAACTGAACAGGGAGCAGCTGGGAGGTGTAGACACACACACACACACACACACACACACACACACACACACACACACACACACACACACACACACACACACACACACACACACACACACACACACACACACACATTGGCTTTCCATGTTTTATGGGGACTTTCCATAGACATAATGGTTTTTATACTGCACAAACTGTATATTGTATCCCCTAACCCTAAACCTACCACTAAACCTACCAATCACAGAAAACTTTTTTTTTTTTTCAAAAAACATCATGTAGTATGATTTATAAGTTGTTTTCCTCATGGGGATAAAAAAAAATGTCTCTACAAGGTCAAACATTATTGTTATTACTATCTTTGTGGAGAAAATTTGTCCCAACAATCTAGGGATTACCAGCACCACACAAATGCGTGAGTTTATATATGTATATATATATATATATACTATATATATATATATAATTATAATATATATAAATATAATATATCATTATATATATATATATATATATATATAAAGGAAATGGTAAGGACCCCTGCAGACCCTCATGACTGTTAGGTCAGGTTAGGTCTTTTAAAATATCAACCTTTTTGTGACAATACATGGTTCATGTTGTAAAATGTGACTCCCGCAAACCTTAATGAAATTTATGAATGAATAATTCATAATAATTGTAAGAATAAATAAATATTTATTTATTTATTACGTGAAAAAAATCCTTTTCTTCATTGCAACACTCTTATATGTCATTGAGCCAGGCCCCGTCTTAATATACAGTTAATTAGCTATTACGTAAGATTGGTCTATTTACCATAATCATTTGGTCTGCTAAATTATATATATATATATATATATATATATATATATATATATATATATATATATATATATATATATATATATATATGATATATAGTTTTGAGATAATTTCCATTAAAGGGATAGTCCACCCAAAAATGAAAATTCTGTCATGACTCAAGCTCAAGTTGTTGCAAACCTGTCCGAGTTTCTTTCTTCTCCTGAACACAAAGGAAGATATTTTGAAGAACGATTGGAACCAAACAGTTGTCTGGCACCGTTGACTTCCATAGTAGAAAAAAAAAAAAATACTATGGAAGTCAATGATGCCAAAGTTCCAATCTTTCTTCAAAATATCTTGCTTTGTGTTCAGCAGAAGAAAGAAACTCATACAGGTTTGCAACAACTTGAGGGTGAGTAAATGATTTTCATTTTTGGGTGGAGTATCCCTTTAAGAAAAATGTCCGTCTATGAAGCACTTACACTCCTGAAAAGGCTAATGTTTTTATTATTACACCTAACTCAAGGCCTGACAAGGCTTGGAGTAGTGACTGGTTTGTAATGAAATATCTCTTGCAGGAATTATGCATTACTTCCTATATTAAATATTTCAGTCTTTGGCAGGTCTGACTGAGTCTTACCTTCTTTACGCATGTGAATATACCTGCAAATTGCATTCTTAAGGGTCCCTGGGGCATGGCCTGTTTGGATGTGCAAACATTAACCCTTCTCTGACACACACACACACACACACACACACACACACACACACCTGACCTTCATTATCTGCTCTTACTCTTCCTCCACACCCCTCTTCTCCATTCACTTCATTAAAGTGCAAATCCACCATTGGTAGTATCAGCTCAGACAACATTCAAACCGCTGGGGCTCTGCAGAATTTCAATACATTTTCTCAATGCTCTATTCAATCTAGTCAGGATCTTGTGTATGAATGTGCTTAAGAGAACTATTGTTGGACTAATTGATAAAGCTAATACACACCACACACCTTACTTTCAATAACAATGACAGAAAGCATAGCATATGTTCCAAAATACAATATGTGTTATTAAATAAAAAATGGGGGAGAGTGTGTGGGACCCATTTCATATTTTTATATTTAGCTGCATTTTTTTAACCTTTTTAAATAGTAACATTTTACATAAAAAATGTAATTGATATCCCAATAAAATATGTATTATTATATCATAGGCTATAAACTTGAATACATTTATATTTATGCTTAAAACATAATTTACCAATCTGAAAAATATATTTAAAGCTGCAGTCCGTATCAAAAATACATATTTGAGAAAATACAAAACCAGCCAGTGTCCAAAGCGGTAAGCTTGTAATAATGTTTTTAATTCCAGTGGTACTGGTGGATTTCCGCGGGAGATTCGAGCATGTCTTTGCGTCATTACGTCACATCTGTACACACACATCTGTACACATAAAGAAGGAGTCTCGGCTAGTACAAGCTATATTGCGTGTGAGGATGTTGGAGGTGGAGATTTATAGCCTTTTCTCACAGCACTTGATATAATTAAACTTATTAATTTGATGGCGGATCCAGAAAGGTTCAAACGACAATCACCAGTGACAACAGATTCACCCGCTGTAAAATGCAAAAGACTTCGTTCGGACTTCGGAGTGGCTACAGAAAAAAAGAGACTGCAACCGGACCCATGTGAAAACAAGGATACATATCGGAAGGGCATTACACGCAATGCTGACATTGTTAACATTAACAATTTGAGAACAAAGTATAATTTGCACGGTTTTGCGTGATATGATAAGCGATTTTTAGATTTAATCAGAACCAGAACAAAAGTGGATGTTTCTCACTAGTTCAGATGACATTTTCCGGTGAAAATTATTATGTTGTTCATACTTCCAAAAAGAATAATCTGTGATTCTGAATGCCAGTATCCACACCGCCGCGGTGACTGACAGCCTCACACTCTCCTCAAACATTGTGTTCATCCACGCTGTGCCGTGTCGAAGTACAACTCACGTAAAGTTGATAATTCTGCGAATAACTGCAATTGCAGATTTCGAACAGAGATGGAACAAAGAGGAAAAACTGCGGACTGCAGCTTTAATTAGAAATGTATTTTCTGAAAACAATATTTTAATACTCAACAGTTTTGCTTGTCAAGAAAAGATACTCTTCAGATATTTTAACTGGCAAAAAAAAAAAAAAACTGATTAGGAAATGATGAAATACAATGTGAACAACTTGCATGTATACAAATCTACGGAAATATGTTTATTTCTGTCCAGCCATTGGTCAACTAGTCAAGGAGTAAAAGCTGCAACGTAGAAAAAAAAAAATTTGTAACATTATCTACACTTGCAGATTACAAATTTAAGTTCACTTTATCAGACTGGGGATATTAAGTAAGCTTTTGAGAATGCAATAGTCATTTTAAATCCATTACTCTGTTTTCTGTTTCTGCCTGAGTATGTTTCTGAAGCTCATCATCAGTTTTCACATCACTGGTTTAATATTCAGCCCCACTCGCGTTCATGTCTGTGTGAGACACATTAGTTGCAGATGACGTGCATAATGTTCAAAGCCTTTGACTAGAACTGTGTAATTAAAGAGATTGACTTTTGTTGCAAGTAGTTTGATGCTTTGAGCCTCTTTGTGCTGCAGGCCTGTTCAGCGGGGTCATTAGATGATTTTTTTTTTTCTCTTTCGCCTTTTCTTCCCATAAACAAATTTGTCATACAGAAACACAGTACAAAAACAGAGTAATCATGTTAGCGCTCAGGGAGGAAATGACTTGTACCAAGCCATTAGTGTTTCAACAAGGCAACACGAGAGGGCAGAGAGGATAGAATGAGAGAGCAAGGACAGACAGAGAGAGAGAGAGAGAGAGAGAGAGAGGGGGGGGGGGGGGGGTATGTGAAAAAATGTATAAGACACAAAGGAAGAGGGATAAAGGGAGAGAAAGAGGAGGAGGATACATACCGAGAGCCGAAAAGAAGAATGGTACACAGAAGAAGAAGAAAAAAGTGAAAGGAGGCAAGAAGCATCTGCAGGGGAGGGGTGTTTAGCTCATGCATAATGCATCATGACAGAATTTGGGGAATAAAGGCTTTTTTTTAACTAAAAGCTGGAGGCAAAGAGAAAAGAATGACTTCACTTGCTTTTTGGCTTGTCTTATCTAATCTTCTCTTTCATTCTTTCTTTTGTTTTCACTCCTGAGCTGTCGGAGGAAGACAGATGCAGTGAGGGCTAATGCATCCCGAAACTACTTTTGTCTGCGGAGAGAAAAGGAGAAAGAGAAAAGAGAAGAGATGAAAATTAGATTTGTGCCAATGCCACAGATGATGCATTTTTTACTCTTAAAAGTGGGTGTGGAAGTTATATATTAAATTAATAAATAAAAACTGCTGCATGTGCCATAACCTGCCATTAGTTTGCCACATTTTCACTTTGATTTTAATCATGAGATTAACAGTATTCCTAACACAAACGTGTCCCTTCAGTTGATTTTCTTTCTCAAAATTAAAACACTTTCGTTCACTACATAAAACATGTCCGTCCTAATTCATAAAAACGTACTCGGTTACTAACGTAACCTCGGTTCTCTCTAGAGAGAGGAACGAGTACTGCCTAGTAAAACTACGCTTTGGGGAAAATCCTTTTCCACGAGAATACTGAAGCCTAAAATTATCCTTAATTTTGTATAGATGTAAAACGCGTTGCCGCAGCATACAGACCTAGGCGAGACAGCTCGCGCGCCGATTGGCTGCTGTGCTGGCAACTGCTTAAGCCTATCGAGCGAGACCATGAGTGACGTCACACCCAATGGGGGCGCTTCGCGCCCTTCTGCGTCACGTCCCGCCGAAACGGGCGTGGCTTGGGGCTATAAATTGTGCTCGCAGGCTTAACTCTGTGATTTTTAACAGTGAAGTACAACTGAGTGCACGCACGACATGATACGCAGTACTCGTTCCTCTCTCTAGAGAGAACCGAGGTTACGTTAGTAACCGAGTACGTTCTCTTACGAGAGATACTCTCGTACTGCGTAGTAAAACTACTCTTTGGGGAACTCGATGTAAAACGTCGTGCGTGCTGGGATCCGACACCATAGACCCAAGGCGGCCAGCCGGGGTTCATACAGTGCATAATCACCAAGGGACTCACAGGGAATCCTGGAAGAAGAGGGTTTAGCCACTATCTTCCGAAAAAAGGCGGCTTAAGCGGCCCTGCTATTATAATAGCCATATATAACAAGACTGAACTTCAGTCTAGCCCCTTTTGGCCTAATTAGACCGATAGTAACCTGGCTTGAAGAGCAGGAACCTCTAGGTTATAAAACCTTATAAATGTAGACGGGGAGGCCCAGCCTGCCGCCATACAGATATCTTGCAAGGCAATCCCACTTGACCAGGCCCACGATGAAGCCATGCTTCTCGTGGAATGTGCTCTGACACCCAACGGGCATTGCGCGCCCTTGGTAGCGTACGCTAGAGCTATTGCGTTCACTATCCATCTGGATAGGCTCTGCTTCGAAGCGCCTAGTCCCTTAGAACGCCCGCTAAACGAAACAAAAAGTTGCTCCGTCTGTCTGAAAACAGACGAGCGCGACACATATGCTCTCAATGCCCTGACCGGGCAGAGATAACTTTCGTCCACGTTTTCCCCAGCAACCGGTAGGGCAGACAGGGAAATGACCTGTGCCCTAAATGGAGTATTAAGGGATTTTGGAACATAACCATGCTTAGGTTTGAGTATGACCCTCGAGTCGTTAGGCCCAAACTCTAAACACGCAGCGCTCACGGAAAGCGCGTGTAAGTCCCCAATGCGCTTCACTGAAGCGAGAGCCAGAAGAAACACCGTCTTGAACGACAGGTGTTTTAAACCAATCTCCTGTACAGGCTCGAATGGATGACCTTTCATGGCTTCCAGAACCATTGAAAGGTCCCATGTGGGAACTGTGGGAGG
This sequence comes from Rhinichthys klamathensis goyatoka, assembly GCF_029890125.1. Taxonomy (NCBI): domain Eukaryota; kingdom Metazoa; phylum Chordata; class Actinopteri; order Cypriniformes; family Leuciscidae; genus Rhinichthys; species Rhinichthys klamathensis. The sequence goes on along the minus strand of NW_026606570.1, from coordinate 6,675,091 downwards.
TCTGGGAGGATTCAGCCTCCTAGCTCCTCTAAGGAACCGGATGACTAAATCGTTCCTTCCTATAAACTGACCAGGCGTATTTTCGGAAAAAGCCGCTATGGCCGCTACATATACTTTGAGCGTGGAAGGGGACCTGCCCTTATCCAGCAGCTCTTGTAGGAAGGAGAGAACCTCTGCCACTCCGCAATCCGGGGGTGACACACCACGAGCTGTGCACCAACCAGAAAATACCGACCACTTAGAGGCATAGAGACGTTGCGTAGACGGAGCTCTGGCCTGCGTGATCGTGTTTAATACTCCCTGAGGGAGGTCAGCGGATACCCGTTGATGGCCCACACGTGAAGGGACCATAGTTCCGGGTGGGGATGCCAAATCGAGCCATTGGCTTGAGAAAGGAGATCCCTTCTCAGAGGCACTGGCCACGGGGCGGTGCTCGCTAACTGCATCACAGCTGGGAACCATGGTTGGTTCGTCCAGAGCGGCGCTATAAGCAGCACTGAGCATCCTTCCTCCCTGATCCGCTCCACCACCTGGGCTAGGAGGGAGACAGGGGGGAAAGCATAGAGAGGACGACGAGGCCACGAATGGGTCAGGGCGTCCTTGTTTTTCGAGAAAAATTCTGGACAGTGAGCGTCCTCCTGAGACGCAAACAGGTCTACATCCGCTCTGCCGAATCTCCTCCACAGTAGTTGTACCGTCTGTGGGTGTAGAGACCATTCCCCTGTCGGAACGTAATTCCTGGACAGTCTGTCTGGTCCCACATTCAGGCGACCCGGCACGTGTGCTGCTTTCAGCGAGCGCAGGTTGCTGCGCGCCCAAATCAGAAGGCGCCTGGTCAGCCTGCATAGCATCAGGGACCTGAGGCCGCCCTGGCGATTTATGTAGGATACCACTGATATGTTGTCCGAACGTATCAAAACATGGCATCCCGCTATCAGGGGGCGAAAACGCGTGAGCGCTTTGCACACCGCTAACATTTCGAGGCAGTTTATGTGGAGGAGCTTCTCTCGCTCTGACCATAGGCCGAAAAGCGGTCTGCCCTCGAGCAGCGCTCCCCATCCTGCATTGGATGCGTCCGTAGACACCACCCTCAATCTCGAAAAAGTCCCCAGGCTTACACCTGAATGGTACCAGTCTTTCGACCCCCAAGGGTTCAAAGCTGTGATGCACGCTTGATCGAAGATGACCGGTTGCCCATGCCCTGTGAGGCACTCTCTCTTTGAGCCAGAACTGCAGTGGGCGCATGCGCAGCAGGCCCAGCTGGAGGACTGAAGATGCTGAGGCCATTAGACCCAGCATCCTTTGAAAACTCCTGAGAGGGACTATAGCGCCGCAGCGGAAGGAGCTGACTGTGCGCTGAACATCCAGTGTGCGCTGAGGTGACAGTCGCGCTGTCATTGACAGCGAGTCCATTTCTATCCTCAGAAACAAAATGGTTTGACTGGGCACTAGCGAACTCTTTTCCCAGTTCACTGTTAAACCGAGACTGTCGAGGTGGTTCAGTAACATGGCCTTGTGCTCCATGATCTCTGAGTGAGATTGGGCTAGAATGAGCCAGTCGTCCAAATAGTTCAACACTCGAACGCCCCTGAGTTTGAGGGGTGTGAGCGCTGCGTCCATGCACTTTGTAAATGTACGGGGTGCTAGGGACAAGCCGAACGGCAGGACTGTGTACTGATAAGCCTGACCCTCGAAGGCGAATCTCAAAAATCGCCTGTGACGTGACGCAATCTGTATCTGAAAATACGCGTCCTTCAGATCTATTGACACAAACCAGTCCCCTTGGCGAACATGCGCAAGGATTTTTCTGGTTGTGAGCATCTTGAACTGGCGCTTGATAATAGGGGTGTAAGAAAAAATCGATACACTTGAGTGAGGCTAGAATGAGACGCACCACTAGTGTCCTCGCCTACAGTGTCTATGATTTTGATTAATATGCGCGAGGGAGAGAGAGCAAGACAGCGCGCGTGTTGTTTGAAGACGTGAGAGTGCGCGCGCGCGGCCGGGGCGCTCTCTCTCTGTCTCTCTCTCTCTCTCTCTCTGCTCGTTTGCGTCCTGTCAAGCGCAGCAGTCTTTCTATTCTACATCACTCACCGATAAAAAAAGGCTTTGGCGGGACACAAATTTGTTTTGGCAGCCGCTAAAAAGCGGACGATTTGACGGGTTTTAAAAGATTAAATACAACCCGAAACTAAAAAACAGACCCCGCCTCTATTTGAGACTGGCCTTTATTTACCCAAACCTGTCGCCACTCGCCACATCAGGCGTGTAAAAGAGACCGGCGTCTATATGGGACTCGCTATTATTTGAAGTTTTACGGTATGTGTTGGATGTACCCTGTATGAATAATAGTGCAAGCATTTTTTTAATGACAGATTGCCCCTCAGATTGCACCTTATGTGTTATGCATTAGCCTAGATGTCACAGTAAGGGGCTATGTATTTTCTTTAACTGACTATTTATATATTTGTTCCTCAATGTTTCCTTTAGGAATTGGGGATATTCAAATTAATTAACCAATCATTAATACCATTGATCAGCCCTACCTAACTTGGATGTTTTTTCCACTAAGAAACAAACATTGTTATGTTATTTTGATTTATACTGTGAAGCTTTGATACAATTGTGAAAAGCGCTATATAAATATACTTGACTTGACTTGAATTGTGTTCGTGTTTTTGCAACACAAAACGTGTTGGATGTACCCTGTGTACTAGGAATAGTGCAAGCATTTATTTATTTTTATTGACATAGACAGATGTCTTTTCTTTTTTCAGATTGCACACATGTGTGTATGTTATGTATTGTGACAGGGGCTATGTATTTTCTTTTATTAAGGCCTACTTGAGCATATACAAATTTGCTCACTAAGAACCTGTGAACCACAATCCCAAACTGGCAGTTTGATTTTCTGTGTACTGAATTGTTTATCTAAAGTAAACTTGTTTGAATTTTATGCACATCATGTCTTTTTTTTAAATAATACTTTCTAAAATTGTAGTCCTACTTTAAAAAAATCGCAATATATCGCCTTATGCACAGTATCGAAATATATCGCAATATATTGAATCGTGACCCATGTATCGCGATACGTATCGTATCGCCAGATTCTTGCCAATACACAGCCCTACTTGATAAGCACTTTGTTCAGTTGCCGCAGATCTAGTATGGGTCTGAGACCCCCGTCTTTTTTGGGTACTAGGAAGTATCTGCTGTGAAAAACCCCTTCGCTCTGAGCTTGAGATAAGGGTTCTATAGCCCCTTTGCTCAGCAGTTTCTGAATTTCGGCTCGAAGTAGGTGTGCTACATTCGAGCCCACTGTGGTTTCGGCGAAACTGCAGCGAATAGCCTTCTTTTATGATGTTTAGCACCCATTTCGAGACTCTGGGGAGCTTCGCCCATGCAACAGCACGGGTTGATAGGGGCTGAAGCGCGCTCTGATCGGCTTTCAATACAGCGGCTTCGGTGAGCTGTGACGTAAGCGCCGTGCTCAAAACATCTGAGGCGGGGGCCGCGCTGACGACAGCGGGCAGAATGTCCGCGCTCGATTCCTCTACAGTGGTTAACTGGGAGGGAGAGGGCTGGACGAGTTCCACAGGAATTGTGATGCTTGTGTGTGGGTGTGGGCGCGGGGGAGCGGGCACATTTACCACCTTTATAGCATCGCTCGCCTGGGCAGAGCGCCTGCACGCCAGTTTCGTTTTTACAGAAACTGTGAAACGTGCAGGAGGTAGCATAAGTGGGCACTAAGTCGTGGGCACATTTGCTACGCTTGTTGCGCAATCGATCTGGGTCGATTTTATGTGCGCGAGCCCTGTGTGTGGGGCTGTGTTTGTGTGTAGGGATGGGTACATTACAGTGGGCAGTCTTACTACACATGAAACACCATCGGCCGTGGCCGGGACACCAGAAAATACGCTCTTTAAAGGATTTATCTGGGTAGCCGTGAAAACGGCTGTTGTGTGCAGGCAAGCGGGCAATGAGACCGGCTTGTTGACTGCTATATACACTGGACCAGTCACTTCTCTTGGGACTGGACGAGCGGCAAACTTCGGTGGGGGTCCGGCCGCAGCGGGACCTGAACACCGTCATTTTCCTAGGAGTGCTAGGATGACTTCGGGGCCTCGGGTTTCAACGCAATCTTCGGCCGCGGGCCACGCGTCGCGGGGCGGCGGCTGGAAGATCGAGAGCGCGGTCTCGAGCTCTGGTTCTGGCGGCGTTGAGAAGAGGCGCTGGGCGGAGGCTTAGGCTGCGAGCTCTGAGCAGACGGTTTCGCATGGCCTGCTGCAGAGTTGGAGCGCTTCGGGAGGAAGTGCCTCATAGCCTGTGTCGCTTTCTGTACCTCAGCGTACCTGTCAGTGAAGTCTTTGACCGAGGTACCGAAGAGGCCCGCAGGGGAAAGCGGCGCGTCGAGGAAGGCGGTGCGCTCCGCGTCCGGCATGTCTGAAAGCGTAAGCCAGAGGTGCCTCTCAGACACAGTGAGCGCCGCCATGCTCCGTCCGATGGCCTGTGCTGCAGACTTTGAAGCGCGGAGAGCGAGGTCCGTAGCGCTCCTTAAGTCCGCCACACAGATCGCGTCAGCCCCTCTCTCGTCCAGCTTGCGGAGGAGATCGGCCTGGAAGATCTGTAGCGTGGCCATCGTGTGCAACGCTGACGCAGCCTGTCCATTAGCGGCGAAAGCGCGGTGGAGCAGGGATGACGTCATGCGGCAAGCCTTAGAGGGCAGCGCCATCTTAGCACGCCGTCCAGCGGAGGGCGGGCATAAGTGCGCTGCTATAGGCTCTTCGATTGGCGGCAGAGAAAGGTATCCTCTGTTTTTAGCGTCGTCGACAGCGGAGAACGCCAGGGAAACAGAGGACCGTGTCCTGGTCGAGAACGGGGAGTTCCAAGCTCTAGCGAGTTCTTCGTGAAGCTCAGGAAGAAACGGCGCTGGCTTTGAAGCAGGAGATGAGCGCTCCCCGGGCAGGAAGTAACCGTCCAGTCGGTTGGGGGGGGGGCTGTTCGGACGACACCCACTCGAGGCCAAGGCTCGCCGTGGCCAGAGTGAGCACGCGAATCAGTTCCGCCTCGATGCTCGCTCTCTTTCCCGTAGATGAGCGTGCAGGAGGAGCGAGGTCCACAGAGCTCGCCCAATCCTCGCTGCCCGACGCCAGGAGAGAGCAGGAATCGCCTTCCCTCAGCATCGCGTCGACCTCATCCTCGTTGGCGACAGAAACGGCGGCAGGCTGCGGCCGTTGTCCGGCTGAGATGGACAGGGATGAAGCCGGTGACGCAGCTCGCGGGCGCACCGGCGAGCTATGGCGGCTGGGGGAGGGTTCCGGGTTCCGCTGAGCACGGCGCTTTTTACGGCGCGGTACAACAGCGGTGAACACAGGCTCTTGCAGTGATGCCAAGCGAGTCCGCAGAGTCGCTAAAGGCAACAGCTCGCAGTGAGGGCAGCCGCCGTCCGCGAGCGCAAGAGTAGCGTGTTGTTCACCCAGACAGGAAACGCAGAGAAGATGGCGGTCCCCGTCGATGAGTGAGGCTCCGCACGAGCCACAGGAAACCATCTTTAAAAAGACGTTTGCTCTTTTAGAAGATGGGGTGTGTGATCGCGCCGGCGAGCACACACACAGAGATAGAGAAAGGATATAGGCGCCGGATAGCGCAGCTGGGAAGGCGGTGAAGGCGGCGTGGCCAGCAGCTTCTGACTCGTCCCGCTGAGTTGCTTCTGTCGACGGCGCGGCTTCTCCTCGGATCCAGCGATGTTGGAGACTTCGCTGAAGGATTAAAAATCACAGAGTTAAGCCTGCGAGCGCAATTTATAGCCCCAAGCCACGCCCATTTCGGCGGGACGTGACGCAGAAGGGCGCGAAGCGCCCCCATTGGGTGTGACGTCACACATGGTCTTGCTCGATAGGCTTAAGCAGTTGCCAGCACAGCAGCCAATCGGCGCGCGAGCTGTCTCGCCTAGGTCTGTATGCTGCGGCAACGCGTTTTACATCTATACAAAATTAAGGATAATTTTAGGCTTCAGTATTCTCGTGGAAAAGGATTTTCCCCAAAGCGTAGTTTTACTACGCAGTACGAGAGTATCTCTCGTAAGAGAACCATAATTCAATACTGCGCATATTAAAGTCCCCCTATGGTGAAAATCAAGTTTTTAATGTCGTTTAAATGTCTGGTGCCCATGTGCAAATTCATAAGTAAACACCATTGCTGAGTATTTTCTCTTTAAAACTGAAAAAAAAGCAGTTTGAGATCTCTGGTGTTTCTGACATCACAAACTACCTTGTAACCAATCACGTCAACGTGCAGGGGTTTTTTAGCATATCATTAACTATTCTCAGAAGCAGTTGAGTCTCAAGAGAAGCCAGGTTATCCCGGTAGCCTACATTTTTTCTGTTGATATGAAAAATCGGGTAAATTTAGCAATACAATGGGTGTATGATGTATATTACGATGTTATGATGAACTATGCCTTTCTCCACTGACGTTCTGAGTTGGTCAAAGCGTTTCTGATGATTTAGAAGGCAGCTGACTAACTCCGAGATGGCGGATGGGAACATGGTTTGTGTAACATTAGCAACACATTATAATATTACCTGTTCCCTTCCGAGGGAACTCCGCTGCATCGAAAATCGACACTACGGGGAATGCCCTTAGCATGACGCGTCTGAAGCCTGAATAGAACTAGTCCAATCCTGATTGGTGCTGCGTGATGACGTCAGCCGTGACGTCGTAGGTGACGGTGAGCGGAACTATAAAACGGGCGCCGGAACCCGGAAGCGGCAGCTTTTTGTCCTTCAGCAAAGCCTTATATGTGAATCTGTCTGTCTTATTTGGTGTTGTTTGTTCGGTAAAGCAAAGGTATTGTGATAGAGAAGACTGTGAAACAGTTCAGACAGTGTGCGTCCCCTTGCTCACGCTATTTAAGCGAGGGTGACACACACGCGCTCTGTGTTGTTTGTTTGGGTGTGGAGCATGCTCGGGCAGCGCTTGAGGGCGCTGCCTGTGCAAACTGTGAAACATTGCCCTTAAGAACGCTCCGCTCCCGCCTGAGCCTGTTCGATGAATCAGGCCAGGCTCGCGCTCCCCATGGATCAGGTCCCGCGTCTGTCGAGGCAGCGCGGCGCTTGCATTCATGGGGATCGCAAAAGGATCTGGCTGATAATGTTGAGACAGCTTCAGCTCTTTCTCAGCATTCATCGGCCAGTTCTCATGTTCCCGCTCACGGTTCGGGAGCCCGCCCTGCGGCTTCTCCCGACCGCAGAGAGGAACCGATGCTAGAACTATCTGAATCCGAGGATTTAGATGTTCTCAGCATCGGGGCAGGGGATTGTGAAATTCCATCACCACATTCCCCTGCCTTTGAGGAGCTGCTGGAGGTTGTGACCAGGGCTGTGGCTAAATTAAACATCGATTGGCCCCCAGAAGTGCAGGAAGCGACTAAAAAAAGTAAACTTGATGAGCGCTTCCTGCAAGCCCGGTCACAGCCTTCGCGCCGGAGTCTCCCGTTTTTCACTGATCTCCACACCGAGGTGTCGAGATCGTGGAATAAGCCTTTCTCTTCTCGACTTTCCAGTCCCGATGTTCATTTATATTCATCGATTATGGGGTCGAGAGAGAAGGGCTACGGGACGATGCCGCGGGTCGAAGAGGCTTTTGCAAACCATCTCTCGCCCGATGCTGCATCGTCCCTGAGAGCTCCGGCGCTTCCCTCCAAGCCCTGCCGTACCACTTCGGCCTTGGTTGGGAAAGCTTATATGGCGGCAGGTCGGGCTGGTGCATGCCTGCATACTATGGGGCTTTTGCAGGCGTACCAGGCCGACCTCCTCAAAGAGGTGGACGACGGCGGGGAGGTCGCCTACGACGATATTCGCGAGATGCGTCGTACGGTGGATTTGTCTCTCCGTGCTACCAAATAGACGGCCCGTGCCATCTGCCGTTCTCTGGCAGCATTGGTAGCTACGGAGAGACACCTGTGGCTGAATCTGTCGGGCATCGGGGATAAAGACAGGGCTTTCCTCCTCGATGCCCCGATTTCGCCTACTGGCCTCTTCGGCGACGCAGTCAACACTGTCGTCGAGAGGTACCAGGAAGCGAAACGACAGTCAGCCGCACTCAAACACCTTATCCCCCGCCGTCGTTCTAAGTCTCATGGGTCTGCTGCCAGGGGGCAGTCCCATGAGGCAGCCGCCAGCTCCTCACGCCTGCAGCAGCAGAAGGAGAGTGTTGCCTCTCGTGCTCCCCCGAAGAAGGCCTGGAGCCAGGGGCAACACTCTCAAACGAAGTCTTCCAAACCGAGGGCAGATCTGAGGACTGTCATTCAGGCTAGGAAGGCTTCGTCAAAGAGGTCCTGATGCGTTGCGCAGGCCTCTGATCGAGCAACAACAGCTTGCTCCTTCACGGAGCCCTCAGGAAATCGATGTATGCTGCCCACCGCCACGTGCGCTTCGGGACGCATCGGTTTCCAGCGAATGCAAGGTGCAGTGTCCGCCCGTAAAGTTTGCGGCTCCACGTATTGTGTTCCCTCTCACGAGGTCTGCAGAAAAATTAAGTCGGTTAGTTCCTGCCAGTCAGATGCTTCAGGTCACCGATATCTCTATTTTAAGACCAGAGGTCAGTCCCGAAAGGCTGATCCCCTTAGTGGATTATCTAGACACCTGGAAGGGTCTTCAAGATATATCTCAATGGGTCCTGCTCACGGTAGAGAAGGGGTACAGAATTCAGTTTGAATATCGTCCACCTCGATTCAGCGGAGTGGTTCACACGCTGGTCAAACCAGAGCAGGGTCAGGTCATGGAACAGGAAGTTCAGTCCCTCTTGGCAAAGGAGGCCATAGAACGTGTTCCTCCTCAAGATTGGGAAACCGGGTTCTACAGTCGGTACTTCATAGTTCCCAAGAAGGATGGGGGGTTGCGCCCGATTATAGATCTCAGGGTATTGAATCGGTCTCTGAGGAGATACAGGTTCAAAATGTTAACTATACCTCTAATTGTGAGTCAAATCAGATCCGAGGACTGGTTTGTCACCATAGATCTAAAGGATGCTTACTTCCATATCTCCATCCTTCCTCAGCACAGGAAGTTCCTGAGATTCGCTTTCGGGGGAGTAGCGTATCAATACAGGGTTCTTCCGTTCGGCCTAGCACTGTCCCCTCGCACCTTCACGAAGTGCATGGATGCTGCTCTTGCTCCTTTGAGACTTCAAGGCATTCGCATCCTCAACTACATCGACGACTGGCTGATACTGGCGCAGTCGCTGGAGTTGGCGGTTCAACATCGAGATGTTGTTCTGCATCACCTGAAGTGCTTGGGGTTAAGGCTCAATGTCAAGAAAAGTTCGTTAATTCCCCTACAGAGAACAACTTTTCTGGGGGTGGTTTGGGACTCAGTCACGATGCGGGCACAGCTGTCTCCCGCTCGTATAGACTCCATCCTGACCACAGTGACGAGTATCAAACTAGGCCAGGCTGTCACTGTCAAACATTTCCAAAGGGTTCTGGGTCTTCTTGCAGCAGCGTCCAACGTTATTCCTTTTGGCCTGCTGTATATGAGGGCCCTGCAGTGGTGGCTCAGGACCAGAGGGTTTTCCCCGAGGGGGAACCCTTTTCGCACGATCAAAGTAACGCGCAGATGCCTTCGTTCTTTGATCATGTGGAAGAAACCGTGGTTCCTGTCCCTGGGTCCTGTGTTGGGAGCACCGTGTCAGAGGAAAATTTTTACCACGGATGCATCCCTCACAGGCTGGGGTGCGGTAATGGAAGGCCGCTACACCAGAGGTCTCTGGAGGGACCATCATCTTTCTTGGCACATCAATTGCCTGGAGATGATGGCAGTGTTTCTGGCTCTCAGGCATTTCCTCTCGGACCTCAGAGGTCATCATGTTCTAGTGCGAACAGACAATATGTCGGTGGTCTCATATTTAAACCGTCAGGGGGGCTTGAGGTCGCGCCCTCTGTGCAGACTGGCACATCAAGTTCTCCTATGGTCCCAGGGAAAACTTCTGTCAATCAGAGCAATGTTTATCCCGGGGGACAGCAATTTGGGAGCAGACATCCTGTCGAGGCAGGGGCTGAGGCCCGGGGAGTGGAGACTCCACCCCGAGTCGGTGGAGTTAATATGGAAGGAGTTCGGTCAGGCGGAGGTGGACCTGTTTGCCTCCCGAGAGAATTCTCACTGCCCGCTATGGTACTCCCTTACCCATCCAGCTCCTCTGGGACTGGATGCCATGGTACAGACGTGGCCGAGGCTACGTCTGTATGCTTTTCCCCCGATCGCTCTGCTCCCAGGGGTTCTAGAGAGGGTCCGGCGGTACGGAGTCAGCCTACTTCTAGTAGCCCCGTACTGGCGGGCCCGAGTATGGTTCTCGGACATCGTGGTCCTCCTAGCAGGTCCTCCGTGGCAAATCCCGATCAGGAGGGACCTTCTTTCTCAAGCAGAGGGCACAATTTTTCACCCTCGTCCAGAGCTATGGAAACTGTGGGTCTGGCCCCTGAGGGGGACCAGCTCATAAATGCAGGTCTCTCAACCGAGGTTGTTGAGACCATTCTAAACTCTAGAGCCCCCTCCACGAGGAAACTATATGCTTTGAAGTGGAATGTGTTCTCTTTATGGTGTAGAGATCACTCTTTGGACCCAGTTAACTGCCCAGTGGCTTCAGTGCTGGAGTTCCTTCAAAACCGCTTCTCTGACGGGCTCTCCCCGTCCACGCTTAAGGTCTATGTGGCGGCCGTGGCTGCCTTCCACACGCCTTTAGGGGTGGGCACCTTGGGGAGGCACCCTCTTATTGTTCGTTTCCTTCGTGGAGCAAGGAGGATGAGGCCTGTCACCCAGTCCAGAGTTCCTTCGTGGGACTTAACAGTGGTCCTCGAAGGGTTATCCCTGGCGCCATTCGAACCTCTGGGTGAGGTGTCGGAGAAATTTTTGTCTTTTAAGGTAGCATTCCTGCTTGCCATCACGTCCCTTAAAAGAGTTGGGGACTTACAGGCTCTATCGGTCGCTCCTTCTTGCCTCGAGTTCTCTCCCGGCAAGGTAAAGGCTATTCTCCATCCTAGACCGGGCTATGTCCCTAAAGTGCCCTCAAATGTGGCACGGTCTATTATCCTCCAGGCTTTTCATCCTCCACCCCATGTGTCGGTTGAGCAAGCTAACCTTCATTTACTGTGCCCGGTCCGAGCCCTGGAGGTCTATATGCAGAGATCCTCAGGCTGGAGAAAGTCGGACCAGCTCTTTGTGTGCTTTGGGGCGCCTAAAAATGGTTCTCCTGCTTCCAAACTGACTATAAGTAGATGGATTGTAGAGGCTATTTCGGCAGCTTACGAGGTGCGCAACCTGCCTTCACCTCTTCTGCTTAAGGCCCACTCCACGAGAGGAGTGGCTTCCTCTCAAGCCCTTCTTGCGGGTGTTTCCCTTCAGGAGGTCTGTGATGCCGCGGGCTGGGCCTCCCCTCACACGTTTATAAGACATTACAGTCTGGATCTGACCTCTACACCGGGTTCACAGGTTCTCTCGTCTTGAGTGTGCCAGATTGCTTCACACCAGGGCGTACTCTCTTAGTGTGGCGCAGTGGGCATTGCGTTCCCCGTAGTGTCGATTTTCGACGCAGCGGAGTTCCCTCGGAAGGGAACGTCTCGGGTTACGTCTGTAACCCTCGTTCCCTGAGAAGGGAACGAACGCTGCGTCCCTCGTCCACACTCTTCGCGCCCCTGGAGACGACTTGCTTCGGACTATTTAAAGCTGCCGCTTCCGGGTTCCGGCGCCCGTTTTATAGTTCCGCTCTGACGTCATCACGCAGCACCAATCAGGATTAGACTAGTTCTATTCAGGCTTCAGACGCGTCATGCTAAGGGCATTCCCCGTAGTGTCGATTTTCGACGCAGCGTTCGTTCCCTTCTCAGGGAACGAGGGTTACAGACGTAACCCGAGACGTTTGTTAATAGCAAAAGGCTAATTATATTAATTACCGTTATGTGTTCGACGTTGTAAAGAGCGAGACCATTGTGCAGCATTTACCTCAGTAAGATGACCAAGTGAATCTCTGAGCTGGTGTGAGCGAGTGGAGGCGGGGCTAATAAACATATTCGTGGATCCGTATATTAACTGAAGCAAGGGTTTAGAGTTACAGTCAAGCTATTTTAAGGCATGAAGACATTTTTTTCATAGGAAAAAACGTTAAATAAATAGGCCTATGTCTAGATCAGATAACTATTGACTACTGGAGGGCTTTAAAATATATTAAACATATAAATACAGAAATATAAATATAGATCTTTTAAAGAAACACTACCTGACAAAAAGAATATTTATATGTGTCCCTATGTACATATTTTAAATATGTTTGTTATTTTAAATAATTGTGCTTTTTCTGTGTCACCAGCTCGATTTTCTCTGACACACAAATTGTAAAGAAAAAAATGGCTATTGCATTTAGTAAACATGTAATTTGCTAAATATTTTGCCAACAACAATTTGACCCATATTTTCTGAGTTTGTTGACAGTCCGATGGAGATGAGAATCAATTTAAAACCATTTCCTCTTTGACGCCAACGGTCATTGCCTATATTTGCAATCAATATAACACATTATTTTTAACAGTATCTGAAGGTGTTGATCCATATTGAGTAATAGCAATGAAAAACACTTATTGTATAAGAAATTGTAAGCAGAAAAGATTGCACCCAAAAGCATGAACATGAACGTGCTGAACCAATACTTGTTTTAAATAATTTGATATACAATTTTTTTCTATTTCTTTGTTAGTCTTGTTTCGTCCCAGTACCCAAGAATCAGTGAAAAATTATTCTCTGTTCTGGGTGTGTGAGTTCTTCCTAAGGAAAATATGCCAGCGGTGTCAATTATTAACACTTAAGTAGCATAAATATTCAATGAGCCTGATGCCCCATTTCAGGATGCAGAGCAAACAAACAACAAAATGATGAGGAAAACAGAAAAAAATATGCAAATTGAGCTTGTTTCATGCACCCATCTAAATTAATAAGAATTTATTCATTTTTCTTCATGACTCAAATATTATCAAAACTGAAAAGGATTTTTTTTATTGACATACGACATAATTTACAATACTCAACATTCAAAAAGTTTGCTTTAAAAAAAAAACACACAATCTGACTATTCCAGTAAAAATCAGTACAGATCAGCATATCGATCCCCAAATGTAGATTTTTCTTAAATTGTATTCACAATCGCAGTGACTAATAAAAATAGACATGGACTTTTCCTGACACTGACAAAACTATCTCTTAAGTGCTTTTGTTTCCTTCAGGTCCTGCTTGAACCAAGAGAGACTTCTATGAGCTATTAACTCTCTCTCTCTCTCTCTCTCTCTCTCTCTCTCTCTCTCTCTCTCTCTCTCTCTCTCTCTCTCTCTCTCTCTCTCTCTCTCTCTCTCTCTCTCTCTCTCTCTCTCTCTCTCTCTCTCTCTCTCTCTCTCTCTCTCTCTCTCTCTCTCTCTCTGTGACCCAGTTCTTAAGGGGAAGCTCCAAGGAACTGAAAGGAGTCCAAAGGCAGGGCAAAGCACTATAATCTGGTCTCTCTCCTGCTTTCTAGTGTCTAGTCCCGCACCTTTGCATAGTCTTAACCCCCTTGTGTCTTCCTATCCCATGTCAAACTATACTGTCCCATGTTTAGACAAGCCAGAGCCACACTCTGGTCCTTACAGACTAACCTGTCTCTCTGCTTTGACGACATGACTGTGGGCTGTTCAAATGGAGCTCCACTGAGACAGCTTCCAGCACTTTTAGACAAATTTTAACCGAGTTCCTGCTGAGCCGCCCCAGGACATGCGGTCTAGCCCAGAAACAGATTCTGTGTTTTGGTCCTCTGCTGGCCTCTAACAGTCTGGAGGCTGTGTTAAGCCTGTTAGTACTGCTTCTGAAAACTAGCTGCTGTCTCCTATTTCTGACAGTGTTTCAGGCGTCATTCTTCATTCTATAGCAAATCCCAATATACTGCACCAGAGCCATGAAAAAAAAGTGGAGAACATACACAGGTGCAGAAGCTACTTTAAAAAATATCCAAGCTGCAAGCTACTCATCCATCTTAGCTGCTATGCTAAAAGCTACAAATAATTATACGTGTCATGTGTAAATTTACTGTAAAATAATCAAATTTATGGTGTAAAACCTATGAATTACCATATCATTTACAGTGAAAAATAGTAAAATGACAGTCACAGAAAAGAAAACACATAACAGATTGTTTTTACATAAATAATTTCGTGTCTTCTCATTTTTGTTATCGGTTATATACATTAGTGAGTCTTGTGTTACATTTTCTGTTACTTAAAGGGGTACTTCACTTGGCTGCCTATGCAGTACAAAGTACAAAAAAAGAAATAGATGAAACCAGAGAAAACAAAGGAAAAAGGCTGTTGTCTTCCCTTTTGCCGAATAGGTAGGAAACCTTCAACACCCATAATGTTGCTATCCAAGGCCACTCCCACCAGTCTGATATGGATACGTTTGAGCAAATACCACCTTGCTTTAGGAATACTTCTTAGCAAACTTTTACTTATAATGCTGTCGACTTGTATTGTTCCCGGGTGCAAGAATTCAAAGAGTAAACATCTAGCGGGAGTGAGTTATTTTCGATTCCCAGTGAAGGATCCACAGCACGATGGCTAAAGTGGCTAAAAACTGCAAAGAATCTTAAATATGGAGAGAACGCCGCGACAGAAAATCCGAAAAAAAACTTGTGTTTGTAGTCAACATTTCAAACTGTTGTTTGTCTGAATGACCCTGTTGACCATATATATTTGACTATTGGCCATGTTTTATGGACAGGCCACTTAAAATGAACTATGATTCATCATGACTGTGGCTTTCTATTTTACAGCCTGTTTTATCATAATGGCTATGAGTACAACTGTGAATGTCCTTGAGTGGCCCAGACAAAGCCCAGACTTGAACCCGATTGAACATCTCTGGAGATATCTGAAAATGGCTGTGCACCGACGCTCCCCGTCCAACCTGATGGAGTTTGAGAGGTTCTGCAAAGAAGAATGGGAGAAACTGCCCCAAAATAGGTGTGACAAGCATGTAGCATCATCCTCAAAAAGACTTGATTTTTTTTCGGGTTTTATTTTTAAAAAATTTGCAAAGATTTCAAACAAACTTCTTTCACGTTGACATTATGGGGTATTGTTTGTAGAATTTTGAGGGAAATAATGAATTTAATCATTTTTGGAATAAGGCTGTAACATAACAAAATGTGGAAAAAGTGAAGAGCTGTGAATACTTTCCAGATGCACTATACAGGTCTACTCTGAAAACAGCTGAAGTACTGTCACACTATTGAAAAATGTAGTTGTTAATAGCGTCACTACTTTTAGTAAGTTACCCCCCAATACAGGTGTTATTCAGCTCATCACTGCAGGGGCAAAACCACAGCAACGCTACACCATGTGTTCTTATGTTCTGACCATTTTTTTTGAAACGCACAGAAGAGAAGACAAATACGAAACTTCTGGAATATTTACACTCCTTTCAGTATTTTAATATCTCCTTATGTGATGGTGGTCTTAGCTGTGTAAACCAAAAGTACTCTAAACACACATTTGCTCATATATGTTCAGTCAGAAAAGGTGAGTCATGAGCTGATTCGCACAGCTTTATTGGCCAAAGTTAAACATTCGATTTCAAGAACAGCCTGTAAATCACAGAGGGGCATTAACCGCCATAATAAGCACTTATAAACATTCACAGCAGAGCTACTTTCCCAGCGTGCTCCACGTGCGTGCAAGCCTCCCTTAGTGTTTACGTTTCTCTGACAGATAACTGAAGCAGAAGGCTTACAGTGAAGTTGATGCAGGGTGAATGTGCCCTGTTCCTGTCCTGTGAGAGCTGCTGGGGGGGAAGAGTGGGCCTCTGGAAATAGGAGTGTCAAATGAGGGTGTGATAAATGAAGAGCACTCTGATGTAGAACGCCAGTTGTTTGGAATTTCATAAATCCCAAGTTTGGGCCTCTTTTGAATCACCTGAAGGAAGAAAATGGGGGCAGTCTGAATGAACTATTTTTTTAAAAGCACATCTTTTCTATTTTACACAATGACTAAAGATGCCATATTGGTATCAGCCAATAAATATAACTATATAAAGTTATCGGTTCCGTAAGTAAAACATGTTGATGTTTGAAAGGCAACAAATTTAACCCACAAAAAAATGGCATCTCACATTTTTTTAGTTGCCGTTCTTTTTTTAAACACAAATAAAAATACATGTTTTCTCACAGCTTGTATGTTTTAGAACACTGTCGAATTTCTTTATTCTTTTACATTTTTTTTTTTGTGATACGCAGGCATGCATGATTTATTTATTTAAATGTAGGCCCATTTGTTAAAAGATTACATTAAAGAAATTAAGTTTGTTTTCTGCTGTTGTACACTGTCAAAAAAACAATTTCAACGTTTTTGAAAGAAGTCTCTTAGGCTTTGCAAGGCTTATTTGATAAAAAATTAAGTAAAATTGTGAAATATTGTTACAATTTGGAATACCTGTTTTCTGTTTGAATATATTTTAAAATGTAATATATTCCTATGATGGCAAAGGTGAATTTTCAGCATTGTTACTCCAGTCTTCAGTGTCACGCGATCCTTCAGAAATCATTCTAATATGTTGATTTGATGCTCAAGAAACATATCTTATTATTATCAATGTTCAAAACAGTTTTTGCTGCTTAAAATTTTTGTGGGAAAAAATAGGAAAATATTTTAAAATAGAAAAGTTATTTTAAATTGCAATAATGTTTCCACAATATTACTGTTTTTACTGTATTTAATAAATGCAGCCTTGGAGAGTAGCTATAAAAATGTTTAAAAAAATCTTAATTATTTTACAATTTTAACCAGTTAAAATGAAAAGCTACTAAAAAAAATTGTACAGTACAGTAAATGTACAGTAAATGATGTTTGGTGTCATTTGAAGCATTCCGAAATCTGGAGCTTTTTGTCACATCAGAAAAATGTAGATTGGACAATATATTGGCTATCAGTTCCAAAATTTAAATAATAATCAGTTATCAGCATCCGGTAAAATTTTCATATGCAGTTTTGTGTTTTATCTCTGGATCCAGAAGATAACATGTAAAATAAAATAAAAACAGATTTTGCAATCTGAAAAGGCTATCTTACATCAGTAGGACTTTTCCAGGCTAGCTTATTTCTAGTTAGTCCTGGTTGAGGTTCAAGTTGGTGGAATAACAATGCAGTACACTATCTGATATTAAATGGTTTAGGGCCACACTCTCCTGTCAGACCCAGCGCTACAAGATGGCAGGCAAAAGACAAAGGAATAATAGGCTGATAACAAAGGTCACGTCATCATTTACAGCAGAACAATAGACTGACACACAAAGCACTGTGTTGGAACGCTGAGGTGAGATACAGCCAACACATGACGCTTAATGAATCTAGTGAGAGAGACATTATCTTGTTATAGCATAAATTGTTTCACTGAACCCCTTTTGTACTCTGCCAATGGTTCACATAGATAAGAAAAAATGGATTCAGGTAATATCAGACTCTGACAGATTCCAATGTGAAAAATGCTTTTCAGTAAACCAAGAGATGTAGCCACTTTCTGTCTGGCTTGGTAGCTGCAGGGGCGGACTTAACCATTAGGCAAAGGTCGGCAATTGCCTTGGGCCCCGAGCTACCTAGGGGCCCCCAAAATGCCCCATTAAATTATGCTTAAGTTTTTATTTATTTTTTACTTTTCGCAAATTACATATTTCTAAAACACATTTGCGAAAAAGGCATCAAATCATTAGTGTCGCAGACAGGAGAGGGCCCCCACCTCAGTACTTTGGACTATTCCATTATCTCACTTTCTGCGTGCGAAAGTGGCAAGCTGTAATGCGCCAAAAAACTGACGGAGAAAAATAATTATTGACAGACAGTGTAGGCTACAGAGTGACAGACAGAGAAGCTACCCAAGCGGTGCTGAAAAAGCAGGAAGCGGGAGGAAAGCGAAACGTTTTTAGCAAAATTGCAGAAGGTAACAAACTTTTTTGTGATGCCCGGTACGTGCTAACGATATGTTACAAGTCCATGGCCGTAGCCAGCTGAGGTGACCGAGGTCCGGAACTCTGTCATATTTTACATTCAAAAATATAATGTCAAGCTCTCTGAATGATTAATTAGCCGTTTAAACCACCTCATATGAGTGTTTGCAATGCGAGAAGCTAGCGCAGTGAACGGGGCTTGAGAGCGCGTTGTGAGTGAGGGCGCGCGTGCAGCCTCCGTGTTGCCAGATCCACTAATGAAAAGGTGGCAGTAGTCTTCTGGACCTGTTTTTCTGATTTAATGTGACACTTTAGGAAATTATTAAAGTGGAAAGTTGCATGTTAGGGTTAGTGATATATTAATCTTATTTCCAAAACACAAGCTTTGAACTTATTTCGGATTATTATTATTTTATTTTCTTGTTTTTCGTAGCAATATCTGGCAACATTTTACCGTCGGCATTAATAAAAAAAAAGCTTATAGACAAACTGTAATTGCATAAAGCTACCACATTCGGTAAGACAAACGCAATGATCATCGTGATTATCTGTAAGAAATTTATAACACTATCAAAAACTATAGCATAATACAGATCTGTATGAATGAAATTTGCCAAATAACTTGCTGGCCAGCTGGAAGACGGCTCATGCTGTTTAGTTAACCTTTCACAAAGTCATCATAAAAACATTAATTAAAGCAGTGTTTCTCAACTAGCAATCTATTCAGTCAGCATATTTGTGTTTGATCTCTGTGAATTACAGAAATATAAGACTTGCTAGACCTACTTTTTTTTCTATATTTCTTTGCACAAAACTCTCCAGAAAGTGCCATGTAATAGTTTATTTAAAAAAAAAATTCTGAATTTTTTTTTTTTTTTTCGTTCTCTTTTAAAGATCGGATGGGGGGCCCCATACTACCTTCGCCTTGGGCCCCCAATTTTCTAAATCCGCCACTGGGGAGCTGTCTATTCATTCAGGCCTCATGAAAGACAATTGTCTGTCCACACTGAAAGCAACATCATCACAGCCAATCAGAACAGCGTGAGCGCTACGCTCTCTCTCACAACACACTGCACAGCTGAAGAGCATTAAACTGAAAACATATACCAATATTTTCATGATGCTTCTGCAGATGGCATACTTTTTATGGTTTAGCTTGTGAAACTTAAAGGATTTATCATATAAAGTAATAAGGATGTGAAATGAAGCCATTATCTGCAACTTTATTGATCGCAATGGCAAAATATAACTCTTTCTTTTTCTTTTCTACAATTTAGAAAATGTACCTTACTACATTTGATTCTTTTTATTACAAACTTTGTTTAAAATAAAGCTAAAAAAATAAAAATAATTCTTGATTATTCTTGATTCGGAAATAGAATGATAACACTTTGACAATTTTGCTCAATAATACAGATATGCAACTCGGCCACCTGATCTGAAAATGAAATCAGATTTCATGTGATTTAATTAATAAAGTTATTTTAAATTGTAGCTAATAATATTTCACAATAATATGTTTTACTGTATTTTGGTAAAATAAACGGTGAGCAAAAGATACTTCAAAAAAACAAGTTTTTACCAGACCCAAACTTTTGACCATGGTGTGTAGTATATTTACAGTTTTAATCAAAATGATTCAACCCCCATTGCAAATCAGGTTTATTGGCAAAATTTACAGACTTCGAGCTGTTTGCAAGGAACAAATCAAACAAAAGTAATTGAAAAAGTGGTTTCCCCAAATTCAACTGAAAATGCAACTTTTAATGACTTCTGCAGTCTTCAACAACCTGAATAGAATCCCTCACAACAGCACAAATCTGCAAAACAGGTGTTGTCTCAAGCACACCTGATGCAACTAATCAAGGGCTTCAATAGTTGCACCAGGTTTGCTTGAGCTAGAACACATGAAATATCTGAACTGGCTAGGTTTGTTGAGTGTCACGTTTGACTGCATATTAGAAATATTCAGTAAAAAAAAACTGTCCAAAAAGTTAAGAGAAGATCGCCCTACATAAACAAAAAGATACAAAAAGATAGCAAAAGCATAACATTTTCCTAGAGACAAGAATAGTTAGCAAGTTCAAAGTTAACCCTTTAGGCGCCAGAGGTTTTTTCCTAAAACGTTCGATTTTGACATCATAATTTCTAAAGGCTATATCTTAAAAGTGATAAAAGATAGAGACTTTCTGTAAATTAGAGAAATATTAAGGAAGACCCAAAGTTTATGTAGGGATTACATTTTCCCATCGAATTTGCATATTATGACGTCATATGGTGGTCATATCTTGTATTATAGAATTTTCATGAAAAGTCACATGTTTAAATGATAAAATGCAGCACTTCTTTTCCCCCAAAATGTCCATCACCTTCTGTATGCTATATTGCACAATACTGAATGCTCAGGTATATAGTAAGTAGTAAACAAACTGTGTAAATCATTACTAATAAATGGTAGAAACAAACCGAATGCATGTAGTGATTGGCCTTTTGCTGTAGAGATTTTCCATTTACTAAATACAGTAGGCACTCTGATTCCATGTATGGGGCAAATATATTTTATTCATATGACATACAAACACAAGTAGACACGACCTGTTTAGTTCAAACGCTCACTCGCCACGGCAAGGCACAGATCATGAGTGAGATGATACGAGCAGCGCGCCCAGATCTGCCTCGCGCGAGCGCGCCGAGTGTGCACAGCTCGGACTGCTGTCATTGTCATTGCGACTCCTGACCCTGCCTCCACGTTGTCTCCTAACTCTCCTATGAATACTTCGACCTCGTCTAACATACCCAGTGGCATTAGACAAAGTCTCCACCACAATACTGTCGCCGCGATTGCGGAGAGGATCTGATAACATGCCTCACTCGCACACTAGCTCCGCTTTTGATCGCACTGATTCAATGCGCTCTAATTCGAACATTTTGTATAGAAACATGACGTTTTTTTGATTTGGGGATGAAGTATGACATGTCTGCCATCCAGTGGAAGGGAGGACGAACGAAATTTGACACCCAATTTGACAAAATCGGCCGTTTTATTCAGAGCCGCATCTCGTCGAGTAAACTCGACCGTGGCGCCTAGAGGGTTAAAGGACCAGTGATTACACTACCTGGACGGGGCAGAAAAAGGAAGCTATCAACGGCTGCAACCAGATTTCTGAGAAGGCAGGTTCAGGAAAACCCTCGAGTGACTGTAAAAGACCCGCAGCAAGACTTGGTGGCAACAGGCACTAAATGCATGCTGTTTCCATGCCAGAACTCCAAGACGTACACCACTACTTACCCAGAAACACAAGCAATGTCAGCTCCAATTTGCTTAAAATCATATAAATAAGCCACGGAAGTATTGGGATTCTGTTCTGTGGAGTGATGAAACAAAATTGGAACTTTTCGGCCCTATGGGTCAGCTATATGTCTGGAGGAAGAAGAATAAAGCATGTTGAAAAAAAAACACTAGTTAAGCATGGTGGTGGCTCGGAGATGTTCTGGGGCTGCTTTGCATCCTCTGCAGCGTGTGGAAGGCAAGATGGATTTATTGAGGTATCACCTCATGCCGTCAGTGAGGAAGCTGAAGCTTGGGCATCATTGGACCTTCCAACAGGACAATGATCCCAAACACACCTCAAATTCCACCAAGGCTTGGTTGCAGAAGAAATCCTGGAAGATTCTACAGTGGCCATCACAGTCACCTGACTTGAACCCCATAGAAAATCTTTGGTGGGATTTGAAGAAGCCAGTTGCAGTACACAAACCCAAGAATATTACTGAACTGGAGGTCATTGCTCATGAGGAATGGGCTAAGATTCCTCAGAAATGCTGCCAGAAGCTGGTGTCTGGTTATACATCTCGTTTGCAGAAAATCATAACAGCAAGAGGGTGTTCTACTAAGTACTTAAGATGCTTGCCATGAAGGGGTTGAATAATTTTGAGACAGCAGAAGTCATTAAAAGTTGCATTTCCAGTTGAATTTGGGGAAACCACTTGAAACATTTGTTGTGTTTAGCTGTTTCAATTACTTTTGTTTGATTTGTTCCTTGTAAACAGCTGAAAGTCTGTCAATTGTGCCAATAAACCTGATTTGCAATTAAATGATGTTAAATGATTTTCATTACAACTGTACAAAAAAATATTGTCATTTTAACTGTAAAAGATTGTAAAAATGCGACAATAAAAACATTACTAAATGGTTAATATATGGAGGAAAAATGACAGAACAAGTGAGGACAACGTCTCGGGTTACGACTGTAACCCTTGTTCCCCGGGAAGGGAACAAGACACTGCGTCATCGTTATGACACTTTGGGGAACGCCCTCAGCGTAGCACATCTGAAGCATGAATAAAATCTGTCCAATCCTGATTGGTGCTGCGTCATGACGTAGTAGATGACGGCATAACCGGAAGATACAAAGGCACGCTGGCATATACGAAAAAGAGAAAGTAGCTCTTTCGCGATGAAGCTAGCGCTCTGAACGTGATAGGTGTGGCGACGAGACGCAGTGTCTCGTTCCCTTCTCGGGGAACAAGGGTTACAGTCGTAACCCGAGACGTTCCCCTTCGAGGGAACTCGAACTGCGTCATCGTTATGACACTTTGGGGAACGAAATACCCACTATGCCACACCGTAAACACGCCCGCCCTAGTGTGAAGCTGGAGACCAGGCACACTTAGGATGCGAGCACTCTGGCGCCAGGTGTCACGGGGAGTTGCAGACTGTAGAAACGTATGAAGGTGTGTGGGGTGTAGACTTGTAGTCGAGACCGCCTAAACCGAGACCAAGACACTACCAAGACCAGATGGTATCGAGACCAAGACAAGACCAAGACCAAGACCAAGACAGACCAAGTCGAGACCAAGACCAAGTCGAGACTAAGACCGAGACCAAGTCGAGACCGGAGGGGAAAAAAACATTAGTGTTGAAGCTAAGCAATAACTTGTCAAATGTTGTTTTGCATTTGCCTGCCTATCTCTGCTGATTTCGAAGTCTCCAAATGAATCCATTCTGCAACTTTTAAATACATAATTATATTTTTAAAAACGAAATTATAGGCTTAAGTGCAGGATCCGAAAGTTGGTCGTTTTTGTCGCTATGGTTACACACACACACACACACACACACACACCGTTGGCGGTGCGCTCAAAGTCATCTGTCAGTTGTGCAGTTACCCAAAATCTCCTGAATGAAGGTAAAACCCATCATGTCACTGATATGTGTTTTACTAAATATTAATATATCAAAAACTGTACATGATATGTGTTTTTTAAATCAAGTGATCAAAGTGCTCGTTGCCGCTGCGATCAGTGGCGCGGATACAGTGTTTTCTCGCGTGGCTCGCGCGCACCGCACTGTCTTCACTCGGACACGCGCTTCAATACGTTGCGGATATCGTTGTGGATATTGTAGTACTGTATTGCTCAATCCCCTGACCACTATGTCGGTCTGAGACAGCGAGACCTAGACAAGACCGAGAGGTCCGAGACCAAGACAAGACAGAGACCAAAGACCGTCAAGGCCGTGACAAGACCGAGACCACGTAAAAGTGGTCTCGAGACCGGTCTCGAGACATACATCACTAGCGGGGTGGCCCACCCGGCCGCCTCGCAGATCTCCTGAAGCGAGACGCCAGAAAGGAGGGCCACCGAGGAGGCCATGCTCCTGGTGGAATGTGCCCTCACGGCCATAGGTGAAGGCAAATTGCGCACCTGATCCAATTGCTGATTGTCTGTTTAGATGCAGGCAGCCCTTTCTTGGGTGAACCAAAGCACACCAACAACTGGTCTGACTTCCTCCACTGAGAAGACTTCACCAAGTAAACCCTTAGGGCTCTGCCTGGGCAGAGCAGGTGAAGTCTCCCCTCTTCCGCCGTCCCATGAGGTGGAGGATGGAAGGCCTGAAGAACCACTGACCGTGCCGCACTAGACGGCACCTTGGGCACATAGCCCTGTCTAGGATGTAAGATGGCCTTAACTCCGCCAGGGGCAAACTCCAGGCAAGTTGGCGATATAGCCAAGGCCTGGAGATCCCCCACTCTCCTCAGAGAAGTGATGGCAAGGAGAAAGGCCACCTTGAAGGTCAGGTTCTTTGCCTCAGCCGACTCCAGTGGTTCAAAGGGGGCCTCAGCCAACCCTTCAAGAACCACCGCCAGGTCCCAAGTTGGGACTCTGGAGCGAGCCGCAGGCCTAATCCTCCGAGCCCCATGGAGGAAACGTACAACCATATGGTGCCCTCCCAAAGGCCCAGCACCTATAGGTGAGTGGAAAGCCGCAATGGCAGCCACATACACCTTAAGTGTGTATGGGGAAAGACCGGCGGAGAAATGATCTTGGAGGAACTCCAGCACAGAAGCCACTGGGCACTGGAAAACACATTCCACTTTAGGCTGTACAGTCTCCTAGTGGAAGGAGCCCTAGAGCTAAGTAGGGTCTCGACAACACCTGCTGACAGGCCAGCCTCTAAGTACCGAGCCCCCTCAGGGGCCAGACCCAGAGGTTCCACAGCTCTGGCTGGGGGTAAAATATTGTGCCCCCTGCCTGAGACAGCAGATCCCTCCTCAGAGGGACCTGCCACGGGAGGCAGTCTAGCAGTGCTAAAATGTCCGAGAACCATATCCGGGACGGCCAGCGGGGTGCTACTAAAAGTAGGCTGATTCCTTCCCGGCGGACCCGCTCCAAGACTCCCGGGAGCAGAGCGATCGGGGGAAATGCGTACAGACGCAGCCTCGGCCACGTCTGTGTCATAGCGTCCAGCCCCAACGGAGCTGGATACCTGAGAGAGAACCACAGTGGACAGTGGGACGTCTCTCGAAACGCGAACAGATCCACTTCCACTGGGCCGAATCTCACGCACATGGCCTCCACCTCCTGCCTCGACAGGACGTCTGCTCCCTGATTTTGGTCCCCGGGGACATACATCGCTCTGAGAGACGACAGTTTCCCCTGGGACCACAGAAGGATCTGGTGTGCCAGTCTGCATAGAGGGCGCGACCTCAGACCCCCCTGGGGATTCAGATACGCGACTACGGACATGTTGTCCGAGCGTATCAGGACATGGTGGCCGCGGAGGTCCGGGAAAAAACTCCTCAGAGCTTTGTAGACCGCCAGCATTTCCAGGCAATTGATGTGCCAGGAAAAATGCAGGGTCTCCCACAGACCTCTCGCAAAGCGGCCGTCCATGACCGCGCCCCAACCAGTGAGGGAGGCATCTGTTGAAATGGCTTTCCGGCAACATGATGCTCCCAGCACCGGTCCCTGGGATAGGAACCAAGGTTTCCTCCATATGACGAGGGAACGAAGGCAACTGCACGTTACCCTGATCATACGGAACGGATTTCCCCTCGGGGAAAATCCCTTGGTTCTCAACCACCCCTGCAGGGGTCTCATGTGTAGCAGGCCAAAAGGTATATCACTGGACGCTGCTGCCATGAGCCCCAGCAGTCTCTGGAACTGCTTCACAGTGAGGTTGTGGCCTAGCTTCGCTCTGGAGACCATTGCCCGTATGGACTCCATGCGTGCGGGAGACATTTGTGCCCGCATCGTCGTGGAGTCCCATACAACTCCCAGGAACGTAGTCCTCTGGGAGGGCGTCAACACACTCTTTTTTGTGTTGAGTCTCAGCCCCAGGCACCTGATGTGGGCCAGAACGACATCTCGATGCCGAACTGCCATCTCGCACGAACTGGCTAAAATCAGCCAGTCGTCGATGTAATTGAGTACACGGATGCCCTGGAGTCTCAGCGGAGCCAGCGCTGCATCCATGCACTTGGTGAAGGTGCAAGGAGAGAGAGCTAGGCCGAAGGGAAGAACCCGATATTGGTACGCTTCGCCCCCGAAAGCGAACCTCAGGAACTTCCTGTGACATGGAAGGATGGAAATATGGAAGTACGCGTCCTTCAGATCTATCGTGACGAACCAGTCCTCGAACTGGATCTGACTCACGATGGCTGGAATTGTGAGCATTTTGAACCTGAATCTCCTCAGAGACCGATTCAAGTGCCTGAGATCTATTATTGGACGCAACCCCCCATCCTTCTTGGGAACTATGAAGCACCGGCTGTAGAACCCGGACTCCCTGTCTGGCAGAGGAACACGTTCTATGGCCTCCTTGACCAACAGGGATTGAACTTCCTGTTCCATAACCCGAACCTGCTCTGGGCCGACCACAGTCCAGACCACCCCGTTGAACTTCGGGGGAGGGGAGCTGAACTGCAGCCTGTAACCCAGCTCTACAGTACGCAGGGCCCACGCAGAAATATTCGGAAGGCATGACCATGCGCCGAGATAATCTACTGAGGGAACCAGCCTCTCGAGGCTGGCCTCGGGTGTTATTCTAAACTCGTTCCCGACCCCCTGAAGCGGCTGGCCGGCAGGGAGCGGTCGACAACGGTTTTCGGTGGGCGGACGCGTTCGCTGCCCAGCCGCAGGTCTTAGTAGAGGCGGCTGGAGCGGCGTGCGTACTCGGGAAATCAGTGTGGCCCGAAGCGTACTGGACGGCGGGAACACAGCACTGATTTCCCAAGAGCTCCGGGATGGAAGCGACCTCGATCGCTCCACCCCGGGGGGGACAGCTCTGAGGGGTGCGGCATCTAGGACCGCTTAGAGGAAGCCTTCTTCGCCTGAAGGACGGTTCTCAAATCGACCTTAGGCTCAGAAGGCTTGCCGCGAGAGCGCCGTCTCCTTTGCCAGGCTCCCTCGGGAGGGGCGCGGGAGGCGACACTCTCTTTTTGCACGTACCGGTGCGAGGAGCTGGCAGGCGGCCAAGGCTGCCCTTTAGAGACAGCCTTCCTCGAGGAGCCAGAACGGCGAGGGAGGTATTGCTGGAAGGCCGCCGACTGTTTTTTCACCTCCTGAAACCACCCGACTACGGTCTCAACGCGCCGCCGAAGAGGCCAGAAGGTGAAATCGGAGAGTCTAGGAGAAAGTGTTTTTCTCTCTCCTTCATCCCCGACAAATTAAGCCATAAATGTCTCTCCACACACACCAAGCCAGCCATGGAGCGGCCGATGGCACGGGCCGTCTCCTTGGTGATGCGGAGAGACAGGTCGGTGGCCTTCCTTAACTCCGTGATGTCACTCGGAGAAGGACCCTCACCCTCATCAAGCTCCTTGAGGAGGTCGGCCTGGTAGGCCTGCAACACCCCCATAGTGTGCAGGCAGCTACCAGCCCGCCCAGCCGCCATGTAAGCCCTGCCCACCAGCACAGATGTATCGCGGCAAGGCTTAGTGGGCAGCACCTGGGCCTTAAGGGACGAAGCGGCCTCGGGAGAAAGATAACTCGCGAGAGCCTCCTCTACCCGAGGCAACGTCCCATAACCACACTCAGCCGCCCCCAGCACATTCGAAAAATCAAGCACTGGGGGGTTTGAGAGCCTGGCTGAATACGGTTTCTCCCATGACTTGCATAACTCGTTATGCAAGTCAGGAAAAAACGGAAGGCCCCGGCGTGGAGGCTGAGACCTGCGCTTGAAAAATCTTTCATCCAGCCTGCTTGGTGGCTGGATTTTTAATTCCTCCTGTGGCCAATCAATTTTTAGTTTGGCCACAGCGCGGGTCAAAACCTCCACCAGCTCCTCTTGAGCAGGTGGATGAAGTGGCTGATCAATTTCCACCTCACCCACCTCGATGCTAGAATTATCTGACTCCTCAGAGCCAGACAAATGCAGCAACGTGTCCTCCACCTCGCGGGAAGAAGCCGCTTCGCGGGCTTCCACACGAGGCGGGAGAACATCTGAATCCTCAGACGAGGACTGGGAAGATGCCGTAGCAGTCCCATGTCCCCCTGAGAGATCCATCTGTGAACCCCACGATCTGCGGCGGCGCGTTGCCTCGACAACGGCGGGCCCAGAACCGCGGGGCTCGCGAGCCTGGCCGTGCTCATCAAACACAGCCAACCGTGAGCGCAAAACCCTGAGCGGCAGCTTATCACACTCGCTGCAAGCGGCTCCCTCGAGAGCCGCTCTAGCGTGCTGCACGCCGAGGCAATGAACACACAGCTGGTGTGTGTCCGCGCCCGTTATGTAACGCGGACACGGATGCACACACAATTTAAACTGCTCGCTTGCCATTTGGACTGTTTGAGAACTGAACAGGGACAGACAACAATAAATAGGACTGACAATTCACACAGAGCGCTTTAGCTGAAGAGCGAAAAAGCTACTGTTTGTATATGCCAGCGTGCCTTTGTATCTTCCGGTTATGCCGTCATCTACTACGTCATGACGCAGCACCAATCAGGATTGGACAGATTTCATTCATGCTTCAGATGTGCTACGCTGAGGGCGTTCCCCAAAGTGTCATAACGATGACGCAGTTCGAGTTCCCTCGAAGGGGAACTTAGTGCATCGCCACAGAAATGGAAACCAAGTATCCGACAAAATACAGTCAGTCGCAAATATTTCATTGCCATAAACAAATAAAGTTGTAAAGTGACAAGCACAATATACTGTTCAACAGCAACACCGGATAGACTCTCAAACGGTCACCACTTTTAACCAATTTAAAAGAGAGGAACGTTCTTCAGCTGATTTAACAAAATGGCATTCACAGCCACATCAAAGGTACCCTGCTCAGGTTCTCTGATGAGTCAAAACACCTCTGGCTATTATTTCAACATGGTTTTGAACAGCCTACAGTTACAACAGCCCTGCATTCCAGCAGTTCCTTGTGTAAATATTTAGTTTCGACATCTCTCATTGAGAAGGGAGGGGCGGCCTGGCAGCAGGAGAGAGTGCGCCACGGCGAATCCCAGAAGCAGCAGGTGGGCCGCCACAAAGGACGGACTCAAGCCGTGCGGTTGCCACCCTGGTAAGGACCACACACACAAAGGGCCCAAAGAAGCCAGGCCACCTCAGCGAAGCTGTAGAGAGGGAGACATGTTTGACTTGGAGAGCAGAGGAATGTAAGAGGGATTATTCAACAGTTTTGGATTGTACAAGATACACCAGTTTTATGCGCATGCGAAAAAGACTGTACTTCCGACAAGTCTGAGCCGATAACGTGAATCAAGTTAAATCAGAGGCCAAGTGTTTGTTATTTCTGGAAGTAATTGCATTGCCACTGTGAAAACTGAGAGGGGTGTGTAAAATGAAGGAATTTCGGAAACAATAACATTTTAAAGGGATAGTTTGCCCAAAATGGAAATTACTGTAGGTTTCTTCAGGCATCATGAAGACGTTGCCAAAGTTCTTCTGGATTTAGTCTGTCTCAGTTTTTTCTGTTTCTTCATGTAATCCCAGACAGACTCGATGATGGTGAGATCAGATCATACCGGCTGTTGTCAGACTCCTTGTGCGTACAAAAATCACTCTGAATGACACACTACAGCAAAATATATAAATTACTGGCACCATTTATTTGGGTGAAAATACTAACATGCTTAAGACCTTTGCACAATACATGTTGTCATTATGCAGTCCGTAGCTTTTTTTGGGTTAAAAATGATCCAAAATACATATTTGAGAAAATACATAACCAGCCAGTGTTCAAAACTCTCTGCTTGCCTTAGCTCGATTCAACGCGGTAAGCTTGTGATAATGTTTTTAATTCCAGTGGTTCTGGTGGATTTCCGCGGGAGATTCAAGCATGTCTTTGCGTCATTACGTCACATCTGTACACACACATCTGTACACATAAAGAAGGAGTCTCGTCTAGTAGGCTATATTGCGTGTGAGGATGTTGGAGGTGGAGATTTATAGCCTTTTCTCACAGCACTTGATATAATTAAACTTATCAATTTGATGGCGGATCCAGAAAGGTTCAAACGACAATCACCAGTGACAACTAGAGATTCACCTGATGTAAAATGCAAAAGACTTCGTTCGGACTTCGGAGTGGCTACAGAAAGAAAAAGACTGCAACCGGACCCATGCGAAAACAAGGATACATATCGGAAGGACATTACATGTAGTCACGCAATGCTGACGTTGTTGTTAACCAGAGGCGGACAGAGTACAGAGCTTTGTTACTTGAGTAAAAGTACAGATACCCCTTGCTAAATTTTACTCAAGTACAAGTAAAAGTACTACATTCAAATGTCTACTTAAGTAAAAGTACTAAAGTACTTGTTTTTAAAAGTACTTGAGTATCAAGAGTACAAGAGTAGATTTTCTAAATATTGCATTACTAATCTATTGCCACAGTGCTTACATTTATGCACAGAAACGTCCTACATGGAGTTATGAAAAATGTTAATGTTAATACCTTGGAGAATGTAAAAGGAATTGAAAGTAAAATCAAGTCATTTTCATCTTTTTACCATGTTGCTTTATTTAATTTAATTAAATTTTTGGGGGGTCCTATCTTTAAATGCGGGGACAACACACACACACACACACACCACATGTAAGGGTGGCGCTGCCAATAAAGCACCTAAAAGCTGTCACAAAGAACCGGCAAAAGGAATGATTATGAATATGTAAAATATAGCAAGGAGATATTTTAATTGTTTATTAATAAACACTTGTTAATAAACAAGTGTTTTCTTTGTCAGTGTCGGCTAGATGAAGTTGACGATGCTGACTCGCGATCTTCAGTAGTGAACGCGCCAGAGAGAAATGCACATTTCATACGGATTACATAAGCAGAGAGCAGTCTGTAGTCTGTTTTCTTTCGTTTTGAATTTTTCTGTTTAAAAGTAGACATGTCTGTGAGAGGCAAGTAGGCTACCTTATACACTGTGTTTCGGTTCATTTATGAGACGAGATCCAGTTCACGTGCCGGCGCCTCCGTTTCTTATCTATCGTCTGCTATTTACTTCTTATTTATTAAACCCAGTCAATTGGTTGATGAAACATTGATTCAAATTAAGATACAATTAATGCCAAACGAAATTCAGGTTAAAGAAAGGTGTTGTGTTTTCTGTTTGATGTCTCTGTGAAAGTTTTAAAGCATTATTTATGCCGCTTTCAGAGCGCTCACGTCCGTAACGGAGAACACGTCCATAACATTGATTTTTCCTCATAAATGCAAACCCGAAAAATAAATTAAAACAAAATTAATATTTTATGTACTGTGGAGACTGAGTGCCAACCCTTCTTCATTCGCTGGGTATTAGCCTACTTTGGTTTGCGCAGTGTAATTCACATAATCAGTAAAAATATATTTTGCCTCCTAAAGTTTTTTTTTTTAAGATATCCGAAATCCCTCGTGGCTACGCCACTGCCACATTTGAACCTGACTGTGTTAAACACACCACATACTCAAGAACATCAAACCAAATGCTTGGCTTATGTCACAGGTCGGGAGGGTCGACAGGGTCTACACCCTCCCTTTAGAATGAGTACCACTGAGGAGCGGACCAGAAACCAAGCAGACAAAGGAGAGTAAAACTTAGACAGATTTTATTGACTTAAAATAATTTGTAATCCTAATTAAAAAGCTTCTTCTTCCTCCTCAGTATCCAGTCGCTGCAGGGGACCTCGACGGGACCACAGGTGAGTACTCGATACAGTCAGCCCTTCTCGGGCTCTTCGGATGCCCAAGGCTCTCGGCTGTGGAGGGGACGTGGACTGGACAGCAGGCGAGGACTCTCAACACGGTTGACCCTTCTCAGGCTCTCAGTGCCAAAGGCGTACTCTCAATACGGATTGACTCTTTTCAGTCTCTCAGTGCCAAAGGCGTACTCTCAATACGGTTGACTCTTTCCAGCCTCTCAGTAGAATCGACTCTTCTCGATCTCTCAGGTGCAGAAGGTTTACGGCTGTGAAGAGACCCTCGCCTGGACAGCCAGTGAGTGCTCCAAGGACTCAGGTGCAGAAAGCTTACGACTGTAAAGGGGGCGTCGACTAGACAGCAAGTGAGTAATTCGAGTACGGTTGGTTCTTCCCAGTATAGCAGGTGCGGAGGGCTCAGACTTCGCATTCGCTCAATCTCTTCCTCAGAAACCTCCAGACTGTAACAAGACAAGGGCGATGAACACGTGACAAGATTCTTTACATCATGCGTGCAGCACTTCACCTCAACCACACTCGGTGGGACACAGCAGTTACACACGTCGCTCTCATCCACCCCGTGAAATTTAGGGCCACGGCCCACCTCCTCCTTCTGAACAGTGGGGGCAATAAGACGGAAGAAATTTAGCGACATCATTCATGCATCACAACAGCTGTCTTCTCATTCCGGTGTCAAGTCTCCTTTTCCTGTATCACTTCTCTTCATATCTAATGTCTTGATATATAAATCACATACAATACGGCCAGTAGAAGGTTTGTACTTATCTTCACCCAGGTAGGGGGACTTGATACTTTCGAGATGACTTCTCCTTTGCCTCTCCGTTCCACACCACCCAGTTTCTTCGTAGCGGATTCCTTTCCGCGGGTCGATCTCACCAGCCGGCTTGTCCCACAGAAACTCTCAGCCCACCTCGTCGCGGGAAGCGCGCTGCTGCGCTCGCGGTCCCCGCCTGCTCACACCATGCTGCTGCCCCGTGCTGCTCTACCGTCTTTCTTTGTCTCCCAAAGCTTTGTTTTTATTCGTTTCAAAAAGCTGTGTGTCCCAATCATCAAACAGCCCCTTGATGCGCCGCACCTGTTGTCACTTTGTCATCAGCGGCTGCTGTTGCCATGGTAGCGATGCATACAAGGCTGGCTGGGTGTTCAGTTGAAAACACTCCGGGTGGAAACATCCCTCCGTGGACTATTTAGTTCCGCCTCTATTTCGTCACCTTGTGACACTTACATTAATGTGTAATATAAAATCTGACCGAGTTGACTTTGGCGGGAAGCTGAAAGTGATTGCTGATAGGCTGTCCCAATCAGTGGCGCCTGCACAATCCAATCACGTTTGAGAGGGAAACAACAAATTGAGGGTTTCCGAGATTTTTCTTTACTTTTTTTTTTTTTTACTCGGGTACTCACGGTTATGGATAGAAATGTATTGGAGTAAAGAGTACAATATTTGCCTCTCAAATGTACTTGAGTAAAGTCATCAGTACTCCCCAAAAATGATACTCGAGTAAAGTACAGATCCCTCAAAATTGTACTTAAGTACTGTACTCAAGTAAATGTACTCCGTTACTGTCCGGCTCTGTTGTTAACATTAACAATTTGAGAACAAAGTATAATTTGCACGGTTTTGCGTGATATGATAACTTATAAGCGATCGTTAGATTAAATCAGCGCGATTTACTGCAATGTCAGAACCAGAACAAAAGTGGATGTTTCCTAGTTCAGATGACATTTTCCGGTGAAAATTCTTATGTTGGTCATACTTCCAAAAAGAATAATCTGTGACTGACAGCCTCACACTCTCCTCAAACATTGTGTTCCTCCGCGCTGTG
Source organism: Rhinichthys klamathensis goyatoka (assembly GCF_029890125.1). Taxonomy (NCBI): domain Eukaryota; kingdom Metazoa; phylum Chordata; class Actinopteri; order Cypriniformes; family Leuciscidae; genus Rhinichthys; species Rhinichthys klamathensis. The sequence goes on along the minus strand of NW_026606570.1, from coordinate 6,641,815 downwards.
CGGTTTCGAGAGTGTTGAAGTACAACTCACGTAAAGTTGATAATTCCGCGAATGACTGCAATTGCAGATTTCGAACAGAGATGGCGACAAAGAGGAAAAACGCCGGACTGCAGCTTTAAAATACTATATTAAAATAGAAAACATAGAAAGCAATATTTTAAGGTGTTTTTACTGTACGCAATATTGTTTTTACTGTACTTTTTAATCAAACAAATGCAGCTTTGGCGACCATGAGAGACTTCAAAGCGATAAACAAAACAAAACTATTGAAAGGTGGTGTACATTCTTTCGTGGAACACAAAAAGCTTTTGTGAAAAATAAATTTGTGTTTTCTTGTCTAAGGAGTCTAAGTCAGTAGGGTCTAATGTTGTTTTTGGACCCCACTGATTTTTATTGTATGGACAAACGCATGTTTGGAACGACATGTGGGTGTGTAAACGATGACAGAATTCTCATTTTTTGGCTGAACTATCCCTTTAATTTACGGTCCATCATCTGGTTCCGCATGTTGAATGTGCCATAGTGGCCGTAGTGAGCGGATCTGTGACAGGTGTCGTCATATCAGCCGCACTCTGGCTCTGGGTGTCACATTTATTATCCCAGGGCGTATGCGGTAATGATCGGCAGGAAGCATGTGTGCATGTGGGTGGTGTGTCTTGAGCGGTGATGGAGTTATTAAGGGGATGATGTCAACACTCAGCCTGCCTCATGTTGCCTAATCAGGCCTGTGCTGCCCAAAGCCTCCTACACAGGGAGGTCCGGGCTACAGTCCATGCCTGTCAGTCCCACATCACCGCACACCACTGCGGAGAGAAACACATACACACACACTTACACACACTTTCACCATGCCACACACTCACATCCCTTACCACACTGTCAAACTGCCACACAATCGACACAGATTGGCTGTTTATATGCAAACCATGTCATACGCTCGTTAAGTTTCTGTTGAGTCACTTGATAAAACAGGCTCTTTTTGAAGGAGTATTCTGGTCCGCCGTAACGTGTCTGCTTTAACAGCTGCAGAGCTTTGATCTGACCAGTATCATTTAAGGGTAGGATTGCGTATATGGGGAAGAAGATGACATCCTGTGAGCTCTTGAAAGTAGACAGACATCAAACGGCTGCAGCACATCATTAATTTCACTGCTGATGGTCAGACAGCCAAGACCTTGACAGCACCGGGTCCAACGTCTTCGTCACTCTGAGCTTTTAAGAGCAACAGAGAACGAGTGTCTGGAGAGGAGGAAGGAGAAGGAAGAGGAGGAAGAGTCTGAACTCCCCTTTGATAGGCCTCTATAGCCAGAGTTCTTGACTAAACTTGACAGAAAGTCATGCACTGACGACACTGTGCTCTTCAGATACATGAAAGAACATGTGGAAAAGAGAGAAGAGGTTGCAGCATCAAAAAGCCCTCTGGAGGTGTTTGACGTGAGCTGTTTTTAACCCTCTCTGATTACAGACTTGGAAAAGGCATATATTTTTAATACTTTCAATATTTAATACCACTGGAAATGTGGAACTTTCATTTACAAGCCAATGTGAGTGTGAAAGTGACAATGAAAAAAAAACATTTGCTAATGCAAAACTTGTGCAAAACCCTATATGGTTGATAAGGTGTTCTACGTGTTTTTGCAGCATTGCTATGCGGTTTTCAAGGTGTGGTTTCTAGGGCGTTGTTGGTGTGTTGCTATGTGGTTTCTAAGGTGTTCTGAGTGTTTTTATGCAACATTGCTATGCAGTTTCTAATTTGTTCTGAGTGGTTTATAGGGTGTTGCTAGTGTGTTCTGGTTGCCGGGATGTTGCTGACCAGTTTCTAAGGTGTTCTGAGTGTTTTTGCAACATTGCTTTGTGGTTTCTAGGGTGTTGTTAGGGTGTTCTGGGTGGTTGCCAAGGCTGTTAATGGTTTATGAGTGTTCTTGCAATGTTGCTGTGCAGTTTAAAAAGTGTTTCTAAGGTGCACTGATTGGTTTATAGGGTGTTGCAAAGGTGTTTGCTATGCGGTTTCTAAGATGTTCTAAGCTTCTTCTTTCTTTCCTTCTTTTTTTTTTGTCTTTTTTTTTTGTTGCAATGTTGCTATGTAGTTGCTTACATTAAAATAGACCATCCCCAAGTCTCTATGATATTCTGATCTGTGGATATGGCTCAGGTACCTCCCTCAATGTGAGTCTATTGAGTTTGTTTTGTCAGTTTTATCTGACAGCAAAGTATAATCGTTCATCTGAATCTTTAGTAAAGTAATAGCACACCTCTCCTCAACAAGCCACATAATTTGAGGTGTCATTTGTGTCTGCTACACATAAAGTGTGGGATGGTTTACAGTTACCTTTAGAACATACAGTTAAATGTATTAAAACAATTATGTGCAAAATGAATAGTGGTGCTTGAAATTTAGAAAGTGCAAACAGTAGTTCCCTTTCGAGGGAACTCGCGATGCGTCGATGACGCTTTGGGAACGCTCCTGCGTGATTGTGTCTGAAGCACTTATGTCAACTAGTCCAACGGCGAGAGTGAGTGGCACGGGCGGGTGACGTCACGACCAGGAAAGGATAAAAGCACATCCGGTTTAGAACCGCGCTAGCTTCTGTGCCTTCAGCAAGCGCTCTATGTGACTCAGTCTATTTATTGTTGTTTGTCCTCAAGCATATATTTTATATATTAGACAGGAGTATGGCGAGCAAACAGCTTTGGATCGTGTGTTCCTCCCTGCCCTCGCTTCAGTACGAGTGGGGACACACGCGATTCATGTGTTGTTTGTTTGGGAGTGGAGCATGCACGGTCAGTTCTAGTAAATTGGGGCTGACAGTGTTCATTCATAAATTCCCGACGTGTAACATATGCACTTTTGAGAGTTTTAGCTCTGCTCCTGTTGGCTTTCTTCTCGAGGGAAGAAAGCCAATAAAGATTTTTTGGCTCGGATCTCGCGTGTGCCAAGGCAGCGCGTAGATTACGGGTCTGCAATAAAGCCGGTGTTGGGAGCTCTTTGCCATTGAGTTGGGATCTCGACAGATGCTTCCCTCACCGGCTGGGGAGCGGTAATGGAAGGCAACTCAGCTCGGGGTCTGTGGAGGAGTCATCATCTCTCTTGGCACATAAATTGCCTGGAGATGATGGCCGTCTTCAGTGCGTTGAGACATTTCCTCCCAGACCTGAGAGCATCAGAATGTAGGATCAGACATCCTGTTGAGGCAGGGGCTAAGGCCCAGGGAATGGAGGCTCCACACCGAGGTGGTGGAGCACATTTGGGGATTTTATGGCCAGGCACAAGTGGATCGGTTCGCGTCTCAGGATACAACGCACGGTCCACTTTGGTTCTCCCTCACACACCCAGCTCCCTTGGGGCTGGACGTTGTGGTATAGACATGGCCTTTGTTCGTTTCCTCCGTGGTGCTTTTAGACCAGGATAGGAGTATGGCGGCTTAGAAGCCTTATTATGTAAGTAGTTGTCCCTGTAGGATGTGGTGTGCGGTGGGCTGGTCCTCTCCACTCACATTTGTAAGGTTTTACAACTTCGACCTGGGTGCTTCCCCAGGTTCACAGGTGTTCTTGTCTCAGTTGTGCTCTCAGTATTCACACAGACAGGCTCTTGTTCGTATGGCGTGTTGGGCATTCTCGCTCCCAAAGCGTCATTGACGCATCGCGAGTTCCCTCGAAAGGGAACGTCTCAGGTTACGACTGTAACCCTAGTTCCCTGAGAAGGGAACGAGACGATGCGTCACTTTGCCATACTTCCTATATCCCTGTGATCGACTTGCTTCGGGCTTTTTCGAAGCTAGCGCGGTTCTAAACCGGATGTGCTTTTATCCTTTCCTGGTCGTGACGTCACCCGCTCGTGACTAGTTGGCATAAGTGCTTCAGACACAATCACGCCGGAGCGTTCCCAAAGCGTCATCGACGCATCGTCTCGTTCCCTTCTCAGGGAACTAGGGTTACAGTCGTAACCTGAGACGTTTTCCACTATAGAAAAAGACCCAAAACATACAGTATGGTCACTAAAAAATGTCTGACACATTGTATAGAGGTAAAAGGTTACAATGAAATTTCCCTTACACACACTTACACAAATAAATCCTACTTTTAACTTTAATCCTACTTTGTAAGAGGACTCCCAGTATAAGACAGATCTGAGCAGGTGCTACAAGCTGGCGCTAAGAAAGAGAGTGACATCATATCTTTTGGAGTTAATACAACAAGTTTAACTCCAAATTACCTTGATAACTGTGTCTAGTCTCACAAATATCTCATTTGAAAACATCTTCCCTTTTTTTTTGCTTTTAAAGGCCAGATGTTAGGAGACATTTGTTTCTTTATTATTACGTATATTATTAGTATATTTTATTTATACTGTTATTAATTTATATCAGTATATTTCATACTGTATACATATTGTGTAGAATATTATTTATTTTAGAGCTACCTTGCAATGAATCATACAGTCTGTGAGAGATGCTTTCCTGGAAGGTCTAGTATTCCTGCCAAATACCCTAGGCCAACTCCCTAATGGCCCTCAACTAGTAAGGATAATGGTGTGAGGGAAGGTTTATGTTGGTCTAAGAAAGTTTTGACTTTAAAGACCCCATGAAATTATTTGAAACAGGAAGTTGAAAGCATTTGTGACAATGTTGATTAATATCAAAATTAATTTCCACTTGTCCTTTAAAAGAAAAAAGAAATATATATATAAACATATATATATAAACTTAGGTGCTGTTTACACGACAGCACATTCAACAAAAAAACGGAAAACTTTTTAAGCGTTTTGGGCGTTCATTTACACGACAACTGTGTTTTGCGGGACTGAAAATGCAAGCTTTTGAAAACGGTTTTCAAGATTTAAGTTTTTGAAAACAATACTGTTATCGTCCCTGTGTAAACAACAAAAACAGGAATTTGTGAAAACGGTGATGCCTTGTGAATGCGTATTATGTGTTCAGTCTATAGGTGCGTAGTGTTTCTTTACAAAGTGATTTCCAACTACTGGCCTGGCATGAACAATACAGTGTTTTTTAGTCGTTTTCGCGGATCCCGGTGAACAAGGATCATTTTGACAATGTTGTCGTCTGGACACAAAAAAAGCAAAGGAAAACTTTTCCTATTTTAGTACATCATTGCCATGTAAACGTCCCCTAAAATTTGGGTTACACATTTAATAAGTAAAAAAAATGTGTTGGCGTGATTTTGGTGTGAAACAAAAATAAAGAAACATATGGCACACATACAAAACATTATAAATAAAAATATTCGGTGTCTTGAATGTTACTTAGAAAATATAAACAAATCCAGGTACCTATGTTAAATGATAAATAGTTATATGTAGAGCACAGCATGTCACATTTCTTACCAAAACCAAGCGCATCTGATCTGAGTCAAAGCCAGACATCAGAGGTGTTTAAAAATACCTCATTGGCCCATCATTGCAAGTCACGAAGCATCGCAGCGCAGCTCCACGACTGTACCGAGGCGTCACAACAAGTGTTGCATAAATCATTGTGTTTCTCCTGGCAGGCAGCAGTGTATCATGAATGATTGATGTCTCGCCCTTCTCCTCCACGTACTAATGCAAGCTCAGGGCTCTTTTTCCTGAAATAACAGTTTTGATGACCCTGGGGCTGGGGGGGAGGGCGAGTTAGACAAGAACACTCAAGTTGGGTTATTTCTGTATGAAATATTGATCGCCACTGATGGACCATTACCATGTAGAATAGGATGGATTACCACAGAGAAGAGAAACTATCTGAGGACTAGCGATAGAAAGACGAAGGGAATTAAATGGGAGGTCTGACAGAAGCAAAGCCTCCATGCTGATAACAATACAAAGAACATGAGATTTAGGCAAAGGCAGAGATGGTAGAGGTGTCTCTCAATCCCTCTCTGCTTTTCTCTCTCTTTCTCTTTCCGTTTCTCTCATTCCTGCTAAATGCACCTGCTGATGGGCCATCAGGACTGAATAATTGGCAGATCAGATAAGGTCCTGTGTATCTCCTCTACCCTGCTGTTCAAGCACCACATGGGTGAATATTCTCCACCTCCAGCTCCTGGATCACCTGCTGCTCTGGGCTGGCCTCGAAATCAACTCAAACATGATACACAGCGTAAGAAGATATTTACTGGTGGGGGGAAAACACGCTCGTGAACAACTAAGTGAAGCATTTGTGACCAGCTTATAATGGGACAAATAAGAGTTTACCCAATGAAAAGAAGGAAAAATCTTTTAAAATTGAGTTTAACTTAACTGTCACCGTCCCACAGGTGGGACGTTTGCCATTATATTTTTAAAACAATAATATCTTAGTTAAAACCTTAAGTAATATTGACAAACTATATATCATTTGAAAGCTTACAATCTCTAGTATCCATATTTGGTGATTGATTTTCAAAAAAAATTACAGAGGAGCCGTAATTTATCAATTTGCAACAATAATATTTTCATACTCCTAAGGCGTGTTCAGACCTTTATTTTGAAATAGCAATGAAGATGAAAAATCATGAAAAAAATTGTAGAAACCTAGTTTGTTTTCATGCCAAGAGTTCAAAAGATAGCATCCATTCAATTATTTTAGAAAAAAAGGTCTGAAAAGTTTTTAAATATAAAGAAAAAAATAATAAATTCACCATTTGTGATGTGGCAGCGAGCTATGACGCACATGCGTGTTCTTTGTATGTGTTTATTAGAGGTTGAATTCATATCAAAATCTGCCAAACTTTCCCATACTACTTCTGAATAGGATCTCTACTTCATAAATTGCATGAAAATTGTGGAAATAATGGTTCATATCACTCAAAACACATTTGGAAATGGAGGCGCCCTTATATGGGCAGTAATGGAGTCTGGTTGTCATCTAGTGAAAAAGTTTGGTACTGCGCCCAAACAAAATCTTACTGAAAGCTCATTTTTTGAGATATCAACCTAAAATTTGAAACACAACTTGTTCAGATTTTTGGCTTTGATTTTTCTGCAGTTTTAGAGTAGCCCAGGTTTTGAAAATATATATTTTATATAAAATATGAATAATTAAATTTTTTACATTGTACATTTCCATAAACTCAAACTTCTATAACTTTTTTTCTGTTTCACTTTCTTAATTTATTTCACTTCTACATAAATCTGCCAAATGTCTTCTTTAAAACAAGACCAATCTTACGTCTATATTCCAAAGCATTCTTGAATTACAACCATTTATGTTCGAAATGTGCATTTTCATGTCAATTCAAAAAAAGGGGGGTGACAGTTAACAGGTTAAGACACATGTTTAAAGTTCTTATAAATGTGCTCTTTGTATTCAAGTTTGTTTCATATGGTTTTGAGAAATTTTCCAGAAATTGTTTTATTTATCAACTCTAAAAAATGGTCATGTGATGCATCAAGTAAAAAGTAGACACCTCAGACACTTCCTGTTTAATGTCCCGCTGGCTGTGTTTCAGACAGCTCCGTACGTTAATAATGTTAACGTTAACTCAAGGTGGTCAGTAAAGTTGGTAATATATTCATAGATTCGCACTTCCCGGATCAATAACTCGTGAGCTAAACGTTGTTAAAACACCAATGACACAATATTTACAATCATAGTAACGTAGACAACGAGCAAGAACCAAATTTTCATCAAAACGTGCTTTATAATATAAATTGCTCTCTATGAGCAGGCGGCTGAGAGACAAGTGCAAAGTTTCTCGGGAGAACGCAAAAGAGTGTTTTTTTTATTTTTTTTATACCAAATTTTTCCGTACATATGAGTGTACAAATCTACTCTTTTTTTTGTACGAGTATTCAAATATTTGTTTCACTGTAAATCACAGTAAAATAATACATGACATTTTGCAACCTGAACTAACATTGCCTCGTCATATAATAATAGTCAAATGATTAGATATTTAGATACTTTTTTATATAGATAATAGACTTGTCATGTCATTTTCATTGATGTTTTATGATGTTTTCTTTTCTTTGTTTATTTATGTATTTGCATGTTCGTTGCACCACGTGACTATTTATAAATATGCCAACATTAAAGGTTTTTTTTTCAATAATTAGATTAATGAGGCTTTTTCTTCATTATGATATCAAGACAACACTTTTTGACTTTGCCTTCAAAATGTCAAAATGAATTTTCGGTAACGCTTTAGATTACAGCCCGGAAAGTACTGTGTAATTAAGAGGAATTTACAGAGTAACTTTCGGTAGTTATAGTGTACCTATAAAGTACTTGCATGTAAGTATAAGGGAACAATATTTTAAGTTTGGGGAATAAAGGGGTAACAACCAGGAGAATTAAAAAAATATTTATACTGTAAGTATTATAGAACTAAGGGGAACTTATTCTACTATTGTGATACAACAATCTTACATTTGGGAGCAATTTAGCGAGAACACTGCGTACCTTTTTGTAATAATTGTGAACCAATACATACTGTATAGGCTTTTTTTAAATTACAGTGTACATATCTATGCATTTATACTTTTATTTATTTATTTTTTGATAGCAAAAGTGCAAATGTTTAAGTTGGGCTAACATGTTTCAAGGCAAGAAAAGCTAAGACTATTGCAATTTTTTTAAATACTGGGAAATATATCTTGTTTCATGTGGTTACAGGGTAAGTGGTAGGTTTCCGAGTCAGTGATTGTGATTGTGTGTATGCATTTTTATTGTTACCCTGTAACTACATGGAACAAGAGGGTAACAAGCACCACTTTAATTTACAGCCCACAATGTCACACTTACCCTGTAACTACATCGAACAAGGGGGTAACGAGCTACATGAAACAAGAGTATCTTTCCACAATATTTAAGCAAAAGTTGCAATAGTTTTCGTTTTCAGTGCACTTTTGTTAAAAAGATTAAAATTACAGGGTACATATCTATGCATTTATAAAGCCTATACAGTATGTACTGGTTCACCATTATTTTAAAAAGGTAGGCAGTATATGTTCTTGCTAAATTGATCCCAAATGTAAGATTGTTATATCATAATAGTAGAATAAGTTATATAGTTCCCTTAGTTCTATAATACTTACAGTATAAATAATTTTTAATTCTCCTGGTTGTTACCCCTTTATTCCCCAAACTTAAAATATTGTTCCCTTATACTTATATTGTAAGTACATTATAGGTACACTTTAATTACCGAAGGTTACGCTGTAAAATTGCTTTAATTACGCAGTACTTTCCGGGCTGTAATCTAAAGCGTTACCGAATTTTCAATAAAGAAATTCAAAACATATGTCATGTATTTTAAGGTGATCTTGTTACAGTGTAATTACAGTGTAACAACACAGTGGTAAGTACTGAGTATTAATTAACTACATGTACTTACCATAGGGTTAAGGTTTGGGGTTAGTTGCTTGTGATTATGCATGTTCACTTTTATTACTAAGTACATGTAACGTGTAACTACGTCACGTTCGAATAAAGTGTTACCCACAAAACATACCTGGGTTGAAAATACACTGCTTCTCAAGGAAGAATAACGAGCTGCACAGCTTTATTCTTTTAACTGACATTGATTCGACAGGGCAACAGCAATCGCATGTTCACAGGTCATGTGGCTGCGGTCACATGCTCGTCTCGGAGTGAAGCGGGACCACCCTGTCTGCTCCACTCACTCTCAAAGCAGACTACAGCACTTGCAAGGTCAAAGCTAGGTGTAAAAGGCAACGTGACTGTGATGTGTGAAGCAGTTTTAAATCCAGATGAACGCCTAGTGCTCTAATCCTTCTTTTCAAGTGCTGGGTTAAGAGAGACAACTAGTACAAAGAGTTTAAGTCCAAATACTACTCAACCCTTTAAACCTTCAGACTTATCCTCTCTCTGAATACAAATGTGAAAGCGAAAAAAGAATCCCTATCTCCTGCAGGCAAACCTATGAGTGAAGTCAAACGATGTTCTTTCTGACACTGCTTCTTCAGAAAATCTATCATTATGTGAATAATTTTACTGCTGATTAACTGCAAAATGGACATTTGAAATATATCTTGGGCTGGAAAGTGGCAGCATGAATTGGTGTCTTGATTCAGAACGAAATGCTACATTACTAGCATCAGCAAAACAGCAAGTGAAGTGAATCTGCTTACTCTCTGGAAAAATGATATGCTTGTCCAGTCAAGGTGCTTATCTGACACATTTACGATAAATTATTCAATGACGAGCAGCGGAGTGTTGTGAATAAACTCATTAGCTCATGATATTTCAGGCTACTGTGTCACGAGCTTTCAAATAAATGAATGTGTTGACGGAGCAGGAAGAGAAAGAAATCCCTCTGGGAACAAAAGCTTCAGACTTCCTTTAGTGCACATGTCTTTTGGGGAGGGAAGGAAATATAGCTATAATTGAATAATATTGTACTGTACTAGTATTACAACAGCACAGTACAAGTAGAAGAGACCAGGGAGTGTTGTAATACATGTTGTTTTAATGCCTGTAACTGTGTTTTTGTGATTGTGTCTCAAGCTTCATATACTGTAGATCCTCATATTTATGGTACACATTTAAGTATAGTTATTAATCAGATTTGCTTGTTAAAATTAATTGCTGTGCCATATCTAATCCCAATCCTCTGAAGAATTGAATCTATTTGGTTAAAAAAATCTCTGTCTGTCTGTTTGTCTATCTATCTGTCTGTTTGCTGTCTGTTTGCTGTCTGTCTACTATAGTATCTAACCTTACTTGTCAAATTTAAAAATTGACAGTATATGATTATTTTTATTTCCATTTTTTTTCTTTAATTACTTCCTTGAATACTATTCCAAGTGACAGTCCCTGTTTCTGATTTAAAGTTGCTTGCAATTTATTACTTGGTATTCTGTTTGTTTAAAATTTTAGGTGGGATACATTATTGAAATGTGAACATATGGGTCTTTAATCCATTATTGATGGTAGTCAAAATTTCCTTCTAAACGTGTCCCTCATGGTGTTTTCCCCCTCGTCTTTTGATGAAAGAGAGAACACAGCTCGGCTGCTGGCATTCAGATCACTTTCTCAGGACAATCTCCAAAGAGCTGTTGAAACCATGCCAAAGTACTACCTAAACACAAAAACGAATAAATGACCTGGCCTAATCCAAGTAAAAACTTCTTTTGTCCACTTTTGCTGAGTAATGCACTAGCTCATCAATATATTTCCATTTCAAACCATAATAAAAAGTATGCCTTTAAAGTTTCCTCAGCTCGAGCCAGAGACCGAGGAAAGAGATTGGTCTGCATTAAGCCTTGTCAGGACAATGGATGATGTTTATTCACGCCCTCTAAATAGATCACCATCTTGTATTATACCGTTAGCCGTAAACAGAAAGCGAGAGGGCTTTTAACCTTTCACCTCTGTTAGATTATTCCAGATTAATGATCAGACTGCTAAAACACCTCAGTGACGGTACCAAGCTCATAGCCTGTTATTTTAGCATTATTTATATAATATTACAGTATTTACTTTAGCTTTTATGACTATATTTTTTATTTGTATTTTAGTTGTGCTTTGATTTTTTTTGATTTCTATGCATCCTTAATTTATTTTTAATTTCAGTTTTAGTCCTTTTTACTTCAACAAACTTATTTCAGTTAGTTGTCAAGGCAACATTTCTAATTTTTGTTCAAGTTTAAGTTTCTAATAATCTAATCATTTTATTTCAGCTTTAGTACACAGTTGTGGTAAAACTTTACAGCAAGGTCTCATTTTTTAACATAGTTAATGCATTAAATAACATGAACTAACCATGAACAATATATATTTTTACTGCATTACATAACCTTTGCCAATGTTAGTGAATAAAAATATTCATGTTCGTTCACAGTGCATTAACTAATGTTAACAGATACACATTTAGATATAAAATATGGCATTAAATAAGATTAATAAATGTTGAACAAAAGAACAAATAAAACCTTACTGTACAGTGTCACCCGGATTGGTAACTCTTTACAATAAGGTTCATTAGTTAACATTAGTTACTAACTAACATGAATTAAATGAACAATACATTAGTTACTGTATTTATTAATCTTTGTTAACATTAGTTACATTAGTTACAGCTGTTCAGTGTTTGTTCATGTTAGTTCACAGTGCATTAACTAATGTTAACAATCTTAATAAAGTATTAGTAAATGTTAACATTTAACATTAACAAATTAACAAACACAGATTAATACATTCTGTAAGTGCAGTTCATTATTAGTTAATGCCAACTAATGTAGTTAACTAATGTCAACTAATGCACCTTATTGTAAAGTGTTACCCCACAATTTTTAATAGTTTTCATTAATAATAACACTGAGAGACTGAGAGGCCTCAGAACTGTGAAACACCGGATGACTTTAATATGAGTCATCATATTGAAAATGTAATAAAACAGTAATGATGGGAATGGATTTGTGCTAATCCAGGCATAGCGAAGCATATACTCACTTATTAGCCAGCCGACCTTTTACAGCACAAACACACGACATGTGTACATCTCGCATTACAGCATTATAATAGGGGAGACTGGGGAGTGTTGTAACACTATTGGTCACTGTCATAAATGACAACCACCCTTCTAAGTCTTTACATAAACAAGGGATTAACAGGACAATAAAAATATAATAATCTTCAGGTAAGAATTTTTTGGATGATACATTTGGTATCATCCAGTTGAAGTAGGTCCGTAACTGTGAAGTGTTTTAGAAAGGGAAAACAAACTGAAAAGACAGTAATACTCATTAACAGATGTGCATGCAGTCTTTTTAGAAATAAACTTCAAAGAGTTTTTCTTTTTCTTTTTTTACAAACAGTCATTAAAAACTATAATATGACATTCAGACTGTCCAGTACTATCAGGTACCCCCTCCCCTCCCCCTCGAGATTCCCCTGCTGCCACATGGATCGTATTCCATCTTGCTTACACCTGCTCAGTGGGTCTGTTTATCCGGCGCCAATTAGGGCCTAATTAAACGGCAAATCTTCAAGTTGAGCTCTGTAAGTTTTGAACCTGAGTTCATCCTTTGATCTTCTCTGACAGATAAGGTGTCTGCACCAGAAAATCCAGTTCATTATAAAAAAGCCTTTTGGGGGATGAGGGGTGGGAAAGGGGGGAGAGGGATATTTATCACTAAAGAAGCTCAAGTGTTTAGGATCTGTAACGATCCTCTCATGCAAGTTTGGGTTTTCCACCCTGTGAGCAGGGATGACAGGAGGAGGATACAGCTGCTGCAGGATTACAAATCCATTTCAATCCACCCTTTGTTCAACTGTGCCATTGGATTCTGTACACTTGAGAAAATTCTTCAAAAACTAGCCACTTCATGTTTTTCCATTAACGATTAGCCTTCTGCTCGAATTAAGGTTTTACATATTTTCTTCTTTTTTTTTTTTTTACGGCAATGTCCTACATACTACTAAACTGCCAAACAGCATTAATGGAACTTTCAAAGGCAGTAGTGAACAGGCAAATAAACTCAAATTCTATAGAATTAAATTTATAATATATGTACTCTACATCGGAAGAAAACAATGAGTCGATATCAAGTGCTTATTCTCCCTGCTGGTCTCAGCTGGCTTGGTTTAGTGGTTTTACATGGATTTGGGTGCTTGTCAGCTGGGAATCTGGATAACTGACCAGCTAAAGCCACTTGCCAGGCTGGGAGACCAGATAGACCAGCAAACCTTCTTTCTAACTATCTTTCTCCTTCTCTGCTTCTCTATCTTGTCATGGTTCAGTGGCAATTCCCTGAACAATAAAGACAAACTGGCACAGTGGTTTACAGTGATGTGAACGAAAAATGGCAATGACACACATCATTCGTTTAGTTTGCCTCTTGCCAAGGTGTCCTGTGGCTTCAGCAGAAAGAGAGAGCTCATTTATATGCCATACAGTGGGAGCAGGTGTTTCAGCTTCAGGCTAGCTTAACATCAGTTAATGCCCCTCAAACCCCCTGCAGGCAAAATCATAAGGATGGTCTGTAAAATAAAAGACAAATAAAAAACATGTGTGTGTGTGTGTGTGTGTTTTATTATATATTATACAGTTGTAATCAAAATGATTCAACCCCCATTGCAAATCAGGTTTATTGGCAAAATGTACAGACTTTTATCTGTTTGCAATGAACAAATCAAACAAAAGTAATTGAAATAGCAAACAAGTTGTTTCCCTAAATTCAACTGAAAATTAAATTTTTAATGACTTCTGGGGTCTCAAAATGATTTATCCCTGTGAATAGAATCCCTCACAACAGCACAAACCTGCAAAACAGGTGTTGTCTCAAGCGCACCTGATGTAACTAATCAAGGGCTTCAATAGTTGCACCAGGTTTGCTTGAGCTAGAACACATGAAATACCTGAACTGGCTAGGTTTGTTGAGTGTCACGTTTGACTGCATGTCAGAAATATCATAGTGCAAGACAAATAAAGTTATTGTCTATTAAAAGAAAGTATTGATTCTGAACTGTCGTCAGCAATTCCAGTCTCACTTCCTGTTACATACCTACGTAACTATGTAACAAATGTGCATAATACAAGCCTATGGCCCGTTTACTTTGACCTGCCCTCAAACACTGTAGTATTGTAGTAGCTGAGCCTGGAAGAGTTTGGTTCGTGTTGTCAACATGTCGAGAAGACACTGTTTTCAGTGCTGCAAATCCACTTTGCCTGCACTTCAACAGCTGAAGACTCAATTGCGCTGGAATTGATACGGAAAAAAAATGGCACCATCGTTACTGTTCGTATCACTATGCTGAGAAAGCCTCCAGAGCTGAAATTCAGATATGGTAATTGTGTTTTTTGTTTCTGACACACACTATAAGCAGTAGACCAATCACAAAAGACTGGGCCATCTGACCAATCAGAGCAGAGTAGGCTCTCGGGGAAGGAGGGGTTTAAAGAGTCTGAATCTTCGAACAAACCTTTATCAGACTCTTTAAGAAATGAGGTGATTTGCAATGTATATTGTGAGAAAATGTTTTTTGAACTTTGATGCAAGTAAATCTATTGTAGGAGACCTCTAAAACAAAATTAGGAAACTTTGAAATTGCATAATTGGGGCACTTTAAATTGCCAGACATTAGGGGCCCTATTTTAACGATCTATGCGCATGGTCTAAAGCGCACGGCGCAAGTGCATTTAGGGCGTGTCCGAAGGGCGCACTTTTGCTATAGTTTAACGACGGGAAAAATGGTCGACGGCGGCGCACCCGGCGCATGGTCTAAAAGGGTTGTCCCTATTCTCTAAATGAGTAATGGGTGTGTTTTGGGCGTAACATCCAAAAAAAATCGGAGTCTCATCTTTCATTCCCTTTAAAAGCCAGTTGCGCTCGGGCCATGGCAGATTCACTATTTACATGGCGGAATTTGCAAGCTGAAAAACTGAACGCTTCTCTTGCGAAGGAAATGGATCTGCTTAAAGCACGCGAGCAGACCATCTACGATACTAAGTGTACACGCGTTGTGGACATGCCTATAGGCGCACATTAGTAACGCGTTCTTTTAATAACAAAAAAAATATTGCGCCATTGACTTTAGACCAGGTTTGAGTTGCTCAATGGCGCAGTCCATTTCAGTTGCCTCAAAATAGCAACGCGCCAACAATGCACCTGAACACATCTCGTTTTCAGACCAGCACGCCCATGGGCGCACAAATGGGCGTAAATGCATTTGCTATTTAAACAATGTGGTGCAGGACGTGAAAATGATAACTGCATCGGGCTGAAACTAGCATTCAACGCTGCATTGCGTATGATAGGGCCCTAAGAATTTTCAAATTGATTTGAAATTTGACAATAATTAATAGATTATTCTACTACATTCTAAATCCTCAGTATCCATTTGAGAGATTAATAAAGCAGCTGTGTTTTAAAAAACCAATAATGTGCTGAAGTCACATTTGCTCACATTAGCTCTTTTTTCTCAATCCTTTTTTCTCTGTGGTTCCTTTTTAAGTATTAATGAGGTCTAAAGAGCAGGGCAGGTGAATAAAACATCAAAGATACACTTACATGGTCCTTCAAATTAAAATCTGGGTTAGAGAGCAGTGTTCTGATTCCACGGAACATCAAACGTGGTTTTTGAGAATTGAGGCAGTGTATTTTTTTTACACAAAAACGAAAGATACAGTGAATACAGTATATTAATTAGAATAAAAAAATACTTATGATTGGGCCTTAAAGCTAAACTGCAACTAAAAGAAAGCAGAAAATGAAACGAATCTAGCTGTTTTAATATTTGATGTACAACATTTTATTTTTAGCAATATGTAATCAACAGTATAATGCTAAGAGAGGCTGAAAGGGCAGATCGGTTAGCAATTAAATTGCAATCCCCAAAGGAATATTACTACTACTTTTAAATTAGGGTTTCAAAGGCACCAAATAAGCAGTCTCAGCAAAATACTGTGAATCTCATTTAAGAATAATGCCACTGAAACTTGAACCTAAAACGCTTTACAGTAAGCATAGCCACTTTAGTCAGCATGGCAGCTTTGATACCTAACCTGTGTTATGTGAAGCCTATCACACAACACTGATTCCAGCACTGTTTCCAACCTGAACAAAGAAACAACGCTGTCCTTATCTGTGGGCTTTTTAATGTATTCTGAAGAGTTACAAGAACCTATCTAACTGCATCAGACACACATGGCACAAGTTTCAAGAGCTGTACCAGATGCATTATGACACATCATTCTGAACACCGCATCCTGTTTCCAATATGATATAAGTAATGCAAGCATTATTTTAATATTTGTATATTGTGTGTGTTTGTGTGTGACCCGTGCTGGTAAAATGAGTCTGAATGCGCATGGGCTAATTAGGGGGTACAGGCAAAACAGGTGAAAAATTTTAGTCGAATGTGAGGTTTTCACAAAAATAAGTTCATTAAGCCCTTGTATAGCGATCACAATGCTCCAAATACCAATTGAACATCTAAGAGTATCTTTATTTGTGCGTTTTCTGAAAGGAGTACCTTTCCTTTATTGTCCATGAAAAATTACAGTATTTACAGTATTTCTTGGCGAGTATTCATGCAAACATTATCTGTTATGTCTTAAGTGAATGTTTGGTGAACTGTTAGTGGAAAACATCTGATGTGTAACGTTATATTAGATCCATGGGGTTATAATATATAGGCTGTTTTATTATAACCTGACTCCGCCAGATGGATTTGCTCCGCATATCCATCTGGAAACCTTCCGTTGAAGTAGTTTTGGTAAGGGGCGAAAATACTGGTTAGCTGATTGGCCTATGTTGGTGATAGACGGGCCAAATCAACCAATCAGATCAACGAAGCATATGACGTACTAACAGAGCGACGACGAAAACACAACCACAAGCCAGGCTACTCTTGCTGCTGCAGGTAAAGGCTCGTTAGCTCAGCAAATAAGCAACATGTCGGCAAAGGATATTTGCCATTTATGTAACTACAATTTGCGAATAAAAGGCACCATTTCAGGTGCCCGGTCCATATTTCACAAGAAGGATGCAAGAGAAAAAAGCATTAGCGAGCGGCTAAAAGAATTAGGACTACCGCTGTCTGAAAATGTTTCTAGATCAGTTCGTATTTGCTTGCGTTGCTTCCGCTTGATTGGTAGACTGAACTGTCGCGCTTCTCGTTGCGTCACACCTCAACCCGCCTCAAAGCCAACGCTGATTGGACGTTCGTTTGGTGAACTGCTCCCAAATTTTCTTTAACGTAAAGTATCCAGACTGATCTGCGAGTGAAACCTTGAAAGCTCGCGAGATCAGGATGGTCTCACGAGGCTAGTTTTATTAATGTTAATCAAACAATTGTGGTATCATGGGGGAAAAAAGTTGAATCAATATTTTTCCTAAATATACAGTATATATATATTTTGGGTTTGACTTGGTGTGTGCCAAATTTGGTGTTATTACCAGGGATTTTAAGGTATGGTTGCTAGGTTATTTTGCTTTGGAACCTTCAGAAAACTTTTGATTTTTCTCAAAATTTACTTAGCTGACTCTATCGACTTCAAACAGGTGTAGCTCAGTCATTTTTTGTCTGATTTAAAAAAAATCATACATAATTTTGAAGGTTGTTTAATAACTCATTTTTGACAATTAGCTCATCGTGACTAATTTTGCATATATGTATATGAGCAGGATACTACTGTAAGTGAGGAAAACACCCATTTCTTGTGGGGACCCATTCGATCTGCCTGTGTATCTTTTTTAATGGCAGGTTCTCCAATCATTTTTGAGGTTCAGCTGCATCATCAAAGGACATTGAGGCCCACAACAAAGCTTTTTCCTTCCTCAACGTGGCATCTGAGCTGTCACATCCTGTCGTTTGATGTTAACAGAGCGGGCTGTGGAAATCATGCACGTTCATACAATCTGTGCTCCTGTTCAACTATTCATCTTCCATTTCAAAGACCTGCATGCTAAAGTTTAACTGCACATATCTTCTTCTCCATTTGTTCCTGTTGATGGTTTAAAACTGTAATTGAAATCTGGCAAATGTAATTATGTAAATCCGACAACCCACGTTGCAACCTAAATGCTGAATGCGCCGCATGCAAACGTGTTTGATGGTGATTACTTAGCAACAGGGAGGTGATTTGGTTTAGCGCTGTGAGATTTTTCATTATACACAGCCATTTAGTAGCAATTACTTACTGTGCCAGTGGGGCCCGCCCTCCAAATGGCTAATAACACTTTGTGTATGCACGCCTAAATATTAAAATAAATCGTGCAGTCTTGTCTTAATCCACCAGCAGATGGGCTGCTTTGTCTGCTCTTCACCGGATGCCCGTTCCAAGAAGCTGGACCATCTATCTTGTCAGAGTAGAGGTGGAACACCATTTGGGGTTCTCCGTGGCTGGCTCTGGGTTGTTTATAATGGCACTGGGGCGAATGATGGATGTCTTGCACTCTTGATGAAGTTCTTGGTATGTGCATCTCCTCTCAGGCAGAAAGGGGCACCCCATGTGAGGTTACCCGACCACCATCCCCCCTCCTAAAAGCCCTGCTTTCTGAAGGCGTGGGCTTTTTTTTTTTTTTTTTTGAGAGAGAGAGGGGCCGAGATACTCTTAACAGATGGGTCCTTTTTCCAATATCTCTAAAGCTTGTCTCTATACCCAAAGCATGACTTTTACTAGCCCTGGCCTTCTGAGATAGAGAGCATGAGATATATGTGACAAAAATGATATATAACTTCCTTTATTTTATGGTCTCATTCAGCTCTTATATTACAAAATGTAATGCATATGAAATCTATCCAGATGGGTTTACTTCAAATCAGTGTTACGTTAGTTTTATTTATATTCTATTATAATATATTTTGAAGGAGCTTTTATTATATTTTCAGTTTTCATTTTATTTTTAGCTTACGTTTTAGTCATACTATTTGTGCTTTTGTCATTTTTAAAGCATTTATTGTTCTTCAGCTTTTAGTGACTCGGCTAGTTAGAATTCTCAACAGCTTCAGAATTCATTATGTTTGGTCGCAGGTAGACAGCATATCATTTCAATAGGACATGAATAATGTAGGACCCTCTGAAGCCCCTGGCCCTGGAACAGAGGAGGATATGGGAATTGCAAGGGGTTAATGTAGGTCTGGCTTTTCCATCCTTAGGGTTACAGCTGGGGAAGTCCACAGGGAGCTCGGGGCTCAGCATCCTCCAATTTTCACTACATCACCAAGACAATAGTCAATTGGGCCAGGAGCAGACTCACAGGAAGGCCTCAATACCACAGCATGACTCATATGGATTGATACTGAAGGTGAGGTGAGTCAGGGGTGAGAAATTATTTCCTCCATTTGGCTGTTGATGCATTAATGAAAGGTTGATTATTTATTTATTTGCTATAGTGTAATGCTCTGTCAGGGTGACTTCAAAAGAAACACCTTATGGTGGGATATGATACTAAAATACTGTATTTTCCGAAATATAAATCATGTTTTTTATCAACAAGCTGTGACTTATAGCCTATCAAAGTCCCTTTCAAGGAAAGCCTGTTTGGCCATATTTGCTACGCCTCTGAGAGGCTATTTCGAGCATCCAAGACTAAGTCCTACTTGAATGGAGAAATCCTGAAATATATATATTTTTTAAAACTGCCTGCCATACTCATATTTAAATACCATATTTCAAACCAGCAACAAAATCTCACAAAATGTTCCTAATATTTTTTTATTTCTCTTCTCTTCTGAATAGTGTTAATGCAAAGTATTAGTTGTGGAGTGAGAAGAACTAAAATACATGTTTATTCTGTTTATAATATTATGTTTTAATTACCAATATTTTACATCGCTTCTGAATGTAATAATACAAATTTAATTACACACTGATCTGACTTATCTGCATTTTTTTTCTCAACAATGCTATTTTGACCCAGTGCAACTTAATATTCCAAACAATTTGATAAGCAATATCACACAAGCAAGTGCTGTTCTGAATACAGTCACAGATGTGATATTGCTTTTAATGACGTGTCCATGAGTACTGAGTTCTTAGAAACTGTACTTTTTGTATTTAAAGGAATAGTTCACTTCAAATGAAAATTCTGTCATAATTTACTCGCCCTCAAGTTGTTTCCAAAAAGAGAACAAATGGAAGAGTAAATGGAAGCATAAAGGAGCATTCACTTTAACGCACCCTGTTTAAACGGCTCATTTGCTCATTTCTGTAGAGCAGGGGTGCAAAACTGGAACCACCCTGCAGAGTTTAGCTTCAACCACAGCCATAATTTGTCCCTACCACTTTTTGAAACATCTTGCGGCACGGAATACATATGAAACATCTCCAGTTGACAAGCAGAGCATTTCTTTTGGTTGTTTGTTAAATAAGAGGTGATCTGGCGCTTGAATGTGTTCACTGCCACTGTTCTCACAAGAGTGTTCTCTCGCTCGTGCAATTTACACAGACGAGCGCTCTATTCGTTCTGGTAAAATCACAAAACAAAATGCACACAAATGTGTCTCTGCTCTTGACATACAATCACTGATGAACATTTTTTGTTTTAATGGAAAAACAACTATACAAAGGTGGATTAGAACCCAGATCCTCTCTAACATGCTTAACAAAAGTTCTACCATCAAACCGTTAGGTTACTGACGTAACCCCGGTTCTCTGATAACATGAAGTGAGGTATCTCACTATGGGAACGCCTCTGGGCGTGTCCGATCGCGGAAGCACCAATTACACCACGTCTGCCAACTATGGCAGACCAATCGCTGCAGCGATCAGGGAGTCCCGGCTCCCTGTATATAAACGCAGCTACCTGCCGTTTCGTCATTCTCCGCATATCTCTTCTCCGTGCGAAAAGGCAAGGAGGGCAATGTTGTGAGATACCTCACTTCATGTTATCAGAGAACCGGGGTTACGTCAGTAACCTAACGTTCTCTTTCTAACATTCGTTCGGTATCTCACTATGGGATATAGACAACTCCCGTATTGCCGATATGCTGAAGAAGCAGACTGAAGAAGAGGGGATATAATAATACTGAATCATGATCCCAGACGGAAGAAAAACAGAATGATATGGGGACAGGTGCCCCCTTATTGAAACCATCTAAACCTCCTCCTGACTACTTACTCCCAAAACTGAGTGTGCCAGAGAGGGTTCCGTAACATCCAGTCTATAAAAACGGATAAATGTGTGCGGAGAGGACCAGCTGGCCGCCGTGCAAATTTCTTGAATAGAAATACCCCTGAATAGAGCCCAGGATGTAGCCATCCCCCTAGTAGAATGCGCTCTTAGCCCTACTGGTGGCTCTATATCCATGCTTCTGTAACATAAACCAATAGCCTCCACCACCCAATGAGAAAGGCGTTGACGGGAAATAGGTTTTCCCTTGTAAGAGTCAGCCCAAGAGACAAATAGCTGGTTGCTCTTACGCAATGAGTGGGTTCTCTGTACATAACTGTACAGCGTGCGAACCGGACATAAACAGTGTAACCTCTCCTCTTCTGGAGAAGAAAAAGGAGGAGGATGAAAAGCTGGCAAATCCACTGCTCTTACGGTATCCGCGTGATCATATACTTTGGGCACGAACGCCGGGTTAGTTCTGAAATAAGCTCTTTGACCACCCGGAGCGAACTTCATACATGAAGGGTGAACTGATAACGCCTGTAGTTCACTCACTCTCTTTGCTGTTGTAAGAGCAAGTAACAGAGCCGTTTTTAAAGCGAGCAGCTTTAAGGCAATGCTATCAATGGGCTCGAACGGGGCTTTTGAGAGCGCGCTCAGGACCACAGACAAATCCCATGGCGGGACCAGCGTCTTTGATACTGGGTGTAACCTACGTGCACCTTTCATAAAATGACAGACTAGAGGGTGTTGACCCATGGTAGCCGAATCGATGCCTACATGACATGACGATATGGCGGACAGATAAACCTTCACCGTGGAAAAAGCTCTGCCTTTATCCAGGAGGTTTTGAAGAAAACACAGCACATCTGAGACAGAGCACAAGAACGGGACAATGTTCTTATCTGCACACCATTCCTCAAAGACTCTCCATTTTAGGTTATATAAAGAACGAGTCGAGGCCGCCCTCGCGTTCTGAATCGTCTCAATAACCCTTGAAGGTAATCCGGCTGCACACAGATTCAACCTCTCACGGGCCAGGCCCAGAGAGCTAACTTCTGAGGGGAGGGATGGAATATTTCTCCCCGTGCTTGTGAGAGGAGATCCCTGCGTGTTGGTAACTGCCAAGGCTGGTCGTAGAGCAGTTGCGCAATCTCCGCAACCCACAGTCTCCCCGGCCAGTACGGCGCGATCAGAATTAACACATGTCCGCGCTCCCGAACCCTCCGTAGTGTCGGCTCGATCAAGCTTAACGGAGGGAACGCGTACAGTAACACGTCTGGCCACTCGTGGGCTAGCGCATCCACACCCAATGGTGCATCGTCGCAGACCAGAGAGAAGAACAGGGGACATTGTGCGTCTTCGCGCGATGCGTAGAGATCTACGGCAGCCTGGCCGAATCTCTGCCACAACATGAGGATCACCTGGGGGTGGAGTCGCCACTCCCCGTACAGGGGATTCCCTCTGGACAATAGATCCGCTCCCCTGTTCATTATCCCCGGGACATGCGTCGCGCGTAAAGACAGGAAGGTCCTGTTGCTCCACATAATCAGTTTCTTCGCTACCATGTGAAGCGTCTGAGAACGCACTCCTCCCTGCCGATTTATGTAGGCTATCACCGTCGTATTGTCTGTCCTGACCAATACGTGATGATCCTTTAGAAAATGCACGAAATGTCTCAGAGCTAGAAACACTGTCAGTAGCTCTAGAAAATTTATGTGCTTTTCTCTTAGTGCGGGAGACCAAACTCCTCTCACTGTCCTGCCCTCGAGCACTGCGCCCCAGCCTGTGAGCGATGCATCCGTCGTCACCACTTTTCTCAGTACGATCGGACCCAGAGGGCATCCTGTCCTGAGAAAAGACGGGACTCTCCAATGACAGAGAGCGCTCGTGCATTCCGGTGAGACGCGCACTCTGCGGCTGAGGCGGCTCTCGGGGCGGATGCCCTGTGACGCTGTCCAGTTCTGAAAATCTCTAATACGTAACAGCCCCAGGGGAACCACTGACACAGTTGAGGCCATCAGACCTAGTAGCCGAAGACACATCCTGAAAGAGACTGATCTCCCTCGTTGGAAAAGAGCGAGGCAGCTGTGAAAAGTCTTGATGCGATCCTTTGATAGGAACGCTCGAAACGTCACAGAATTCAACCTGAGACCCAGGTAGACAATTTCCTGAGAAGGAGATAGATA
Source organism: Rhinichthys klamathensis goyatoka (assembly GCF_029890125.1). NCBI lineage: Eukaryota > Metazoa > Chordata > Actinopteri > Cypriniformes > Leuciscidae > Rhinichthys > Rhinichthys klamathensis. The sequence continues at coordinate 6,618,124 of NW_026606570.1, read as the reverse complement.
ACTCTTCGCTTGGTTTATCTTGAAACCTAATCTCTCCAGATGCGTCACTAGTGTGTGTGTATCGCTCTCTGCCTGCCGTCGGCACGGCGCGCAGATAAGCAGATCGTCCAGATATGACGAAATTCTGATCCCTGATCTCCTCAACGGAGTCAGGGCTCCTTCTACACATTTGCTGAATACTCGAGGCGCTAAAGCTAGGCCAAAAGGTATTCTCGTGTACTCGTATGCTGTGCCCTGATAGGCGAACCTCAGATATTTCCTGTGCGCAGGAAAAATATCTATGTGAAAATATGCGTCCTGGAGATCCACCGAGGTGAACCAGTCTCCTTGCCGAATATTTTGACACAACGTTCTGATAGACAGCATTTTGAATTTGTATTTTCTCAGGTGTCTGTTGAGGACCCGTAAATCCAGAATGGGACGGAGACCTCCCCCTCTCTTGGGAATCACAAAATAACAGGAGTAGAAACCCTTGTGGCTCTCTTCCGTTGGAATCACTCTTATAACTCCCTTTCTCATTAAAGAGGTTATTTCTTCCTCTAAAACCAGAGCTGCTTCCCCTTTGGCCACTGAAATTACCACTCCGTTGAACAGAGGAGGTTTTACAGCGAATTGAAGCCTGTATCCCCTCTCTACAGTGGTTAATACCCAGGGATGAACTGCGCATGCGCGCCAGTTCACCGTCTGAGCAGCGAGTGGGCCCTTCCCGTCTTCGCTCACTAGAGGTGCCGCAGCACACTCTAGCGGCAGAGGGGGGGAAGACCGCTCCAGTGACGGAGTTATATTGGTCTTTATTTGTGATTGTTTTATTCTCTTGTGAACTTTTTCTCTTTTTTTCACATTCTGCGCCCTCGGTCTTAGACCTGGATGCGTCAGAGGAAAATTTATTTTTAAACAACTGCTTGTGAACGTTAGACCTTCTTCCCCTGTAACAGACCTCGAAGGTGGAGGGGGAGATGATCTCTCGGGGGGCACTAGCAGAACGGTGGCCACATTCCCGCACACATTGGACTCTGAACTGTCCACACAAACACTTTTCACCTCTGAAAACCTTCTCCTTTTCCCCGCGGGAGGGAGAGAGGAATCGTTCTGAAGGGATGGGACAGAGAAACCCTGGGTGCTGTCTCCCAACCCTTCCTGATGCAGAACTGACGTATCAGGTCGACCGCCTCTTCTTGTTCCCCTGGGGGGCGGGCGATCGGTGTTTCGCTGCTGCGGCCGCGAAAGACTGTTTAGGTCTAACGAAACCTGGTTTTGGTTGTGGGGCCGTGTTGCTCGGCTGTTGTGGTGGGGCAGAGCGGGAAGGCTGATAATCTGGGTGCCCTCCTCTGCCTGACGGTCTGAAATTCGGCCGGTTCGGGTGATAAGGCCGAGCCGCCGGCTTTCTGGGGAGACAGACCTGGAAAGCTTCTCCCTCCTTCTTTCGCAGGTCACACTGCTGCCGCATCGCCGTTACTGTCGCGCCGAACATGGCTTTTGGATCTATCGGAGCATCCAGGAACTCTGCCTTCTCTTTTCAGAGAGCCCTGACAAGCCCAGCCACAGCGATCTCTCACCCACTACTGCTAAGCCCATACTCCGTCCGCAACTTTGAACTGCTCCGCGGGACGTGCGCAGGTTCAAATCTGCGATGACGCATATCTCCTCCCAGAGCACTGGTTTGGGAAATCCGGAATCCAGCTGACGACCCATTTCCTCTAAAAGCTCCGCTTGATAGGCTGTTAGGAGGGACGTCGCGTTCAAAGCACGGACGGACAGTGCAGTTGATTTATAGATCTTCTGAAAAACAGAGGCGGCGAAGCGCTCCGTTTTCCCTGGCAGCGACGCTCCGGTTGAAGAGAGCGCCGCCCTGCGGCCCGGGTGCAAGTGATTTGCCACTGAAGTTTCCACCGGGGGAGGATCCGCCATCCCTAGATCCTCCATTCCCTGAACATCAAGCCTCGAGAAACCCTTGACGGGCACTCGATGAGAAAAAGGCTTGTCCCAAAACTTCTTCATCTCCGTCACACAGGCCGGGACGGCCGGAATGAACTGCCTTGCTGGCGGGAGACGTGACGGAAGTCTCTTTCCATCGTACAGGTCTCTTTCAGCCCCTTGACCTGTCTGTTGGGATGGCCAGTCGATCGATAATCTAGCCGCGGCCCTGCGACAGACCTCGATTAGATCCGAATCCGTCTGTACAGGGGAGGGTGAACTCTCATCCTGTGCACTCGGCGGCCTGGACTGGTTCGGGGGAAGAATGGCATCTTCGTCGTCCTCGTCCTCGAGGATGTTCGACAACACTTCATCATCGTCATCTTCCTCACCCGCTAACGGATCATCGAACAGCGGGGGAAGGACGGGAGAAACCTTCTCCATCATCTCTGCCCATGAGGTGGTGGTCCGGGGACAATCCATGGGTTCCTCTCTGGGTTGAGCAGAGAGGCATGGGTCCGATTTTCCACCGACTGCCACGCGGAGCCTTCTTTCTCGGGTCTTAATCGAGAACGTAGCACAGTGCGGGCATCCCTCGGGGTTGGACAGCGCTGCCTGCGCGTGTTTAGCGCCCAGACAGGAGATGCAGAGGCCGTGTGCATCCTTAGCAGAAATCCACATTCCACAGGCACACGGATGTGGAGGGCGACCTTTCCCTCCGGGGCTCTCCGGTTCTATCGCAGTGGCCATGATGGGGCTAACACTCTCTTTGTACGGTGAGTTCTCACCCAACGTGACAACTGGTACGGAGCTGTGCTGCGATTAGAGAGCTGTCGTTTTCCTTGTCCTTTTGGTGCGTGGTAAGCGCCCAGAAAAACTTGGAAAAAGATAGAGGACTTAAGAGCAAGAAAACTCGTCTTGACACGTTAGTTATCGTACTCTTAAGTGACGAAGTCACTCAACGACCTAAGGAAATATAGCGTTTGGGACGTTACCTGTCGGCTCCGTCTGAAAACTGTTAAGCAAATAATTCCCAAAGTCTGCTGAGGACAGCTTCCGAAATCTTCCACGGGGAAGAGAGCGAGAATGACGAAACGGCAGGTAGCTGCGTTTATATACAGGGAGCCGGGACTCCCTGATCGCTGCAGCGATTGGTCTGCCATAGTTGGCAGACGTGGTGTAATTGGTGCTTCCGCGATCGGACACGCCCAGAGGCGTTCCCATAGTGAGATACCGAACGAATGTTAGAAAGAGAACATTAAGGCACACAAGCATTTTCTGTGAATCTATGTTTTTATTCACTGACATGAAGAATCAATATCAGAATCAATATTGTCAAGAAACAATATATTGTATTATAATAAATGTAAGGGTTAAACTAGCATGTTAAACATAACTTCTATGATGATGAAATAAACTCAATGTACTATTGAAATTGATTTCTGGACATTGTAATGTTATTTTTTCCGCAATCGTTGTACCACATGCTATTTTACAACCTGATTTTACCTCTACTTGTCATGAACAGATCAAACAATTAAAATTTTAGAGACTTATTGACCTTGCCACATGGCCATGAGGGTCTGCAGGGGTCATGATTTCCTGTTCCATGATTTCTCATGTTAGTTCGGCCACATGACTTTGTTGGTTGCGCCACATGACTTTCGACATACTAAAGTTTTTCGAATAATCAGTAAAGCAGTTTTTTTTCTCCTAAGAAATAATAATAATAATAATAATGATGATGATAATAATAATAAATGATTACGCCAAACTACTTAATATTTTTTTATTAATGTCATTCTTTTAACTACAATTGTTTTCAGTTTTACCACTTTTTACCACTTTATGGCCCCCCAAAAATATCAATATTTTTAATACATTAGATAAGACCAAAAAAAATTGTGCCACGTCATTGACTTGGGTATGGAAAATATTTCTGATGAATCTTTAGAGGTATCCAAATGTATTTTTGGATATCCAGTGTTATCCAAAGGAACATATCAACCTCACTACATTACACAGGGCGTTTTTTTGCGGTTTTTAAGTCCTTGTATTCATAGCACAAAGCGGGATTCAGACCTTGGTTGTTCTGTGGTCTTGGTCTGGCGAATATCCCTCAAAGCCAAGTAGACTTTGTTATTATTTCATTCACCTCGAGCTGCACCGTTGCATTCCAAACACAGAGACCCCCCGAAATGTGCTTAGACCAGCAAATCCCTCCTGTAACAAGCAGGTGCGTGAATCCTTCCAGCCTTCTTTCGTCCATCACCTGCACCCTGCCTCTCTGCTTGTTGCTGAGTTGTTTTCTTCTTCTCTGGCTTCCTGTCGAGCGCCCTCGGGTCCAGACTCAGCCAGCTGTTCAAACACCTGCACAGGATGAGGCAGACCTTCAGCTGTTGAACCACACTGGCCATTGCTGCTGTTTCGATACACCAAGGTGATGTCATTAGTAATCGGAGGCATTCATAAGTAAAGTGAGGTTCTTGTGAGCGTACATTTTGTTATATTTATGTAGACACTGCAACATATATTATTAATGTATTGACAGCATCAGTGCTGGTCCTACACTTCCGGGGACCCTAAGCAAACACCCCACCCCATCTCATCCCATCTGTTCTTTCAGAGCAGTTTTACTGTGTCAACAAACAACATGCAGTGAGTAGAATTTCAATAAACAGTAGTAGTAATGACAATGGTAATCCGTATGCAAGGTGTGCAAATTGCACTTTATGAAAAAAAGTATTTAAATATGTAAAGGAAACGCCTTTAAAAACACAGTAAACTGCCAGTAATAACAAGTAAAATTTAATTCGTTGACAGCTAATTAAATGCTTTATGAAAGTGTCGCTAATCGCTTTGACCACAGTAGCTGTCAGAAAACTGTCAATGCATCAAAAGCGTGATTTACTAACAAAACTAAAGTATGATAAATATAGTTTACCCAAGAAAGCTTAAGTAAACATGAAAATAAATCAATACTTCTCTAAATGTAGCTACTTGTCACGATTATGTTCTGTTTGGTTCGTTCCTGTCGTTTCTGTATTAGTTCTTGTTAGTTTCTATGGTTACTAATCAGTTAATACTTGTTCAGCTGTTCCCATTTAGTCCCCACATGTTCCTTGTGTATAAATACTTCCTGTTTGGTTCAGTTTGTTGTCGGTCATCTTCAATGTTAGTTGTGTTTATGTTACCTGCTATCTTTATTATTAAATAAGTATTACATTTTCCTATTAAATGACTATTTTTTGAGATTTCCTGTTTCAAGTCTCTTTGGATTGTAAGACACATGACAGTGCTAACTTTAGACTAATGGGCATTTGATCAGCTATGAATAGCCTATAAGAAGCAAAGAATGGTACTTTCTATTATAATTCCATTTACACGAAACACCGTAAGTCATCCTTTGTCAATTATAACTGTGGCAACTCCAAGGATTACCTAAACTTTATTTGCCACAACCAAGACTTATAAAGAATGTGTAATACACATAAATGTTTCGCATTGTTGGTAAATGTAATGTGGCAAATGTCTCCGGACAGATAGCTTAGTCTGGAAGCCATATAGTCAAATGTCAAGACACATGTCATTATCTGCCGCACGGCATGATGTCAGAGTTATTAAATAAATATAAATCATTAAGTATTAGAAAAAAGAAATTTCCACATGAGTCCGCTAAAGTTGAATCACATTTATATTTGCATGTTATAAAAAAAATATGCTTACATTATATAGTGGCATGCTAAATAATCTTTGAGAGCAAGGGGGCCCCCTGGTGATTCAGGGACCCTATATGCACCTTTGCGTATAGAGTGGACCGGCACTAAATGTAAGCATTGTACACCATAACACACAATTTTAGATGCTGTCAATACGTCCATATTGTCTCTTTTAGTGTATATCCAAAGGTGTTAACGTACAAATAAAACTCTTAATTTTTCAGGATCTATGACTCTGTGCCCCATCACACCCTCAGCTGATTCATAGGTTTATGCAGTGTAAATAAAAAGAGTAGTCTAATGGTACTTCTAAGGCTTTTGACTCTAACGGTTCAGAGGAAACTGATACATTAGTTCTTGACAGCCAGCCTGCATGAGGGCTTCTGCTAAAAGGTAAAATAATCCACACTACGGAAGAGAACAGTGAGGAATGCAAAACAGTCGACCATTTCCGGAGTTAGCATCCTTTTAATCTATAGTGTAACTGCAAAATTATTGCTAACTTAGTGTTTACAGAGTGTCAATATGTGCATTAATGATCAGGATTTTTTCAGTGACTTTTCTGCAGCTTACATTGTTACGTTAGTAGTTGGGGACAAATGACTTTCTTTATGAATGAGTCACTGAATCATTATTCAACTGATTCATTCGAAACACTTATGCGAAACACAAGTGACAAGTTTCCTTTCCGCTACTCCAGTGACTTGAAGTAACGCTCGACTGATCAAGAATATTCCAATACACAAATAGCTTTCCTTCGATTCCTCTGTCATAATTTTCTTTACTTGCAGCCTTCCCTCGCATCCTACAGGGGGTGGAGCTGAGATGCGAGGAAAGGCAGCGAGGATGCACAAATAAGAAATGAGAAGCATCCATCGTCTTTATGACGGAGTCATTGAATCATTCATTCAACCAAATTAATTTGTTCACAAATGAAACATCATACTGTGCGTTTCTCAGAGATACACAACAATTATGCTTGCCCTTCATTTGGAACTATTTTATTGGTGGGGGAAAAAACTGTGGCAATATTCAGTCTAAAATGTAAGTTACTCAATATTAACTTCTTGCTTACTAAACTGTTGTATTTAACCCACCTACAAAATTAGCCATACATTTGTGCAAATTTCTATTCATAATAGTCTTAAAAGTCTTTAAGACATAAAAAGTCATTGTCTTTACAGCTAAATAAAATATTGATATATTTTGTGTCAATAAGATGTTGAATGTGTTATAGGTTAAATGACAATAAAAAAATCACGATACAAAAGCTTTTTTTTTTTTCATAGCTTACAAATAATATTTCATGGACATTGTAAGGTCAAAACTAGGGTAGTGCTCAACAACCTGAAATGTATTTTGCCATGTTTCTTTATTCTATAGGCCTTTTCATACAGGAAAACCATTTAGGCAGAACTCCTGTTGTGAACCACTTCGGTCAACCATTCTTCCTACTATTCGCTTTGGCAAGCATTCAGAAGGGGCAGTTTGAAGAATGCCAAGGGATGTTGGGCCTCACATGGTCTTTATTACAGTGGACTTATGACCAATTTGTAGCGTGGGCAGCCAAAGACTTGATTTAGTGGGCACACATGGTGCTCTGCTTTGGCTGGGATACGTTTAAGTGTGAAATTATTCCAGATGACATACCTCACCTCCACCGTATCTAACTGCCTTATAAGTGCTCACAGCCTTAAGCATGGGAGAGTGAGCCAGCAGTGGCTAAGCTTGTTCGTGGTCTGCTAGGCCCACTGGAGAATTTAGAAGAGGATATAGAAAAGCAAATGTTATCATGCTCCTATCCGGTGCATGAACTGGACCTTTTCTGTAGGATAAACATGAGAGCTTAGTATAACTCAATTTCTTGCCTGGTTTCATTTGCCAAACAGAGATGTTCATAATACATATAACATTTGCCAACATGACATCATGACTTTTGCATAAACATACACGCCACTTTCTAGTCAAGTGGCGTGTTATCTATACGCATTTTGAGCTATCCGCGTGTATGTCCACGCAAAAACGAACCGTCATCTTTTGCGTGTATGTCTACGCCGTTAAATGTCCGAGTGATTCCGCGTGTATGACTCGCCGTTAAATGTCCGAGCGAAACGAAGCAAAATGTAGATCTACATCTGGGGAGCGATATTTTTTTTCCTAGGATGGTAGGGGAAGACTCATAAATGGTATTAACCCCAGTGACGGGTAGGTTTAGGGACGGGGTTGGGGTAGGTCATATATTTATACAGTAATGTACGTTAAGTCAACGGCGTTGAAAAGCGATTATGCGTGTTGATAGCACGCCAAAAATGGAAATACGAATTGGCGTGTCATACATACGCCATTTCATGAGATCAGTCTGCATTTGCAAAGCTATTCCATTCCAAAATATTAAGCAGCACATGCAGCGCTTTCAACATTGATAATAATAAGAAATGTTTCTTGAGCAGCAAATCAGCATATTAGAATGATTTCTGAAGGATAATGTGACACTGAAGACTCGTGAATGATGCTGAATGACTGACTGATGAATGTAAATTTAGCTTTGCCATCACAGGAAGAAATTACATTTTAGAATATATGAAAAAAAATGTTGTAATAATATTTCACAATATTACTGTTTTATTGTATTTTTTATCAAATAAATGCAGCCTTGGTGGGCATAAGAGACTTCTTTCAAAAAACATTTTAAAAAATCTTACCGACCCCTGCCAACTTAAGTGCATATGATGATTTTGTTGACTGCTTAATCATACACAACACTTACTTTGTATTTTACAGACACATCCCCCAAAGCAGCAGACCTCAGCATTTTGTGCAGAATTACAGTAAGTATGTTTTGTCCAAACCAATGGACACAGTAACAATAAATTGTATTTATAAACACTGTATGTGTTGTTCAAATGTCCAGTTCATTAAAGGAATTATGCAAATCCTGTAATGGCACAAATGTCATTTGAAAGGGTGTAGTTCTAGTTCTTGTGGGTTGGTTGTGAATATTAGGATGTGGCAGACGCTCTACCACTGCGATCCCAAATATGCTCTTTAAAATGCATAAAGTGCTCTACGCATCTGGATATATCCAGTCATTGCACTCTTCTCCATCACCTGCTGTTATGTCCAATAGAAAATGCACATAAGCATCTCTTTAAAATTATATTTTGTATTTGACTTGACCTTCAAAAGGCACTGAAATAAGAGCAATGCTTTATCACTACAAAAGCTGAATTTGGCCTGCAGCAGAATATAGTGGGAAAATGAAGATCGGGTTGGGGGCTTAAAGCCTGAAAATATTCACCTTCAAAGCTTAGTCTGTTCTGCCCATAGCAAATACACAGTTATCCCACTCCGGCCATAGGTGAAGGGTGAGACTGGAGAGAAGCAAAGAAGGAGAGAGGGTTTTTACATCCAGACTATGCGCAAGAATGGAAAGACCATCACAGAAATCAAGCCTGTCCACCCACATGTGCTTCCCATCTGTCCTGTCATGCACAAAAATCCCAGTCTGCTTTCAACTCCCTGCTTTTCAAGCTGCAATGGGGATTCTCCTGGAAATCACTAGACACCTTGACTATGTAGACAGTGAAGCTGAACAGATCTTAATTTAGAAAACAGACTATGTTAACAGTGCTAAGTTTCCCAAAACTGTGCTACCAGTTTTGCTCCTTAATAGCATTTAAAATTGATGAATCACAATTTGTGCATCAAACCACAACAGTTTAAGAATACGATGGCCTTATGTGATGTGAAAATTGACTAGGTTCAATAAAGTATCTTTTTAAAAAGGGTCATAAACTTATAGTGTTGGTTACAGTGGCCGAGAGAGCTCAACGCGCTGCAACTGAAGAAAACACATGCAAATTAGTGATGGGAAGTTCGGTTCTTTTCCGCGAACCGGTTCTTTCGGACAGTTCGTTTCAATGAACCGGTTCAAAAAACCGGTTCACCAGTTCTTTTACGTCCTCGCGTAATGACGTCAATTATATCATCCCGGCGGATAAAAATACTTTAAATTAAAGGCATTTGTAATCATAACTTCACTTAAATAATAGTACTCATCGTCATAATCCTCTTGGATAAGTTTCTTACATTTACATTTTGCAAACGAACCCTGTAGCCTACAGGCGATGTGCAAACGCGGATGTTTAACATGTCTTAAATATATAAAGTGCATAAGTGGTCTTCATCATTTTATTTGTAATAAACTTACATTTCGCCGAATTCGGCCCCTCATTTAAGTCCTCGGTTCACCCGTGCTGCGTGCTCATCAGCACATCATCAGTTGGCCGAAAGAAAGTTCTGTTTAGAGACGGCGCTATCACGCATGCTCAGTATCTCCAGCTCATCGGTTCTCCGTATCGAACGTGTCCGAAAGAAACAGTTCTCGGTTCTGTACTGGTGATTCAAGAACTGCAACAACCAGTTCTTGACTCGAGAACCGTAGCATAGGCCTGTGTGCTGAGCTGAACTGCTGAAACCTGAATATACAGTCGACAAAACTAAAAAAAATCGATGCATGTCTTTCTTCTCCAATATGTTTAATACGTTATGTTTTAACACATTATAAACATTTACTAAGCAGTACTGTGCAGTGTGCACCATTAAAACTTTGGCAAGAGTTTACATCAAATATTTATATCAACTTACTTAGAAATTAAATGAGCTGTTCCTGAAAATATTATTTTAATAAATGTTTAGTTTGACAGTTTTACAATCCATTCATTGTGTTTCCAAACTTTAAAATAATACAGTGATAATACAGTAATTATGTGATAAACATGTTTCCAACATGTTTTTTTTATTACACTTACTGATGTTCAACTAAATAAATACTTAAGAAACGTACATTTCGTCCCTCAGAAAAAAATTGCACGCATGCTCAGCTCATCGATCAGTTGTTCTCATTATGTCGAACGTGTCCGAAAGAAACAGTTCTCGGTTCTGTACTGGTGATCCGATAACCGCTGTACATGTGCGTTCGGTAGTACGCGCATGCGCAGTATCAGCTGCTCGTGCTCATCACTTCTCTCAAAAACAACTGTTGGATTTACTGGAGTGAAATATACTCCGGGATATTGGTTTATTTCGAATCAGAGGGACTGTCAGGCATGTCTGAAAGTGAGTAACTTTAGTAACTTGTGTATCAGCACTGACGCAAGACGCGAACTGTTGCGAACGATTCAGTCCGATTTAGTGTACTGGTTCGACCGGTTCACTAAAAAGAACCGGTTCAAAAGAACGATTCGTTCACGAACCGGCCATCACTAATGCAAATAGAAAAACACCCGCAAATTAAGAAAACATCTTCATCAGTTTCACAACACATGTGTGCTCACAACACAACTAAATACATAAACGCGCTGCAAAAGTTCACAACACAACCAAATACAGAAACGCGCAGCAAATAGCACAGACCACAACTGAAATGTTTCCAGGTGACCCCAATAAGTGACGAACCCGGCTGGGACACGCTTATTGCTCATGAGCGCCCCTATGCCCTACTCCCTTCGAAGGGCAGATGGCAGAGCCCCTGAAGTGGGGACTTTGGAGTGAGCAGGGCACTTGTGTGCCATCATGTAGCCGCTTGGAACGCACTTCATGAAGGAAGCAAAGAGAGACAACATAATTCCCTCATTATTTTCACCTGGGATGTTCCCATGACAACGCAGCACGGTGTCCAGCAGCTGAATAGCTGTTATTACCAGAAATATATTATTATTGCTGTTAACATAACTGTTGCAAATAAATATACATTTTATACAAAAAAGGTTTTAAAATATGCGTTATATATCTGTGTCTGTGTGTATATCTCATTTCCGTTGTGGTCTGTGCTATTTGCAGCGCGTTTCTGTATTTGGTTGTGTTGTGAGTATTTGGAGCACACATGTGTTGTGAAATTGATGAAGATGTTTTCTTAATTTGCGGGTGTTTTTCTATTTGCATGTGTTTTCTTCAGTTGCAGCACGTTGAGCTCTCTCGGCCACTGTAGTTAGTATGATTTTTTACATCAACATAAAATAAATGGCCTTTTAGACCTCTGATTTGAACACTGTCTCCTTTAAGACCTCAATGTAAATGCACACTGCTTCTATTGGGTATAACTTCTCTTGGAAATTGTGGCAGTCATGTGAAAACTTTTACTATGTTTTTACTATCACAGCTACTGAGATTGATGATAAAAAGTGTTGATTATAGCAATATATTTTGATCTTTTCAGTGATAAAAAATCATGATACGAACAGAAAAAGGGTCTTAATATGGCTTTAGAATGAAATATGGCCAGTACTGTTTTGAAATAAATGTTTTGGATACCACTTGGTGAGGTTGAAGACTTTTCTCCATTTCATCAAGAATGGAATGAATTCAACTGTAAGGTGCTCAGTCTCTCTCTATTCAATACAAGCCACAACCCTCCAGGGAAGGCGACTGGGGGAAAATCCACTTTAAATTCAAATTGGTTCATGGGATTCCCTGTTGTTATTGCGGCCACAGTGCATGGGGAATGAAGCTGAAATAGCTTTAAAATGGGAAATGAACTGCAGACTTAATATGAAATATTTTGTCAAGCTCCAGTAAGGCATAAGAAAAAAAAAGAGACAAACCACTTGACAAACAATTATCCAGAGACCAATAGAAGTACTACAACCAACATGCACATCAACAGAAAATCCCGCACATCAATTCCATGTCATAGTTGTGAATGACATATAGACTCACAAACTGAATACTGATGTACATAGACGATGCTCCATTGTGTGACACAATAGACACTAATGTATTCAATAAAACCAAAACATGGGAATCTATTATTTTTAAGTGTCTCTAGATAAAATAATAAATACATATGAGATTAAATACTTATAATGGTGACAAAACATTAAAGGTTTTTTTAAGGTCCCCTGTAGTAATTTTATCCCTTAAAACTCATCTTTGATCACCAAAATTACATATTGAAGTGTTGTTGTTTTTTTACATATTTAAATTATTAGGAAATTTTCATTTTGAGGTGAACTAATCCTTTAAAGCATATCAAAAAGATCACATATACATTTTAAAATAACATTAAACAACAATTTTGATGGATTTCAACATGGATTTTGTTCTTCCTGATAATGCCAGTAACAAATGCAAATCGCAAGTGGTCTTGAGACCAGGTTGAGTTCATAGACCAGGAAAATGTCGGCCATGAGTCCACTGAGAGAGTCACTTTTTAATAAAAGATGGATTTTAAACACGCCTAATAATAACTCCTCCTTTGGAGAAAAACAGAAAAAGTAAGTAACTTTCTACATATGTAAGATCTTACATACATATTGAACATGTATTGATTTATTGATAATCTTGTTAAATATTTGGGGTCAGGTGATAGTAGAGGACTTTGGGCACCCATGCATGAAAACTATGTACAATATCTATTGGATATGATATTAGGATATTTTTTATTGTAAGTTTTTGCCTTACTTTAAGTAAGGTAAGAGTAATATTTGGTGGAATAATTCGACTGAATAAATATGGGAAGTTTGCTTTTATTTTCAAATGCAGTGCTCAATATAATGTGTCCAATTTATCTATTAACCTTCAAAATGGTGGGTATATCAACAGTGATATTTTATCACTCCAAAACCATCCGGCCTCAGTTGGACGGGCGGATGGATAGGAATGTGTATATTTATATAGTCTACAGTAAATAGGAAACACTGATTAATAATTACTATTTAGTTACACAGTTTACACAGTACTGAAGAGCGAAACTAAAAATTTTACCGTGCCCAAACCCATTAAATATACCAAGTTAACTCTTCCCCAGAAGGCACCATATTCCCCTGAAAATCTGGCAGGCCTACAGATTGTCTCAAGATGATTCAAGTTACTGATTGCCTGAAGCCTTTAAACCATCAACGAAGAGCTTTGAGGTAAGGCCCCAAGAGAGCCAAAGAGAGAGAGAGCATGCTCGTTGAATATGCCATTACATTTCAGGAGGAATACGTTACATCCTATAAGGAGCACAGCAGGGAGTGTTTTTTCACTCAAACACCTTATCTTATTTAAAAGGCTCTAATTGTTGTTAGGGCAATGGCAATAAAATACATCAAAAAAGATCTAAGAATGTTAAAAAACAATTCAAAACCAGTTAGTCCAGAGGCGCTCATATGAAAACACAAACCCAATGGCGAATCAGAAACTTCTTAAGAGGTCCAAAACAGCATAAAGGATGCCACGAGTCTTTTGAATGGTGAGCCAAACTTGGCCCCGACGTTATACTAGAATCACACTGTTTCACGACAAGTGGCTTTGTCTCATTGTCATTGTCCTCATTCTTAAATACACATGATGAATTTATGTTTTCAAAAATGATCCGCTCTTGTGGCTTTGAGATCATGTACTGTTTGCAATTTGGTTGGTTCCAGGTTTGTGACTCTTCAATATCATCACTGTCATGTGTGCTACTTGTACTGTAATGACAAAATGTGTATAGGGGACGTGTCACTTTTGGCATTGTGGCTGCTCACATGACAGTTTACAGATTGAGTATAAGAAGCGTTTTTGTTTTTGTTGTGTTTAAAGCGGAGGGTGAAAAAATGTATAGTTCATCCCCCCCCCAAAAAATCTGTCATCATTTACTCACCCTCAAACCAATCCTGTATGACTTACTTTCTTCTGTGGAACATAAAAGATGTTAAGAACTGTTTTTGTCCATAAAATGAAAGCCCAGTGTTTTTTGAACCCAAAATATCTAACTTTGCGTTCTGCAGAACAAAGAAGGTTATGTCATCTTGATGCAACTCGAAGCTGGATTGAATTTGACCAGCGTGTTGTCAAAACTACTTGGTTACTCACGTAACCTCAGTTCCCTGAGTTAGGGAACAACGTATTGCGTAGCTATACGCAGTGGGAAAACTCCTTTTTCTCGATTTACTGAATATGTAAAACGGATTTGCAGCTGCACAGCTAGCCCATTGAGCGTCTGACTCGCTCATAGGCTGTGCTGCAGCAACTGCACATCCAATAGCGCGGGCGCCTCTGACGTACGACCAATGAGACAATTCTACGTCATTACATGTCAGAGCCCGTCAAGGGGGGTGTGGCCTCAGCCAATATTAGTCCCCGAATTCGCCATTATAGCAGGTTTATACAACTGAAGCGACAACTGGCCAGTTAGTACAGTGCGGCCGGCTACGCAATACTTCGTTCCCTAACTCAGAGGGAACTGATGTTACGTGAGTAACCAAGTAGTTCCCTTTCGAACGGTCACTTCGTATTGCGTAGCTATACGCAGTGGGAACGCTATGCAAAACGCCGCACTGAGTAACTGGTTGACACTGCAGCTCAGGACCCCTGAGCATACAGAACAAGCCGTAACCCCTTAACATGTATACCTCAGACCAGACACCGTCAGGTCGAAAATAATACATCGGAGTCAGTAATCACCAACATATCACACTAATAGACCCAGACACTGTCGGGGTTAATAGTATATGACAATACCACCAGCCAAAGCGGGTTTTATATATATATGTGAAAATATAACCGGCCAAAGCGGGTCTTATATATATATGTAAATGTGATTGTGGACACAGTCGGGCCCTAACCATACCGAAAGCCCCTTCTCCTGTAGGCAAGGCACCTCCATATTATAGAATTTCATAAATGTGGAAGGCGAGGACCAACCGGCCGCATCACAAATATCCTGAATGGGACAGCCAAATGACGAAGCCCATGATGAGGCCATGCCTCTGGTCGAATGGGCCCTGATACCTATAGGGCAAACCTGACCCACTGAGGTATAAGCCATCTGATCTCCTTTGAACAGGACCGGTGAAGGTGTTTGAGCAGGAGAGAGTGACGCACACGGGGACGCATCGTGCGTGCGTTCACAAACATCCATGCTCTCCGGATGCCGTTGGCTGCGGCGCTTCTTCTTCCTCGGCTGACGTAGGGCCGAGGGAGGAGGCGTGGGTGACGCGGCGCCGCCGTCTCAGGAGAGAGCTAGCCGAGTTCGCAGCACGGAGATAGGCATGCATTCGCAGGCAGAGAGTGCATTCTCTGCGTGGTCGAGTCCCAGGCATGAAATGCAGCTCGCGTGTTCGACGGCCTCGTGCAGCTTGCATCCGCACGTGGCGCAGGTCTTCACACGAGGCCTTTGAAACAACGCCTCGCGTAACAGTAATATGCAGTAATGAAAGGATATCGCTGGATAGCCACAGGTGAGACGGCGTCAGGAGACACACGGCTGAGAAGGCTTAATCTGCTGATCTTGTAGCTCGCTCAGGCTGAAAGGCTTGTTCGACGGCGAAGGCTCAGTAAACAGTCAGAGACGTGTAGTTTGTCGCTGAAGGAGTAAAATCTGCTATAATGGCGAATTTGGGGACTAATATAGGCTGAGGCCACACCCCCCTTGACGGGCTCTGACGTGTAATGACGTAGAATTGTCTCATTGGTCGCACGTCAGAGGCGCCCGCGCTATTGGATGTGCAGTTGCTGCAGCACAGCCTATGAGCGAGCCAGACGCTCAATGGGCTAGCTGTGCAGCTGCAAATGCGTTTTACATATAGGTTTCAGTAAATCGAGAAAAAGGAGTTTTCCCACTGCGTATAGCTACGCAATACGAAGTGACCGTTCGAAAGGGAACTGTTTGTTCCACATAATGAAAGTAAACAATTACAGTCTTATATTATTTGTAATTAAAACAGAAAGGGACACAATCTTTACACTTTATCTAACCTCCAATAAATTGACTGTCAACAATCACAGACAAAGACAGATGAGGGCCAAATTGTTGATAACTCCCTGCCAAAAGAGAAATATTACTCCAGCGGCTTTGATCTAATGGACTTGCCACTTGCAGAAGGTTCGAGTTATTTGTCTTGCCACAGCACAGATACAGAGATGCTTGACTACATTTGACCTAGTCAGCAGCTGGGGTCTTCTCAGCCTCTTGTTTTTGTAGACACCTATGGATTTTTTTTTTCTCTCCCTCTGTTACTTTTATGTTGTATGATCTTAGAACCTCACTTTCATACAGCCCAATTACTAGGACAATGCCTAAAGATGAAAGCTTTTTAATCTTCAGAATTCAAGTGGATTTCAAAGGATGAGGAGGACTTTTGATTACCAGATCCATTTGCAGCTTATTATAAAAGGATCAATGTTGCATAAGCCATAGCGGCCTTGAACAACACATAATCAAGTAGTCTACCAATGTTTAGCAAAGTTAATTTGATGGGTAAAAATGCATACAGAAATTGCTTGCATTTAATTGTTGTCAAGAACAAGGACCTGCTGGGGCTTCATTTTGGAGTTGAAAAGAAAGACAAAAGGGTGAAGGGGAAAAAAACCTTTATAGCCCAGCTAATATATAAACTGAATAAATTATGTAATACAAAATGTAGTATTTCATGACAAAATGCTAATGTAGTTTGCACATATAAGACTTCAAAAATAGAACAAAATTCTAACCCTCAAACTTATTTTGTGCAATGAAATTCACTCAAGTTCCTTCTAGTTCATTAACAGAGACATGGATTTATACTAAGGAGGGTGGAAAAGGTGACAAAGATGCGAACCCCCCTCAGTAAGTATGTCCCACGTGAAAAATTATTTTTAAATATCAGCTTTAAAATACGGATGTATAGTTGGTTTTAGCATACGATATAGGGAAACACTCACCCTAGACTAATTTGTATTGTGCCCATTCAATATAATAATAATAATAATCATAATTTATAAAAATTATACCAATAAAGAAAATTAATATTACTGGTAATAATCCTATTTTACTGTACCAATAAAAAAAAAGTGATTATTATCACTAACATTTGTGGCTGTCATAATTTCTAACGTTCTAGGTTTCAAACGTTTTTCAAACCATTAAGTTGTTTATTTCCTTACCACAGGGAGAACTAAAAGCTTCTCATTTGCTGACAACAGAATGATTGGTGCATGTTGAGTTTTCCAATGCATGTTAAAAGCAACCCAAACTCACAGCACTTGCAGATATGAAGTTGTGGAGTTGTGGAGCAACATTTACTGCGTAAAGCAACTTTTGACAACTCAACACCCTCTACCCACACCCTGTTTCAAAAACTCATCCGATCAAGGCATTACACAAATGACCTATTTTGGATACAAAATGTTGATTTATAGAACGGTGACAAGTTTGCATCCCTGCATTGAGGTGAATGTACTTTTAATGGCTTTCAGAAGAAGAAAAAAACCAGGAACAAAATGTATCCAGCCTGTTACAAAATGCTCATTTATTTATTTTTTCCTTGAAAAGGATTGTCTGGATCACATACAGCATTTTGTCCACAAAATGTTTTTGCATGCTTTATTTCTTGCTTCAGCATGTCACAAAGTGCATTTTGTTCACATTCAGCAGATGTAATTAATTCAGTCCACGAAATTAGTCAGGTTACACTTGACGCTCTATAGTAAATCCTCATCAACCTGAGGTAATTAATGATTTCACATCATATTGTGGTGGATGAGAAGAAGAAACAAAATTTATAAACAGACTATTCCAGCCTTGTCCTTGTTATACCTCTTCACTAACTTGTTTTTGAGAAAATGTTATCTAGCTGTCGCAGGCAGCTCTAATGAGAAAAAAAAAAATTCTTCGCAGTGCTATAAGCACAGATGATGCCTGGGGCTAGTACATTCTTTGCATGGTATAAATCCGACTGACGTGCTGAGCTCCTGGGCACTGGCAGTGCATCATGAGCGCAGTTAAATACTGCAATGAATATATTTATATATATATATATATATACACATCTATAATGGCACCTTGTACGCTGAACACACTGTACAATGAAATCGTCTCGGGTAACCCTGGTTCTCTGAAGAGGGAACGAGACGCTGCGTCGAGAAGCTGTGGAAACGCCTCTGCGTGATTGCGTCATGAAGCACTTTTGAAATCAGTCCAATGGCGTGACGGAATGTCATGTGACGTCATCGACCAGGAAACTATAAAGCATACCTGGAACAAACAGTCACTAGCTTCTGATAGGCTGAAGCAAGTCGCTCACAGGCATGCAGGGAGTATGGCAGGGCGACGCAGCATCTCGTTTCCTCTTCAGAGAAGTAACCCGAGACGTTCGCTTGCAAGGGAACTCGAGCTGCGTCGAGACGCTGTGGGAACACTATATGCACAACGCCATAGTAACAAGTGCCTGTCCATGTGAAATCTCTGCGCACACCAAGACGAAAGCACCTGCGCCCCTGAAGCTAGAAGCTAGTGACTGTTTGTTCCAGGTATGCTTTATAGACAGTTTCCTGGTCGATGACGTCACATGGCGTCCCGTCACGCCATTGGACTGATTTCATAAGTGCTTCATGACGCAATCACACAGAGGCGTTTCCACAGCGTCTCGACGCAGCTTGAGTTCCCTTGAACGGGAACCATCTGTTCGACTTACACCGGCAGCGATTTTGTCGCTACATGTCGCTAGTCTCTGTACTGTGAAGTCGCTTGTGGGCGTTCGTAGTGCTGTCGCTCTAATGTTATTGGTAGACTGCACGTCTGGCCATATATCTATACAAAATACCATCAGAAGTGACATATACAACTATATCATTTTAATTTGACTAGGAATTAGGCTCAAAAGAATCAGTGTGCGGTTGGGAGAGTGTTTTTATATCACCACAGCAGTGTTCAGTGGATTAAATCATTTAGTACATTAACAATCGATCAATCAACAAATTAAACTCACTCATTCTGTCATAAATTACTAAAACGTCATTCGAATTTGACAAATAATCAATTTTTTTGTCCCTAATAGTCAACATAATGCAGGGGAAACTGTAAAATGATCTGCATGCTAAACTTGCATCATAAAATGACAACACTCGAACTATAAATGTATATGAATTAAACTCACTGAGACTGTCGACAGTTTCTTTTCCATTCGTAATTTTATTATATCCATGTATGTGGTTACAGTCAAATCATATAAAACAGTAAAATCTCCCTCGAACTCTTCTGTCTTGGCTGCACTCGAGACGGTGACGTGAGCTCCACTGAAAGTCTTCTTTCCTATTGGTTGTCGCTCGCGAAAATCGCTTCTCATTTGCATAAAGTTGCAACTTCTCAACTTTTGTCGCTTGTCTCTTGTCGCTTGACACGCCCACATTCTGTCGCCAACGGTCACTGTCGCTCGTGTCGCCGGATGTCGCCAGCGCTCCATTGAAATGAATGGGATCATGTCGCTTTGTCGCTACGTGTCGCTGGCGGTGTGAACGGGGCTTTAGTGTCAGAAAGGAATTTAGTTTAAAACAAGGGTAACACTTTACAATGCGGGTGCACTAATATGCATTAATTCGTGTTTAACTAATGCACAGATAATCATGAGTTAATGTATGACTCATGAAGAACTAAACCATTAATTAATGATTACTGCATCAGCAACTAATAAAGAGTATATGATTAATAGATTAAGTAATAAATGAATTGCTATTAATTAAACGTGTCATTGTGTATTAATTCCTTAATAACATATTTTATTAACTAGTGTAAATTAATGTGTTAATTACCACAATTAGTCAAAGCTATATTAATTGGTGGGCGGCAGTGGCTAAGTGGTTCATGTAGGTTATACGTTGCTGATGCAGTAATAATTAATTAATGGTTTAGTTCTTCATGAGTCATACATTAACTCATGCTTATCTGTGCATTAGTTAAACATGAATTAATGCATATTAGTGCACCCGTATTGTAAAGTGTTACCAAAACAAGACATAAAAACACACATTACATACTAGAAGCAATATCAGACAGTGGTCAAAGAGGCATGTTTTTATAATTGTGGCTCCGAATCGATATTCTTTAAAGGTCCCCTGACATGAAATTTTCACTTTCTGAGGTTTTTTAACTTTAATATGAGTTCCCCTAGCCTGTATATGGTCCCCCTGTGGCTAGAAATTTCAATCGGTGTAAACCGAGCTTTGGCTATCTTTCTCTGCCTTTGAGAAAATGAAAGCTCAGACGCGCTGATCTTGAATCTCCTCCGTATGACGTCATACGGAGGAAAGGTAACCTCCCCTTTCTCTGCTTTGCCCGCCCAGAGAATTTGGCTCGCCCATGAGAAAGTGAGCTAGGAAGTACGAACGCGCGAGCGAGATTTGAGTTTTTCCTCGAGAGATATCATGGCTTGCAAACGAGCGAAGCATGGCAGTTGATCAGTGTTCGGATGTACAAATGAACACTTTAGTTCCTTCATACATTCCTTAGTATTTTTTAGTTCCTTCATCCGAGCCTCTGAAGAAACAATGGGTTCATTTTATTTTCTCTGGAAATGCGCTGACACAACTTCCCAAAGTTTTGTATGGTCCAAACATTTCACCGATGACTGTTTCCTCAACTTGGGCTAATACGAGCTGGCCTCGATGAACTGAAAATAAATCAATCGAGCTACCAAGCAACAAGTTCTGATGTGTAGCCTAGCCTAATTGTTCAAGTTCAGACAGGTAATCTTTCTCTCAAAATCGTTCAATACTGTTTATGCATCAGTAAGTCAAGCCAGTGTCTAAAATATCAACTTCACATTGTTTATTTTAGTAGGATGAAAATAATCTTATTTAAATTGTGAACAAATTATACAGAAAGCGATCAAAGAACAATCTTTCCACACAGCGCGAGTTTATCTGGACAACTCGTTATGAAATCAATGACGCACGTTACACTGCACAACAAGCTCTTACTGTATACATCATCGTGTTTGCATTGGTGAAAGCATTAGAGAGAGTGCAGAAACTGCGTTGCAAAGATAAGATCTTCATTCTCGCGATCAACAGACTGTCATCTGCTTGCTCAATGCTCACGGCAATATGTGATGGGAAGATCTCATTCTCAATAATTTAAAAACTTCTCACGATTCGTTAATCTCGATAGCTGTAATAGTAAAATCGTATAATAGCTGTAGTAAAAGTATTCGAGAGAGTTTCACATTTAATATGTAGCTATTTCATATGCAAGCATGTCAGCCAATCACAGCAGTGGCCGCGGTTACACTGAATCCCACAGCAGACACACCCCTTCAAACAGAGCGTTCAAATCAGAGGCTAAAATCAGGCTAGGAAAAATGCCTTTTATTTCTAAATTATGACTATTTTTTATCTAAAAAACATACTAACATTATAAAGGCAACCCAGGACACATTATAAAATAATAAAATAACCCCATGTCAGGGGATCTTTAAATGTAGTTTTCTAGTTATACTTGCAAAGCAGGAGTTGTTGCCAGTAGGGATGTAAGAAAAACAACCTGTAAAAACAGACATAAATCTCATAGTGCTTATTCCCTTGTGGAAGCCAGTTGCTGTCTGTAAGCTCACCACTTGTGAAAGGTCAGGATTCATAGTAAACAACTTCTCTTTGGTAGTAGGACTCACGGCCAACGTTCTGCATACCAAAAATATTTACACACAAACCACACAAACAGCCTGTTCTTTGCCAGTAAATATGCCGCTGAAACACTTGGGCTCAAAGATCTCAAGTCATGAAGTCAGGTAGATTCAAGGCTTGTCAATAAAGCAAATAAACTGATATTTACGATTGAATTTCAATCAAATGATTGAGTGGGTCCTATAACAGTTAAGAGTTAACAGTGTAGAGACTGTGTAGAGAAATGTCTTTGTCCCTCTTTTTTAAAGAAGCCAATAGGCAGTAGTTACATCACAGTCATGAAGGTGCCAGGTGCTAGTATTAGTGAGAGGGACATTCTCACTCTAAACAGCATTTTATTGGACAAAAATCTGTGTAGTGCAAAATGAGTCATCTAAATAGTTTTTAGCTTTCCAGGATAAGCAAGACTGTAAATTTTAAATGAACATATCTGCTAAAAGTAAATTTCTTGTTTGATAGGTACACTGGATGGCCTAAAAGACACAGAACTTTTTATTTTATTTAATGAGGTCTTTAATGTTCTTTTTAACAGTGATTCTCAACCTTTTTGACTCCAAGACAATATTCAATATATCTAATATTTCTTGTGTAGTCATGACAGAAACTTATTTTACCGTGGGATTGTTTAGCATTTTAATTTACATTTTAGTTAGATTATTTTAATATGAATAATATTTTATTAATTTAAATACAAAGTTCTGTTATGAAACCCTAAATGGCGCAGGCTTGATAGGCCCTTAACGTAATTTGTTAGCGATCACATCGTTATCTACAAAGAGTGGCTGATTGGTTGCTGTGGCATCAGCAGCCAATGAGTTTGCTGCTCAACATTCAAATACTTTCCATTGTTTGCTGTTAGCAGTCTTCAGCCTGCTTCATAAACCCTCCACCTTCCCCAGCTCCACCTGTATAGATCTGCTATGGGGGTTATTTCATGTATGTTATATGTGCAGCAGCATTTCTTACATGCTCACAGCAGCATGTCTGTGACTGTGAATGTACTGGCAGTAGCAAGTCTCTGTACTTGCTCTGAAGCAGCAATAATCAACGACAGCAGCAGCAACAGCAGATTTATTCCGCCATTATCATGCCAATTTCTCAGAGAATTGTCATGACAGAAATACTTTTAAGTCATCCTGCGGCCCATTGGAGGTTTGCTGAGGGCCCCAAGTAGGTTCCAGCCCCCTGGTTTAAAACCACTGTTTTATAAAATATTACAGACTTAATGTTCAGTGTCATTTCATTATTCATAATGAAATTGTCTGAAAATTGCAGTCCAAGCACAGGTGTATT
This sequence comes from Rhinichthys klamathensis goyatoka, assembly GCF_029890125.1. Taxonomy (NCBI): domain Eukaryota; kingdom Metazoa; phylum Chordata; class Actinopteri; order Cypriniformes; family Leuciscidae; genus Rhinichthys; species Rhinichthys klamathensis. The sequence goes on along the minus strand of NW_026606570.1, from coordinate 6,594,797 downwards.
TTAAATGTTGGACTGACACAACGTCCTTAATTGAAAGCAACTAAAATACACATGCTTAAACAGTAGGGCTAGCAACACCAAGATCAAGTTGCAAAGCTTTTTGAATGACAATAAGGTTTTTAGAAAATTTCACAGTGACGGCACTTGTAAAAGTCTTAAATTATGTTTTAATGGCCACTGACTCAGGTGACTCTGACGTACTGGTACTTTTAGATGTAAGTGCTGTATTCGATCCAGTTGACCATGAGGTCCTGCTTTCTCTGCTAGAGCAAGTTGTGGGCATCAGAGGAACTGCACTAAGTTGGTTTCAGTCATACCTTAAAAGCGAAGTTTCACGATCAATGTAGGAGGATGCCATTCGGGTATGGTTAACCTGTGGGGTCCCCCAAGGCTCTATTTCGGCCCCTTTATTGTTTTATTGTTTTCTCTATATTATGCTTCCTTTAGGCTCTATTTTTGAAAAGCATGGCTTGTATCATTGCTATGGAGACGATATACATCTTTATTTGCCCCTGAAGCACAAAAATGGCTTAGACTCCCTCTGTGCCTTTCTTTCCGATGCCAAAGCCTTAAATCATGTGTAAAAAACTTGGGCTTCTTATTTGATAGTGCACTTAAATTTGATATTTGAAATTTTATTTCTTCAAGAATTGACTATTGTAACTCCCTGTATCTGTGAATAAACAATTCACCATTATCTAGATAACAAATGGTCCAAAACGCGGCTGCAAGACTCTTAACCAGTATTCGCAAGCGCAAAAATATTACTCCTGTTTTAATGTCTTTACATTGGCTCCCAGTCTACTTTAGAATTGATTTTATAGTGCTTCTGCTTGTTTTTAAATGTTTAAATGGCCTTGCCCCCTCTTTCCTTTCTGTCTTCTTATGTGAATACTATCCAGTGAGAACTCTTAGGTCTGCCAACCAGAGTTTGTCAACTGTTCGAAAGTCAAAGTTAAAATCCAGGGTTGATCGAGCTTTTGCCATAGCGGCACCTAAACTTTGGAACAGTTTACCGATCCATATTAGAACTGCACAAACATTACATATTTTTAAAAACATATCTCTTCACTATAGCCTATGACTTGTGATGTCCTTTGTTTTATATGTGTATCCCCTCCAGTTCGAACCACCCGCTCTAAGCAGGACTCGAACCAAGGCCCGTCCGCATGGGAGGCAGGCGCTCTAACAAGGAGGTTAAAGACCACGGTATCTAGCGTTAGTCGCTAGAGCGCCTCTTGAGATTAGGGGAGTGAGGTTTACACACACAGCTCGCAATGGCCTACGTCTGTTACATGTAAAACATATATTGTTATTATTATTCATTGTTTTTTATTGGTTTTGGTGTATTTTTAGAACATACATCACATTGGTCAACAGTGGTTGTTTTTATTTGTGCTTTATAAATGAGATTTAGATTTGGTAAAAAGGATAACTTGGATAAAAAATGTCTGCCAAATTGTTTTAGATGCTGTCAATACATTGACATTGTATACGTTTCTATGAACATTATACGTATCAGCGAATACGGATGAGATCACCTTGTACTGTTAAAAGATATTCCCACATACCTAGCTTATTAAAAAACTCTGGCCACACTGCCTGCCAGGGAGCTTGAGAGGCATTTGATGGGTGGCAGACCGTTTTTAAGCGAAGGCTCAGCATTCCCCTGCACCCCTGTGGCATTGCCAAGTCCACCATCTGGTGCAGTCCTCTGATCCATGCAGGAGCACTCACGGCTGGGGTGAGAGCCCGTTTCCTGGTCCCCCGTCTCCCCTCTTCAAGCTCCAGGGCAACCATCAAGCTTTCAATCAGTCATCACAGAGACGGCAGCCACACCAGTCGCCTTTGAGACCACCTGGCAGCATACATCACTGGATTAGCATAAAGGTGGAAAAACAGTCAAAACCAGTGAGGCTTCAAAGAAAGGTGTGATAACAAAAGAAAGAGTTTGTGAAGCAGAGGTGATGACAAATACAAGAACTATCACTAGAAAAGTGACTATACAGAATTTAAGAAGCCAGTGTACTCTAGATATAATCTAGATGCAAGTGTACTCCTAAAACTTGATAAAAAATTAACTTCAACATTTCTCTTCTGGGGAAATGGACCACAAACATTGCTGAGTCATCTTGCACTCAGGGCTCTCTAGATTGAGAACATCCCTCTCTCTTATACATCCTACAAGATCATTGTCCAAGCTGTGACAGACTAAAACCTATACTGGCTTTACTAAGGAAATATGGAAACACACACACACAAAACAGTGCTTACTGAGCCATTTTATATGGTCTTAAACAAAATATTGGTTTCTTAAATTGATCAACTCAAAGTAGTGATTATAATTTTCCCTTCTGATAACAACGACACGAGTGAAGTCTTATCAATAAAAAATTTTATGATATTGAAAACGTTTTTTTTAAGGTTAGGTTATGCAGCCTTGGATCTAGAAAATCCAGCAACATACAGTCAATCAAGTGAGCTTACACAATACCACAATCCATTATGGTAAAAACAAAGTGGCAACATGCTGGCGAGAGAGAGAAATACAAAGAACAACAGCTCTGCAGCTCCAAAAGAGGCAATGAAGGAGAAGAAGACAAGTGACCTCTCAAGCCAGAGAGCAAATTGGGTTTGATATACGCCCATGACATTCCCTAAACTAATAACCAGCCATGCCCGGCCCAGTAATTACAGTGATCCATGAGCCACGGATGAGCTTTGGCCCAGCAACTGCAGCAAACAGGAATCTTTTCGAGTCAATAGCAAGCCTCACTCGCTCTGATCACTTCCTGACACAAGGGCCTCTGCCAGGCCATGCTTACTGCCAGCAATTCATCGACATGGAAAACTCCCAACATACTCTGCATCTTATCACAGGACATTACATCCCCATCATAATGCGTAGAAATGGTGTTTGTTAAAATACATGGATATGTCTTCAAATATCTTCTAAACATCTCCCAAGTTCCTAAGTTTGGTCATTCATTAACAAAGTGACATGTTTTTGTAAAAATGACATAATACTATATATTTTTTGAACACACATCATCTATGATGAGCATGTTTTTATTAATGAACAAATTATCACTTCTTTCATTTTTTTGCGCAAAGTCAGAAATGTCAGGGTTATACAACTGTCCTGATATAATAATGAAGAGTAAAGCCTCATTGAAAAATAATTAAATTGTTCAAATGTTTTTTTTTTTTCTGATAAAGCAGTTTTCCAAAATAAATTTGCATGATATTAAGGTATATGAAAAATATCTTATTACTTTTACCACATTACACAGAGAGTCATTAAAGATGCAATGTGTACAAATTTTGAGTATCTATTAACAGAAGTGCAATATTACATACTGTAACTATGTTTTCAGTGGTGTATAAAGAACTTACTTAATAAACCGTAATGTTTTTATTACCTTAGAATGAGACATTTATATCTACATAACCGCGGCACCCCCTCCTATGAAGGTCGACATATTGTGACGTCATGTTTCTACCGTAGCCGAAAGCGAACAAACAGCGCTACAGAGGGCGTTTCCTCACTACCTTGAAAGAGAAGCAGCAGAAAGCTAGAAGCCATAAACACCGTGAGTAGTGACTTTTCCCTTGTCAGTGGTGTAAAATATGTAGTTGGATTGTTTCATGTAACTTAGTTATTCTCCCTTGCTGTGTTATGGCTTTGCTATGTTGGGATAAATGTGCTGGTTACGTTCGTGAGATAGCTGATTAGTACTCTTGTCATTGACCGTAAAATATTATGTTACAGGAATCACCAACCCGTCGATCGCGGTCGACAAGTCGATCTTGGAAGCATTTTAAGTCGATCACGAAGAGTTTTCAAAATCAGAGAAAAATAGCCTATTGTGTGTAGTAAATGGTGTCTAGGGGATGTGGAGGCGCGCGCGCTGTTACAATCATGTCATTTTTGCCGCGCGCACCTTTGGGCTCATGCGGACGCATCGAGTTTAAACAAGGCTTTACGCTTTAACCAGCTCAGCCACAGTAACAGCTCATATTTAGCCAGCTAAACTTTTACTACCCTGTTAGAAAAAAATATATAGTTGCATTATATAGTTGCATAGTTTCATGTGGTTCTTCTCCCTCGCTGTATTATGGGTTTGCTATGTGGGGAGAAATGTGCTGGTTACGTTTGTCAGACAATCAGCTGATTACTATTATTATATTATATATTAAGACCCTCGATCCTCACCTGACTATGGCTTTGTAAACTTTATCCATGATGTGGTTTATAATGGACTGTGGTACAGAAACAGTGACAATGTTACACACTCTTGGCTTACTCTGGCTATTCTCTGCTGTCTCAGACGACGATATGTTTGTCCCGTTTTAGCCACCGTAGCTTCTTCGAAAGGGAGGGGTGAGCAATGGGCTGAGCCCTTAGTGCAACTCGCAACCGAACCGCTAGATGTCGCTAAAAAATACACACTGCACCTTTAAATTTAAACTTTTCTTGAAAATGATTTTTTAAAACCATTGTGAACCAAGATTAATACAAAGAGCACATTTCAAAGAACTTGGCACATGTGTTTTATACTAGATTTTTCCTTTCTTTATCATGGACACTCTTACATGTCATTGACCTAGAAAATTAAACCAAGTTGCAGAACGAGGGCTAATGAGGCTCTTAGTGTGTCAAGACAATTTAATGATCAGAATGGAATACCATGAAAGATCTCTTAATTTGAAATGCAGCATGGGCTTTGAAAAAAAAAAAGTTCCAAGTAAAACAGTCATAAATTTGCTATGATCAAACAGAGGATCACAAAGATGATAGTCTACGCTTATCTATTTGTTTCCTTGACCGTCAATGGAGCCCATTGTGTGTTTAATTTTTCCCAAAGGCACAAATAAAGTGTCTCTGCGTCAGATAACGTTCACGGTCTATAAAACCACCAGTATGAGGATCACGCTACATAGAACGATTGAACCATTTCACCCTCTCTGATATAAATACAGGATTATAAAATTGGTGTTTCAGAAACATAAGAAACTTCTTTGTCCCAGTTTCTCCTCCTAATACGAATCAGCGATCTGGTAGAGGAAATGTGTGACTTTAACAAGCCGTAACATTAATCTGATGAAATCCAGATGTAAAGGAGATGAGAGACCCAGCTACAGCCATCTGAGAAAGCCACACACCAAATATGGCCTTGTATAGCAATACTAAGCCCATTTCCTTTAAATCCTCATGGCGCATCCAACAAACTGCTCTCATTAAGCAAAAAAGAACTGTTATGATGGCATTTCTACCATCAGATTAGGGCAAAGCATTTGGACAATAACTATTTTGGTTCTTATTTACATGTATAGCTGTAATAGAAAAAACGACACTGGTTAAAAAATGGTATCTATCTCTCTATCCATCCATCCACCTATCCATCCATCTGTCTGTCTGTCTGAAAGTTTATTCTGCATGTGACCAAGGACCCTGTAAATAAGAACACAGTTTTTAATAGTTTATCCGAGGGGAGAAAAAATGACTCTAGCCAAACAATTATGCAGAATTTGTCTTAAGATTTTTAGCAAAGCGGTTCCGGAACAACTTTAAAACATGCATCATATGCGCAGTATTTATGTATTTGAACAATCTATTTCACTTGCAAAGTCCAAAATTCTACAGCATTTTGACCGAAAGGAAAATTTAATAAGGCAAATTGCTGACCATTTGAGTCTATATTCAGATGATGAAAGAAGCATTTTTCATGGAGGTAAGTGGTCGTGCTTTTATCAGAGCACAAGTATCAAAATTGCCTATCCAATCGTCACCAACAATAGATTGCAGGTAAATGGGAATGCCATAAATCAGAATTGCAAACCATTTTTGGACACTTCAAACAGATTTAAAAAGAAGTAGTCGCATCCCCAAGCACTTGATCTCATGCTTGTCTCACATAATTTCACTTGTGACAATGTTTACAGAGCATTGTTCAACATGGAGCAGATGGAACCTATAATTACTTCAATTACAGAGCTTGTGAAAGCCTCTCTCAACAGCAATTCAACCTATCCTGCATCAATCTGTGAGCAAATGATTCTGAAATCAAGCCTGGAAGTGGGGAGGGGAGGAACACTGTTGAGCTTGTCATGGACATTAAGCTGATGGAAAGCAAGAGACAAAAAAAGCACAGACAAATGACAAGCGCAATGAAATGAAAAAGATGCCCTACAACAGAGATGAGAGATGATAGATCATTTGCATTTAATACTGGGTTTAAGTAAGTAAAACAGAACCCCAAGGAACACTATTTCACCACAGTGATGCAACAACCCATCTGATATTCTCTATTATAATAAATATTTTAACTCACTTCCTTTATTATTGAAAAAAATATTATATTATATATTATATCATTATAAATATAATAGTAATACTACAAATCCACTCATGGATCACCATTGTTATATTTAACTAAAAATAAAAATAAAACCATAAAAAAATATTGTTTATTTTGTTACTTAAAATTAAAATAATTGTTATCTAAAATAAAATATAATACACTTTTTTCTATTATTTCAGCTAGTTGCCAACGCAACATTTCTAATTTTAATTTAGTTTAAGTTAATATACTAAAACTGAAATAAAAAATAATAAAAAATATATAGACACAACAAAATTACTAAAAATAACAAAAATGAAAGCAGAAAATCAAAATGAAATTTCAAAATATGAATAAACTATAATAATATCTCGGTAACGCTTCCTTTTACAGTACAGTACTTGCAGTGTACTTACCTAGAAAGTACTGGCTAATATAAGGTAAGTACATGCGTTAGGGGGTAGGTTCAGGGTTAGTACCTAGTTATTACCCAGTAATTGTAATTACTAAAATAAGTACTGAGTATGTACATGAGTAACTGTACTGTAAAAGGAAGCGTTATGATAATAAAACAAGACTTTCAAACCAGATGGCGCAGAAACACAATATGGCACCTATCTCTACACAGAAACACAGCAAGCCATATGTGCTTGTCAAAGCGTAGTGTAGTCAAGATTCTCCCCACTGTTGAGAGGGAGGAGGACAAAGGCAGATGTTCTTTAGATGAAGCTAACAGCCGCTGCACAGAACTAAAATAGCCCGAGAACGAGGCAGTCACGTTAAAGCGGCAGAATGATTGCTCAAAAAGCTCTCGCACTCTTCTATGCCTTTGATTTCAGATGGTCTGCTTCTCCCGAGTCTTGCTGGAGTGGAAAATGGAAGAAAGAAAATGAAAGACCAGACAGGGAGCTGAAATGAGCCTCCGTCTCCATGTACAAGACAAGTCCTCTACACTGGCACAGGATGACACCTGTGTAGGAAAACATTGTCTCTCAAAACAATCCCATTATTTCATCCTGACAGGTATACAAAATCCCCTCTGAGCAGGCAGATGATAGAGCGTGTAATAACACCTTGCCTATTATTTAACAGGACGTTCTATCATTGTGAAGTGTTATTATCTGGGGCAGAGGTGGGCTTTACATCATTCCTGCTTCAGCAAAGCAATGATGGTAATGCTGAAAAACAGAGCGATATGATAGATAAAGAATGACAAACAGATCCTAGATCAGTCAAAGGAGGAAAAATCATCTACTCTGTGCTACACACTGTTAGGACTTGTAAGAGATCCATCTACAGGATTGAAGGAGGTGATGATCTTTTGTTCTCTGACTGCAGATCAGTAATACGTCCACTCAGAAACCGCACAGCACCCACTGACTAACAATGATGATGATTAGTGTGACGATACAATACGTTAAAGCACCTACAATCACAAAAGTGGGTATGAGCACAGAGAAGCTGATTGTGTTCAACCTGTAATTTGTTATAATTGTTTGAAACATAATGAGGAGTTGCTATTAGCCATGATTGTCGCACCATCAGCTGCAAACCTCAAAACATCAAGAGTTACCATAATGGCCATATTCCTGTGTAGTTACTGCTTCAAAACATCACCTAGCTAAGCATGGTGCTTTCTGATTAATGGACACTAAAGCAGTGGAGGAAAAAGAGAAAAAACAACAAAAAACGTACTCTTTTGCTCACCAAGAATGCATTTATTTCACAAAATAATACAGTAAAAACAGTACTATTATTACATTTTAAAATGTAATTTATTACTGTTATGGCAAAGCTGTTTTTCAGTATCATTACTCCAGTCTTCAGTGTCACATGATCCTTCAGAAATCATTCTAATATGCTGATTTTGAATGATGAAAATAGTTGTACTGATTCAAATTTTTGTGGAAACAACAGAATTCTTTGATGAATAGAAAGCTAAAATGAACAGCATTTATTTAATATAGAATTCTTTTGTTTAACATTATAAATGCCTTTACTGTCCCTTTTGATCAATTTCATGCATTCTTGCTGAATAAATGTATTCTTTCGAGAGAAAACCCTTTACTGACACAAAACATTTGAACAGTAGTGTACTGTACATCGGGTCATTTCTCCAGATCTGAAGATTATGCACACTTTCATATATTTTATATTTCTTCAACTTTGGGCACTGAATGTTTTATTACAATGCAATTTTTTGAGTGAAAAAAAGAGTGAAATAATAAACATAAACCATTTCAATATTTGTTTGAAAAATATTAACTGTTGAATATTTGAACTAGTCTAGACAAGTTAAATACACAAGTTAAGAGTATGAAAAGTGTGTTGTCAGGGCCAAAAGTTCCCAAAGAAGAAGGAACACACTGGGGTGCAACAAGGACTGATGTGATTAAGGGGATTACCTGCACCTTATAAATTCTGATGATGGTAGGTGGTCTTTTTTTAATTATTTTTTTACTTACTCTATTTTGTATTGTTGGCTATTACCAACAATACAAAATAGAGTAAGTAAAAACCAAACGTATAACAGCCAAAGGTGGAAGGCAGAACGGGATAATGTCATGCCTTCTGTCACTCAAAACCACACAATTTTAATTTTAGATGAGATATCCAATTAATAAAACTTAACATTCTTTTTGGTTTAGTTTCTCTAAAGGTAGTGGCTTATTTTTTCTGAGAAGAAGGAAAAAAAAAATGCATTTGTATTCAAGATACCGCACTGCACAAACAGTAGCTACTGGTGTAGCATACCTCAGTTTCTCTATAAGAGATCAAGGGCATTCTCCACATCTTGACTGCAGTAAAGCTACAGATACAAGCTCTCAAGCAGCAAAACAACCTGGAAAGGAAACAATAACCATCTTTAATGAATACAGGTGATCTGACTGAGGGTGACTAACTGAAAGTAAACAAAAATACTCCAGTAGGCAACTCACAATATACAGTGTCGGATGAATATATTAATATCTATGGCTCTCATATGCTGTGAGATTATTAGCAATTTGCAACTCAAATGTTTTATTTCAGTGAAGGCTTTATTAGTGGATTAGTGTTATTACTAACACGGTCGTAGCCCTGCAAAGGCGCATTTGAAATGCAATAAATTCCCCCATTGGATTTAATATGAAACTTTTTAATTTCTGTCATAAAGCCAGTTACAATGTTTGCATTGTCAGGTTGACTATAGTGCAAATGATTCGTGCTGTCTTTTTTAGGACGCTTGTTGTGTGAGCTCCAGTGGATCACGTGATTTGACACTGACGTGCAACTTCACTTCATTTGCCCGAATGGGAAGCACTGTTCGCATATTCACAGAAAATAGCTTACTTCCACGTAGCAAGGTGGCAAAGAAAAAAACTAAAGAGTGAACATACAGTATGACCAATTTCACACTGAGCTGGTGGTATTTAATTTAAGGGGAGGGACGACGGGCTCCTTCAAGGAGCCTTTGATTGGATACAATTTTTCCAGGGCATTGTGAGTTAAATGTGTTAAATATGTTTATATATATGTTCAAAAAGCAAATATTGTCAGTGTCTAGAATTACACTATATGAGCTGAAAATGAAAACTGTGCATAAAAGGCAAACATTAATTTTGGTTTTATGAGTTCTCTATTTAAACTTGATCTTCAAATGACTTTCATTTCCTGTTGATATCAGATTTCTGTTAAGCAAGTAGAAAACTGGAAGCTTTTGCCTCAAATTAATTAATTTAATTAAATTAATTTAAACTTAACTAGGAGGGGCAAGCGCCTCTGCTCCAGCATAATAGAAAATATCATATTTGTTTCAATATTAGCAACCTCTAGCTGTTCATTATTTAATTTTGTTTGCTAAATGCATCTGATAAATGTCGAATAAAAAGCCCAGAGCTCCAGCCCTCTATTAAATTTGTTTCATAAACCATGCTGCATTCCCATGGAAAAATACAAACACCAAGAGAAGAGAGAAAAAGAGAGACATTAGGGGTGGAGTCAGAGATAGAGATTAATGATCATTTATGTGCAGAACATCCTGTGATGACCTCAGCCCCCTGCCTTTCTCACTCTTCCTTTCAGTCATCCATCCCCAACCACAATACCAAACCCAACCTCATTCCCATTTTCCAATGGACTGACAGCCTATCAGACCTAATCATCTCAACTTTTTTCAACATGGCTGCCAAGAGACGAGATGAGAATGGAGCGGAAAGTGACCAGCCCTTTTGTTCTTCACATTGAACGGCCTCAAAACAAAAAGATGAAATGACTGAAAAAACGAGAGCACAAAGTGTGATGAATGATTTTCACAGGCACATCTGGCTTGGGCTGTGCACGGCGTGTGAGCTGTGGGAAAGACCGTTCCAGCTAATCCATGCAAAGTCACGGTGGGCGTCTGGTAGAGGCCAGGACGGCAGACACAGCTGCCTTAGTCAACAACTGGTTTCCTGGTTTTTCTTGAGCCACACCTGACTCCATGCTAAGAGTGGTGAAGGACCCATAAAGACTGGCATAAAGATCTCTGCCAACTTCTGTTAACTGTCTGTTCTGTATGAGGGGGGCAGAAATAAAATACTGAGAGAGCATTCAGACAGAGCTACTCAGTGCCAGATGTACATGATATGTGGAACCAAATGCATATTTTTAAAATAAAAAAAAAGCTTTAGAACTACAGTTAGATCTAGAACCACAGCTATTTTCCCCATAGTTGGACAAAATTCATTGTATTTTATCAGTGTAGATACATAGGGAAGTTGATGCAACATGATCACTGTTTACATAATGAGAGGAATGGGAATATAAAACCATGAGAACACAAGGGCAAGAGTAAGACAGCCTCTAGCCTTAACCTTGCTAGAAATAGATATCATTGGGTAACATCTCTAGGGACGGACTCTACAATTTTCTAAAAATTGAAAACAAATTACATTACGGAATCCCTGACAAAAGTCAAAAGTTGGCTGAGATTCAGTGTTGGGAAACAAGATTAGACCAGAGATTCACAAGAGACAATATGAGCTAGGCTTACCTGTCTAGGTTTCATGAAAAGAGTCTGCGTCTGGTTTTCTACAAATGATATTGACCTTTGTATCATTTTGACTTGACCCAATTCTGAAGATGGTCTGGAAACAACAGGCCAATTAAGAGACAATATAGGGTAAAAGTGCAATCTCGGCACAATAAGACACACTAAATGAAGTAGTCTAAACATTATGTTTACACTCATTTTACATTTTCTTTTAGTAACAATTAGACCACATCAGCTAATTATATGCTTGCATACTGTATGTAACCAGTCCTACTTGACCCGCTCCAAGTGGGATTCAAACCTGGGTCTCTGGTGTGGGAGGCAGGCACACTAACAAGGACACTAAAGCCCTCTTGAGGCCAGGGGAGTGAGGTTTAAACACATAGCTCTTACTGGCCTACATCTGTTAAACTCACCCCCTTAAACCTCACTCCCATCCGTGTCACAGCACCAAATGTAACCTGTCCTACTCGACCCGCTCCGAGCGGGATTCAAACCAGCGTCTCCAGCGTGGGAGGCGTTAAAGATGCTGAAGACGTTAAAGATGCTAACGCGCCTCTTGAGGCCAGGGGAGTGAGGTTTACACGCACAGCTCTTACTGGCCTCCGTCGATTACACATAGTCAAAACATTACAGTGAACAAAACTCATGAGGCCTGCTGTTCCAGAAGCTTTTGGGTCAGCATTTGTCTCCTCACATTCCTTTTCTTATAGGCTTTAGAAGAATATTTTTTTTCTTTGTTTAGCACATTTTGTAGTTCGCCCTTGGCAGAAAATTAGGAATCTGTAAATTAAACATCTTCACAACAGCCAACTCTTCAAATCTGTCATTGAAATGGTGTTCAGAATTCCAAAGTCTGTGTTCATTGGAGGCCATGCACATCATTGAGGAGGAATGCAGAGATCAACAGACCACTGTAGGCAGATGCCACTGCGGGTGGGCTTTATGGATTGTTGGCTTTAGTGTTTTTTAATGCTCAGAAAAGGGTTAGTTCACCCAAAAATGAAAATTACCCCATGATTTATTCACCCTCAACTTCAAGTCATCCAAATTTGGGTCAAATATGGACAAACCCAAATGTTGGGTTAAAAATGTAATTTTAACTTTCACTTTCAACTGTAATTTTTTTCATTGCATTTTTAACCCAACATTTGGGTTTGTCCATATTTGACCCAAATTTGGGTTGAAACAACCCAGCATTTTTTAGAGTGTAGTTATATTAAAAAATGTTCCAAGCTTTATAATGGCAGTGAATGGCTGTTTATGTTTTGAAGTCCATCAAAGTGCATCTATCCATCATAAAAATAATCCACACAACTCTGCAGGGTTAATAAAGACCTTCTGAAGTGAAGCTCGTGTAAGAAAAATATCCATATTTAAAACTTTATCGACTAAAATAACTAGCTTCCGGAAGACTAACCCTGACCCGACGCACAACGTAATGACGAACGTGGAAGCGCAAAGGATAGAGCAAAACAAAACACCAGTCACGGAATAGAAGTCTAAAACGACAATTTTTAAAGAGAAATGTCAGAGGAGCTTGAGATTGTTGCACAGCCCTGTTTGTTTGAACCGCGAGAGGCTTCTGAACTTATGATACTCATCCTACGTCATACATGCGTCACTGGTTACTCTTGTGGCGTAAGTCGACTTGCGTAGTATGCATACGGCCATCTGCCAGAAGCTAGTTATTTTAGTCGATTTTAAAGTTTTTATAACTATCGCTTCACTTCAGAAGGCCTTTAATAACCCCCGCAGACCCGTGTGGATTACTTTTATCATGGATGGATGCTTTTTTATGGACTTCAAAACATAAACGGCAATTCACTGCCATTATAAAGCTTGGAAGAGACGGGACATTTTTTAATATAACTGCGATTGTGTTCGTCTGAAAGAAGAATGTCATACACACCTAGGATGACTTGAGGGTGAGTAAATCATGGGGTAAATTTCACTTTTGGGTGAACTATCCCTTTAAGTTCTGTTTAGTATGTCCAGTCTACACCAGGGTAGTTAACTAAAACTGAAAACTATTAAAGGGCACCTATTATGCCCCTTTTTACAAGATGTAAAATAAGTCTCTGATGTCCCCAGGGTGTGTATGTTAAGTTTTAGCTCAAAATACCCCACAGATAATTTTTTACAGCATTTTTTCAACAATTTTTATGAATGCTTTGGTTTTGTGTGTATCCCTTTAATTGCAAATTAGCTTTCAAAAAGAGGGCGGAGCTTCAAGAGCTCTTGCTCAGGTGTCAGGACAATCTCACACAATGAAATGTCAGAACCTGTAGCGGTGTTCAGTTTGACCCAGAGTAAGACAATAATGCCTACAGAGCCAGAGAATATATGCTGCTTGGAGATAGGTATAGGTACAGGTATAGTTTTGTTTAATTACGGTTATAACTTATGTTGTCATCTTGCTTAAATAATCCACAATTAGTACAAGCCTGCAGCGGACCCCATCTGAATGATGGCTAAAAAAAATGTGTACTTCATAAAGCATTCGTTTTACTTCAGAAAATCACTGTAAGAGCTGAATAAAACAGTGCAAGAAGTGCGCATTAAGGCTCGTACACACCGGGACGAATATCGGCGCGCGTTATTCGGCAGCGTTTTTCAACGCGTTTTTTGTGTTCACACCCAAGCGATTTTCGCTGACGATGAGCCGAGTGAACATGCAAATTCATTCATTGACATTAGATGGTGCCCATTTGCTCTGCAATACCACTCCATAACATTCTCTTTTATCAAGATTTTTGTAGTCGCGTTTGTCATATAGTTCTTTATGTTCCGACACCAACGAGACCAGCAGCTCTACATTCATCTTGCCTTGCATCTTCCTCGTCTTATTTCTTCCCGGCAGTGTAGACCTATAGTGTAGACGCTACTTGGCGTATATCTTCTTCGCCGTTACGTATGTGTGCTCGGCAAGACCGTTTTGTGTTTGAGCGCCCCCAAGTTGTGTTTTACTGTAACTTCAGAAGCTCCAGACACGTGAGCAAAAGCGCCAATCTCATTGGTCGTTTTTTAAAGGCGTTTTTTAAAAAATTACGCTTTTACGCGTGGCGTTTTTCGTGTCGGTGTGCACACTCACATTGGCGCCCTTTGTTTAGTCACGAGGCGTTAAACTTCGGCGAATATCGCGCGCGAAATTCGTCCCGGTGTGAACAGGCCTTTAAAGTCTTATCCATAAACTCTCTCTCTCTCTCTCTCTCTTGCATTATCACCAACATACACAGCGGATTACACAGTTGTTACACCTAACTAACTCATTACAACTAACAGTAAACTATACAGACCTTTTCAGGGGGTGCTTAATGTTGGGGGTTTCAAAAACAAAACCAATTCACTGCGTTTTCACTAGGGGTGCACGATTCAGAAAATGTCACGATTCGATTCGATACCGATTTTTTGTCTCAAGATTCGATTCAAAATCGATTTTCGATTCAAAAACGATTCTCGATTCAAAAAACGATTCGCAGTATATAAATGTAGTTTACTTTTTCCTATGTGATTGATTGCAGTAGACACAATTTAAAAGAAAAAAAAACACAACAAATTAAATGTAGTTTGATATTACTTTGTCTTCATACAAAAATAAAAACTTTTGCAACTAAAAAGTGCAAAGTGCCAAGCTTTGGCCAGCTTTCAAATACATTTAATTCAAGTTTAAAATAAAACTTAAATAAAAAGCTTTTACATTTAGCTTTAAAGTGCTGTAGTCAGATCAAACAAACAATTATGCTAAATGTGGTTTAAGGACTACTTCAGCTACCAGGCTGACTGTTGAAATGTGAACTCGACTGGGCACATTGAACTTCCTAAAAATATACTAATGTCATAGAACCCTTGCGAAATAATTTTAAATAGATTTTAAAAAGCCACTGCTACTGGTAACATCTATGGTTAGATTGATTTGTTTAGATCCAGTGAAGTCGTTCATAGGCGTAATTTGCGGGTATCTCCAGTTAACTAGCAGAGCATTCATTTAGTTCGCTATTAAATAAGAGATCTGTTGTTTTTGAAATCAAGCTGAGCGCTGACAGCGCTCGTTGTCGCTGCTATCAGTGTCATGGATACAGTGTTCTCTGTGGCTCGCGCAGTCTTCACTCGGACGCGCGCTTCATATCGCCGTTATGGTTCCGGTGAAATCTCAAAATAAAATGCACACAAACGTGATGAACATATTCGGTTTTGATGAGAGAGAGAAAAAACTATACGAGTGCGGTTTAGAACCCGTAACCTCTGACACGCTTGGCAAAAGATCTACAGACCATTAAGAACTCAAACATAATCTGCGGATCGATGCATTTATTTACGGGTTGAGCAGAGAGGCTGCACAGTTTGACCAGCGGGCGGCAAGAACTTGCAATGTAACTATTTATCAGACCGGCCCTCGCAGCCTCGAAACACTACCGAACCACCGGTAAAAGTCCCGACTCACCCGATTGCCACTCCGCCCGTGCACGCCATACAAAAAATAAAAAAAATATGAATCGATTTTTGGAATTCTATGAATCGATTCTGAATCGGTAAAGATTGAATCGCGATTCAAATGTGAATCGATTTTTTTGCACACCGTTTTCAGCGGCTCAGATGTCAGGAGTAAATGATGACTGCTATGCATATGTTCATTCTTACATCCAACAACAAAACAGCTGCTCCGGCATTGGAAACAATGGCGGACTGTGTACAGCTCACTCGGGGCGGGTCTATGCTAAAATGGCAGTGTCCGTTAACAGTCGTGGGAGGGGCCTGTGCAAAGTGAAGTCACTTTGCCCACAATCTTCAAACGGCTTGTTCTGAGACACTGTTTATGATTTATGGGGATTAATTTTTTATTTATTTTTTATCATTATAGGGTGGTTGTGTACACACACTGCCAACACACATTTATGTTCAAACACCATGTAAAAGTGAATTTTGCATAATATGTCCACTTTAAAACATTTTGGTTGATTGATAACTGAAATAATATAAAGCTTAAACTAAACTAAAATTAGAAATGTTGCCTTGGCAAATCACTGAAATAAGTTTAAGTTGAAGCACTAAAATTACTAACTGGAAATAAATAAAAACCGACAGAACTCAAATTTAAACGGAAATCAAAATAAATTAATAATAAAAAAAACAAATAAAAATGTCAATATATTTATATTAAGTATTAATATTAAATACAAATTACAGAATGCCTTTAATTATCTAAAATGTGGTTTGCAGTATAGCAGAATAATCTATAAATTTGACACATTGTGGCAAGCATTCTGACAATAGTCTTTACAAAACTCCTAAAATAGATTATTTAGATCCAAAAGAGACTGCTCTGTACTAACTAGGCCAAGCTTGTGGGCCTACATAATTGTCTCTCTTTTGCGCAGATGCAGAGAGAGACAGAGAGAGAGAGAGAGAGAGAGAGAGAGAGAGAGAGAGAGAGAGAGAGAGAGAGAGAGAGAGAGAGAGAGAGAGAGAGAGAGAGAGAGAGAGAGAGAGAGAGAGAGAGAGAGAGAGAGAGAGAGAGAGAGAGAGTGAGGAGATGGAATCAATAACAGGATACATTTCCAGATGCTAGGGGATTCAAGGGCCACATCATACCAGACACTGTGCGCCTCAAACAAGAGAAACATCTCTTCCCTCATGTTTCTCCCTGTGTGGCAGAGCATTGTCAACAGATCAGCCCTACAACACTGACTGTGTATTTTCAGTATGGCAGCGTTTAAACTTTAAAACAACTGGCAAATCCAGTCTCTATTTGGTTTCTCTATTTCGTTTCTCCATTGTATATAGCAAGGCCTTGAGGTTTCATTATTTTTAAGAGAAGGAGGCCCTGGTGTAAATCTGCTCGGCTGCCCACTTATGAAAAGTGAACATGAGAAGCCTTAATCCCAATAAAACGTCCCACAGACATGACACGTCCAGTGCCAAAACAGCGTGCTTAATTAGTGGGCAAGTTCCGGTCTGACGGGCAGGGCCATGACCTTCCTAGGGGAATAATGAGCCAGGCAATGTTTGGGGCCTCGAGCTGTGGCATCCACACAGGAGCGAGGTGCTGATTGCTGCTTTAGACGTGCTAAACTGACAGATTCATGTGACCGGACAGTGAACCGTACACTTGGCACAGGGAAGCTGAAATATTTGCTGCTGTGTTGGGGTTGGTCAAATCTCTTGTTTTGTGTCCTTTTGTTTCCGCTTTGTGAAGCTAGATTAGATTGGTCAGCTTTCTCTTTGTTCTCCGGTAAGAGGGGAGCTTTTGAAAAGCACAGAGCAGGGGCCATACAATTCGAGATGTTTTATCAGCATGGGCTAAGAGAAGCGTATCTTACATAGGCTACATTATCTATGTAATATGTAATGTAATGTATATCTATGCTGTTTTAAAAGAAAATCCAGTCCTTGATTGTCTCCACAGAGTGGAATATTTGTATTTGTTGTAAAATTATGTTGTTAATTAAACAAGCGCAGGGAGGCTTAGCCTACTAAATCATTTCATGAAAACTGATTTATTTATTTTTTACACACAAGACAAAACCACAAATAAAATAGGATAATAGAAACACACATGGGGAAAATGTTAATAAAACCATGATAAATTTCCTTCATCTGCCATGTGTATCCCACCTTCACCTCCGTAAGGACCTAACGTTACTCACATTCAAACCTTCAAACCTAAACATTTGTTTACACAGCATAACCTCAGCCATGACACCTTTACCTCACAAAACCGCTGGGTTTGTCTCCCATGACAAAACAAAACTTAGCTACTATGATCACAAAAAAAGTTATTATGCAGCTATAAACTGAAGTGGACAAATTAAAATGGATGGAGGCTCAACGTATGATTATTAGATTTTGGTGTGTTGATGATATATGTGGCAGAAGTGCCACCTGCTGGTAGCTAAGTTTAATTACACCCTTTTGGGCCAGTAGTCGAAATGTGCACTGACACAGTTGCCGACCAGTTAGTAAACATAGCACAACTTTCATATGAAAACATCTGTGAGAATAAGGATATTCGAAGAATTTTCAGTTCTGCCCTGTAGAAGACATTTATGGGTGAAAACATAAACGCATGCATCGTGACCAAGCAGCCAGGTGATATGGTTTATCTTGGCTAAGCTAAACAGTTTACATGTGGAATATATAGCCTATATAATTATCATAATGCTCACATATCAGTTTTGGAGAATACAAAATGCAAGCTCATGCGCCGCAATACTGCCAGTACATGATAACACTTCAGCGATACTAGCAGTTATTACTGTCGGTTGTAGACTGTTCTTGGTCATCAGAGCCTGCCGACAAATATATTTGACCAGACAGAATGTGTGTTCGTGGCTCGTTGGTCTAGGGGTATGATTCTCGCTTTGGGTGCGAGAGGTCCCGGGTTCAAATCCCGGACGAGCCCTATATATTTGTCTTATTCTGTTGTGTTTGGGTATTTTTTTCCATACTGGTTTGAAACAACTTGAGGGTAAGTAATGATGACATTAATGATAATGATTTTCATTTTTGGGTGACCTGCTATCCCTTTAATCATCATTAGACGGTTGTGCTAGTAATGCAGAGGTCGTAGGTTCGATGCTCGTGTGAGTTGTAGATTTTTTTTCTGCATTATTCTCCACTGATCAATATCGGCTAGGTCAATATAGGAAAATCTCATCAGAGAGAGAAAAAAAGCGTGCTTGCCGAAATAGCTCAGTTGGGAGAGCGTTAGACTGAAGATCTAAAGGTCCCTGGTTCGATCCCGGGTTTCGGCAGCTTTTGAACACTAGTTATTCTTGTACATTATACAGAGCCACGCTTTCCTCCAAAAGAACATGGTAAAGGTTAGCACTCTATACTTTGAAACCAGTGATGCTTGCTTGCTTTGGTAAGAACATTTATGGAATCCTTTTTTTTTTTTGTGCTGATGAAATCTAAAGAAGCTCTAGCATTGTGTTCCCACTGACAGTTCCAAACAGTTTTGAGTAAAAGTGGCTTTAAGAACAAACCCTCCACTGGCTGTCCACCTTTATGTTCAAGAAAGAGTGACTTATATTTCTGAGCCTGATGGATATCACTTATCTCTTATAAGGATCCATGGTGTAATGGTTAGCACTCTGGACCTGGAATCCAGCGATCCAAGTTCAAATTTCGGTGACCTTCTCTGGTGCTTTTGCACCATGTGTGAGCAGGAACCAATCTTAAGAACTTTTTAGAAACAATAACCCTCAAAAGCTTGTTTATGGATTATATTTGTACTGTAACAAGCCCAGACTGTATAATTAGGATATGGTGTATAAATGAAAAAGGCTCAATTGGAGAATGCGGGCATCGATCCCGCTACCTCTCGCTTGCGCCTGCTGCTTCCTACCGATTGAGCCAAAGTAAGCCCAAAGTAAGCCCACATGAGCCAATCGCGTTTCTCTGCTGTGGCTTACTTTTGACCAATCGCGGGTCTCTCCTGTGGCTTACTTTTGACCAATTGCGTTTCTATCCCATGGCTTACTTTTGACCAATCGTGTTTCTCTTCTGTGACGTACTTTTGACCAATCAGCGGCTGCTATTATTGTCATCTTCGCAACAGGTAAGGCTATTCTTCATTACTGTATAATCGTTTATTATTTATTCATATACAGTGTGTATTTTTGGAAAATTAGACATGCCAATATAGCTAGCTAGCGTGTATATTACAGGTTTACTTCAGTACCTGTGAACCTGTAACTTTTCCCATGATAAAATACAGAAAAGAAAACATGTAGCTACTGTTAAGTTAATTAGCCGGCCGCTAATTAAGCTATATCCTCCTGAGACCAAAAAAAGTTTAGTTAATTTCGTTTTTTGTGTGTGTGTGTGTGTGTCATTACATTGTTTAGAGCATAAGAAAGTTTTTTACAAAAAGGTTTTTTTTTTTTTTTTTTTATAATGTTCATATAGGTTATACTATGTCTTCTGTAGAGGACACTAGGACTCATTTTTTATTATTATTATTTAAAAAGACATGAATAGGCAAAAACAATGTGTTTTTTTTTTAAATCACCAATAATTGTTTAGGTTTCAGGATTTTATATACCAAACTTTGTATGAAGATGATTCCCAACTATGTTATAAAAGATAACAGAATGATTTGATATAGACTTCCATTTTGCTTTATGCAATATGTGTGTAAAATGGCCATAAGCGGGTTTTCCCATTTTATACAATGTATCTATGTATCTAATTTGCATATTAATGTATCCTTGGGGCAACATGTAATGAAAAAAGAAGTGTAATAATGGGAGTTAGTAGTAATTGCCAAGATTTTCATAATAATATCTAATATTTCATAGAATTTCTTTCCATATTGTCACCCAAAATGCCTGATAAACATGATTTAATTCCTGGTGTGTAGCTTGCTAAATTATTGTAACACACTTAACATACAGGTATCTTTTAGATTGACAAAGGTAATAGTCTCTTTCTGATTTTCATTTCAGAAAATGTACGCATACCCCGTTTTTCGTCGCCAGTCAGCAACATCAAACCGTCTCCTCATGGCGCCATCGGCGGAGGCGAAACAACTTGAAAATGTGGTGTCTGGAAGGGCCAAATCGAAGGAGGAGGTGCTGGCAGAGGCAAGTACTTTTGTCTGCACAAACGGTGGAGATCCCAGTGACCAGTTTTTAGTACTGGCTCACTGCAAACTTCAGTTTGGGAAGTACCAGGGTCAGAGATTTAGATGGCTTCTGGAAAACTCTCTGGGGTACGCAGTGTATTTGGTGCTCAGCATTTCCAGTGAGAAAGCGCAGACAACCCCCCTGTCAGAAAATAAACAACTGTTCCTACAGTACACTTCTCATATTAGAGAGATGGCAGAAGAAGTAGAGAAGTATAAGAGGAAGCAGGAAATGCAAGCAGAAGCCCGGGCAACTGGAGACCAGGGCTGCTTGATGGTGGAGTTTGGTGACTTTCAGGGCCGGTCCATGAAGGATGTTTATGAAGACCAGAGCAAAGAGGCCGAAGCCCTCATCAGGTACCTGGTTAAGGCAGATGCCAGGCCCAACACCAACATGGCCATTTTCAAGGCGTATGTCCTGAAAAGACGGGCTTCTGATATGGGCACCAGTGTACATCAGCCTGCACGTCCACCTGCAGCCTCCAGTACCTCTGCACGTCCACCTGCAGCCATCCAAACTGGTTTACAGCAGACCGCCACTGTGAAAGCACTGTTGGCGCGTGGCAAACATATGTCTCCTTCACAGCTGGCAAAAAAAATAATGTCACCAGTAAAACCCTGTGAGTAGGAGTGTAAATATAGAATTTTCCCTACAGCAGTTCTACATGTATTCATTTATCGTCATGGCAAACTTGTCCACTTGTTGTTTCCAGATCCATTACTGCAGTCCACTTTACCTCCTCCGGCAGCAGAACCCCCAGCCAAACATTTGGCCCGAAAGCAGCTTTTCGCCACTGGTAAGTAAGCAACATCTTACATATGTTTGTCTCCATGTATTGATCACAGTAATAGTTTTAACATTTGTGCTCCAGGCACTTCCATTCCCACTGCTGAAGATGATGATGAGGAGCTGGTATTTGCTGCATCACAATGTGAAGCACAGCTAAATACAGGTGTGGCATATGACACAAATGCAAATATTATAAAAATGTTTTGTGGAAACCCACTGAGAATCATTATTTTTGAAAATAAATAAACATTTTTAAATATTTTTTGTTTACAATACAGAATTATGTGACATCATGCCTCAAGCGGGAGGCATTCTTTGAGTGCACTTCTTCCAAACCTTAAGGATGTCCAAAGGTGTCAGTGTATTTATTTGCGTTTCCGAACTTACCTGTTGCTAAACAATCACTGGATAACTTTTTCACACCGCTTGCTCTTCTCACTCACTCAACCTGAGCAGACAGGAGGGTGGAGATTCATTGTTCTAATTATTAGAGGAAAAGTTTTTCTTTATTGTGTCTGTGTGCATGCTTCATGTCTGTGGGCATCATACTTTTTTTACTGAATTCATCACGACTCATTTTCCTTCTTTCATTCCATCTAATCCTCATTCTCAAAGAGCTATATTGATCCAATATTCCTTACATCAATAAAGTGTACACTGTGTTCTTTGCTTCTTGACACTAATACCATTTTCTTCACTGTTATTCATAAATATAATCATAATTATTATTAATACTTGTCCAAAATTACTGCTTCGCCGGCTGTTTGTGGGCTGCATTTATGGCATATTACTATCAAATAACAGTCATCCTTATATTGTTTATGTTACTGTTCACTCAGAGGCCTGTGCCGGTCCGTCTCCATCAGCGGAAACAGCACAGACACCAGCTCTTCCTCATCATCAGCCACCAGCTGAGCTTCCTAGTCACTGGAAAGATCATCTTCCACCTTTCCAGCATGAGTGGATCCGGAACACACTGTTTAAGGCCAACATGCGAAACGGAAAGCCAGAAATAGTGTCCCAGCTGAAGCTTTGGTGGTATCCTCCTCAGCCCCCTTTAATAAACACCCAGCCACCCGCCTCACCTGACCTCTTCTTCTGTCGGCCCATTTTCTTATGGATGCCGCTAAAGATGTGGTTGTTTCCTCTTGTCTGCGTTCGCCCAGACTGTGGTAAGCACAGACTTACAGCAGCAGGACTTTACCGTACCGTGCGCAAGGTCTTAGACATTGATGGGTGGTATGACCTTGCCACTGAGTATCTGGAGTGCAAACGCTGCAAAAAGAAGTATCCAGCTTGGAACGAGGACATCTTAGGACAGCTGGATATGGGCCACCGCAGTCAGTTTCCAGCTTTGCTGACATACAGGTAATTCATAATGACAATCATTCATTATTAGGCGCTTTTATTTGTGTTATTTTTTCCAACCAAAGCATTTGCATGATTATACTGTTGTTTCCTTAGATACTCATGTGACAACCGGGTGGTGAGGATGATGAGGGAGAGGACACTGGGCAACAGTGTGACTCAGCTCTACAAGAAGCTGATGGAACAACACAGTGAGGCATGGACACAGCGTGTCCTGCAGTACCTGACTGCCTGTGAACCATTCACAAGGTCCTCCCTTGTGCAGCCTCCTGTGTTTGCTGAGCCTCCCCTTTTACCTGCCCTTCCTAAACCTAAGTGGCTGTTAGCTGTGTACGCCAGGGATGTTCTGGGGCGACTGGACGAGGTCAAGGCCAAGATAACATCTGTATTTGGCTGTGTTCTCAAGATGGACTCCACAAAAAAGGTATCACAGCCCTGTTTATATCCAGAAATTGTCCAGATATGGATATATGTGTGTGTACATAATGAACAGTTATGAGTTTTTATTTTGTTTAAAAAAAAAAATTCTTTTTTTTCTTCAATAGGTCACAAAAAAACTTGCCGGTGCTGCTTTCAGGAACAGCTGCCTGGTGCACAAATGTTGGTAACGAACACGGCCAAGTCCTTGTCTCTGTCCTAACAGCCGCCGAGGGACATGCACTGGACCCCATGGCAGCTGGCCTAATGAAACGCTACCGAGAGGCAGGAGAGGCATCCCCAAAGGTGATGTACGTGGACAGAGATTGCTGCAGTCAGCACGGCCCGTCTCAGGTGAAGGCCATGTTTTCGGAGTGGGATGAGCTTGAAGTGCGCCTGGACATCTGGCATTTCATGCGGCGATTTGCTGCAGGTGTCACGACAGAGGCTCATCCGCTCTATGGGATCTTCATGGCACGTCTATCCATGTCCATATTCCAGTGGGATTCAGAGGATGTGGCTGCTCTTCGCCGTGCAAAGGAGGGTGAGCTGGCAGCAAAGAAGACTGGCTACATCTCAGAAAAGGCGGTCAGTGCTCGCATTAACCGGAGGGAGTTGGCACTGCACTGCCGGAGGAGGACCAGGGGGGAGGAGGAGACCACCATATTGATTGGGTCACTGATTGATCAGTTTGACAGTGCGGACGGGAAGGATACTCTGGGAGTTCCACTTCTGAACCATGAACGGATCCAGCAGATATGGAAAGAACAGCGGAAGCATGTACAGTGTATCCAAGACCCAGAGCACTTTCCGCTCTACATAAAGAAGGGGACACTGAAGAAAGGCGGTGTGGAGCTGTGCTGCTACAGGTGTGCTCGAGGCTCTACCTCCTTGGAGTCATTCCACCTCCACCTGAACCGTTTTATTCCAGGTATTACATTCATATGGATTACTAATTTTTCTGTAAAAAAATATAAGCACTGTAACTCCTTCCATTACGTTAAAGTAATGTCACATTAATAAATGTCACACTTTTACAGTTCTTTTCTGATGTCATAAAAGCATTGACAAAGCTGTCTTGCCTCACAAGTCACTAATAACTCTGGTTATAACGACAATAATTTTTTAATGTAATTACATAACTCTATTACATGTAACCAGACATAGCACCTCATGTGTAGTAAATATATTGTACATATGTGACATATAAAACCCTTTTTTATTTATTTAACTTTTAGGAACCAGTGCCAGTGATGCGCATTTTCAGGCCTATCTCCTTGAGGGCTTGATGCGTTGGAATGATGACCGGATGGAAGATGCCATAAAAGGAGCGTCCTCCATCCGGTCATATGGCAGTGCCATGAGAGAGGCTGTGGACCAGCTTAGCCAGACAGTCTTTGGGAAGCCCTGGGATGAGCGCTATCGCCCTCCTGGAGCATATACAGGCAAGACATTCATTAATTTGTTATTTTGTAATACTCTACTAAGTATCTATTTAGCCTTAAATGTACTAGACAAAATATTAAGAACATATTTTTTCCCTTTTATTCTTGTAGGTGAATTGCTAGGAATAGAGTACCTTTACAGCCAGACTGGCAAAACATTGACTCCAGTGCTCCAGAACCCAGAGGATGAAGACAGGCTGGTGGAGGAAATTGATGACCAAGACCTGCAAGATGAGGGGTTTGAGGAAGAGATCACGGAGGACATCACAGTTCCAGTGCTGTACGAGAATGACCCCTGCCATGATCTCGCAAACAGCCCCTCATCTTTGCCTCAGCCTCAGTCCCCAGCATCACTGGCTGATGTATCAATGGCTGACGTGTCACTGGCTGAGCCATCCACATCAACTAGAGAAGGACAGCAACTTGCCCCTGCCCCTTCAGTGTTGTCACAGCCATCTGACACTGGAAGCAGTCTCTCCGACGAGGCTCAGGTAAAACACTTTAAGGGCTTTATTTAATTTCAATCTCGTTTTATTCCACATATATTAACATTAATCTGAATTTACTAGGGATCAGTCATTGGGCCCGATGGCATTGCTGGGTGGGACAAGGTCCAGGATATGGCTGGTTACCTGGTTGGTCTTCGTGAGGCTCCTTACCTCACTGACCTGCAGGTGACAGAGGCCATCCTGCTGTGGACAGCTCTCCATGACATAGACAAACAGCGGGTCAACTATCAGCCTCGACATCAGCCTCAGCTGACACATGGACGCTTTAAGGCACCGAAGCGGTCCGGAGTCACACCAGGTGTGGAGAGTGTAAAACGGTGTCTGATTGGACATCCCGGGGGACCAGCACAGTGGCCCAGCACCAGCCGCTTGGTTGAGGCCATTTGTACAAAGCTGTGTGCTTTACACAAGTCGCCGACCAAGAAGGCTGGAGTTTGCACCCCCAGGTGGTCTAAAATCCTCTCGGATTACCACCACATCCGAGAGCTGGTGCTTAATAATCGCAGGCTGATGGATGAAACAATGATCCAGCTGTTTGAGCTAAACCAGAAGACACTCATTCAGTGGTAAGCAAGGCACATTATTTTCTTCAAATTAACTGAATACCTTTATAAACGTATATATAATACATGTAATTTATTTTCAGGTTTCAACGGCAGCAGAAAAAACAGGAAATGAGTGTCCTTGCTCAGGGACTGACTCCACCTGACCCAATTGCTGTGGCTGATACGCAGCTTCCTCCACCGAGGGAAAAATTGGATGAAGCGGCATCAACCTCACGCCCAAAACATACATTTATCCTTCCGCCAAATCGAGAAGGACAGGCTCCTCTTCTGCGACCAGGTCGATGGCCTGCTGCTGCCACCACCATGGTGTGCCCCATTGCACCTGCCCCCACAGCATCAGGAGTTGTGCAGCCCATTTCAGCACCTGGGTCATTGTCACTAGTCCTTAACCCAGACATGACCGTGTCAATGGTGATTCCACCTTCTGGTGCTTCAACATCCGGTGCAGGCCCAGCTCCACCTGCTCCTGTGTCTGCTGCTCCTGTGTCCCGTTACACCCAGAGGAACAGGCGCCGGCGGGCCCAGGAGACGGAAAGCGGAGTCCATAAGAGGAAGTATGTGCGAGGGGTAACCTTTAACATGTGCAGCAAATGTGGGCAGCCCAAAACCAAAGAGTTTGGCCATAGCCGATATGGAAATGCCACATTTTGCTTGCGTGCCTCAAATGGAAAATCTTTAGATGACTGGTTGGCAGAACAGCGCCAGCAAAATACAAGCCAAACTCCACCTCCTCAATAAACAATTTGCTTTTTTCCTGTATATATTTTGTATATATTACTGTACATGGTTCCACCCAGTCTTTCATATTGTCCTATATATATATATATATGTGTATATATGTGTGTTTGTGTCTGTGTACTCATTTCAGTATTTGTGTGTATTCATTTTAATATTTGTTTTTTTACATTTAAAGTGTCATTTAAATATTTGTGTATTCATTTTAATAAAACATTTGAAGTGTCATTTAAATATTTGTGTGTATTCATTTTAATAAAACATTTAAAGTGTCTTAAAATAATCTGATAAATCATATCAATCAAATCATATCCCTCACAAAAAACACATATTTGAAGAAACATTTTTATTCATTTTATTAAATCATAAACAACATGTAATATGCAATATTTTTTTTAAATAATATACACAAAAAAAAACATTTAATAAAACATTTGAAGTGTCTTAAAACAAATCTGATAAATCATGTGAATCAAATCATATCCCTCCATTTTTATTCATTTTATTAAATAATCAACAACATGTAATATGCAATATTTAAAAATAATAATAATACACACAAAAAAATATAAATCAATATAATGATGTCATAGATAAATGAAGACGCAGGCGCAGTTGATCGCACGCAGAACACGGGTTCGAATCCAGTCCGCGGGGGGTGACTTGTTTCACATGTGACTAAAACTCCTTCATAACGCACAGGAATATAGCCCTAATAATGTTGCAGGGGAAATTCTTGGGCAAATTCTCGTTTTTTGCGTCTTTTTGGCTTGCGTGCGGGGGCGCAAAGATTGGGCCCCTTCTTATGCTAAGCGAGCGCTCTACCATCTGAGCTAATTCCCCTTCTATCCCCATAGCTAATTCAACAAACAAACAAACAAACAAACAAACAAACAAACAAACAAACAAACAAACAAACAATAATTACCATATAATAAAAAAGCAATTACAATATATTACAACTTTGGTAACACTTTACAATAAGGTTCATTAGTTAACATTATTTAACTACCTTAGTTAACATGAACTAAGAATGAACAATACTTCTTCAGCATTTATTAATCTTAGTTCATGTTAATTTCATCATTTACTAAGACGTTATTACAATCAAAGGTTGTATTTGTTAACATTAGTTAATGCACTGTGAACTAACATGAACAAACAATGAACAGCTGTATTTTGTATTAACTAACATTAACAAAGATTAATACATACTGTAACAAATGTATTGCTCATTGTTAGTTCATGTTAGTTAATACTTTAACTTATGTTAACTAATGAAACTTATTGTAAAGTGTTACCGCAACTTTTTTAGCTTTTCCTGGTTTATCATTTATTTCCAATAAATTATCAATTTACCTGTTATGTTCACAAGTTTACACATTTGAGTGTATATTAATTAACATATATATGCTTAAACATTTACACGTATTAAATAAAAAAATGTACTTATATTTTGTATGTATATATATATATATATATTCTATGGGTTTTGTTGAGGGTAACAAAATGGTCAATATAAAGGTTAAATTATGACTGTTTGCAGCTAGAAATCCTAACACATAATAAGTGTTCAGTGAATAAACAAATTAGTTACATCTTTCATTGTATATTCGAGTAATGTGGTTGCTTACAAAAAAATTCCAATAGATTTACATGCAAAAATCTAAACTTTTAAGAGTAGAAGTCTCTTTTTGGGAGGGCATGAGCGATGCCTCATTCACAAATGAATCACTCTTTTGAGTCGATGCTGTTCAAAGACTTGATAAAACAAGTTGTCAAAACTGTCTTAATTGGTTCGTGAATCAGTTTGAATTATTTGTTCAGTTTCCTGCACGCATTGAACCGTTTGAAGCGGTTTCTCACTCGGAGTCGTAATAGGAAATTTAAGAACATCAAGCGGTGGATGAAGTGCCTGTGGACCTACAGTCAATTGAAAGCAAATCGGCAAATTAATCCTATTGTTTGTCAGCGATGAAGATCTTTATTAGTTGAACAACTGCATATGCGGTCTGTGAACGACTCCACATGTATAGCTACATCCGATGTTATTTCATTCATACAGGTAATACATTTTACAACAAAACAGATTATTACGCCAAGTACATGATACTACTCCACTACTAAAAAAAGTATGACATTACCAGTTTTATGGACATACTGTATACCTTAATTTATACATTAAATAAGCTACCATTGTTCAAAGAGTATGAAATAAACACCCACTAACCCGCAATTTGTGGTATTTTTTCTTGAGCATTATGTAATATCAGCATACAGATAATGTACCACATAAACATTGTTGATCCTATTATCATAAAAAACAATATTTAAATGTCAAGTGATTGTGCAAATAATTTATAGTATGGGCAGATATCAGTATTCAGCACTTTTGGGGGATTATTTGGGGTCCATCCCCTACCTACTTACAATTATCCTGACCACACAAAGTAAGCAACCTCATCCAAATCCACTGGGTAATCAGTAAGGTATATGGGACCTTTGTCAAAATACTCTCCCTTGTAACTTCTCCATCTGCCTGCAGGAAGATATATATCTCTTTCTTGCTTGCCTGGTTCAAGTACAGGAGCCACCAGAAGGTCATCTCCTATAAGGAACTGAGAGTCAATTTTATAAGCTGCTTCATCATCTGTTGCAATCCACCAAAGAGGGCGAATAATGGGATCCCCAGTGTACAGCACTTCCCCAGCAAGCTCCAGAACCCGAGGGGCTACAAGAGACGTGTGGAGAGCAATGAACTTATTGGCGATTTTTACCACCTCATCATCATAGTGCCATGGTGGAAGTGAGAACTGCATGGCTGGCATGAAAGCTGAGAGCTCTAGCCAACGGATGTACAGCTCACGATCTGGAAGTCCAGTGAGGTTTGAATATGCATTTCCACCTATTATGTCTGGTAGAACAAACTGGTAGCCTAGAATGCTGATAGTAAGTACAGTAGGGATTATAGATTTGAGGCCTAAGGTGTATCCCCATAGAGAGTCACGGTCAATAATTCTGAAGAAGCAGGAGATGTTTTGAGATTGATAGCCCGACCGCAGCTCTGCGCGGTCATTGAACGGTATTGCCATCTCAGTGTAGCGGCGGGTAAAAGTACTGGGATCCTGCAAAGGAACAAAGGTACTGAAATGCTGAGGTAAGTAACTTGTTTCTCCTGCATCAAACATGAAAGATGCCACTCCATACTTGTTCTTAAGGGTGCGGAGATTCAAGGCATACCAGTCTCGAGCTTCTGGATTTGTGAAATCCAAAATTCCAGCAATACCATTCCACCAACGCACCAAAGCGGGAAGCTGGCTTTCAGGCACTCGTACAAACAGACCTCGCTCTACTCCAACACCAAAATTGACAGAATTATAGTTGACAAATGGATGAGTCCACAGAGTAACCTGGAAGCCATCTTCCCTTAGTTTTTGAAACATGGCTGAAGCATTGGGGAACTTGATTGGATCTAACTCAAACCCCCCGTAGCCACTAGTGAATCTATCGTACAGCTCCAGGTGACTGCAGTTGAAGCCATTTTTTTGTATGTCAGATGCATATTTTAAAACAATTTCTTGGTTGACTTCTTCTAGAGCTCTTGTAGACCACATCGGTTGTCTGAAGACAACTTCTGAGGGAACCTTATTGGGCTTGTTGAAATATCGCCGTACCATGTACTTGTGTATAGAGGTGACGTCAAGGCCGACACATACTCGATAGCTGAGTGTCACATGATGGGGTTTACCAGGGTCTGGCCTATAAGGGCTGTCATCGTATCGAGCTTGGAACCACAGAGTTCTGTTTGTTTCATCCCAGCCAAGATGAAAAGGAACAGAATTGTTAATTTTTATGGCTGTAGCATTGGAAGAAAGCCAGTAGCGCTCTAAGATACCACCAAACGCCTGGTGATTGTAACGGATATCACCTGTAATGAAAGGTTTGGGTGTTTGCTGTCCTTTTAAAACTATTGGCCAATGTTGCGACCAAGTCTCCGCGCCACCATACCAATGTGATCCACTGCAGGACATGACGTGCTCCACCAACCGATGCTCCTCTAGCTCGTCCCAGCGCACACGATAGCACTCAACTGTGTCTTTAGGCTTTACTGTTTCTATGAAGAAATTTATATTCCCCGCATTTGATTTGTCACAGGTGAGAATCTGTCCCTCTTTCGAACACGAGTCCAGATCAAGGGTTCCAGACCTAAAATGGACAAAGAAAAACACTGTGACTCATAATCATAATTAATCAAATATATACGTAATCATAAATACAAGCATAAACAACAACATAAAAAAAATATACCTGAATGCCATTTTGAAAATGACAACACCAGCTTGGTTTCGGATGACAAAACCGTCTTTGTTAAGGTCTAATCGTTCAGTCGTCAGACGGTTGGCCTTTTGAAGAGAAGAGTAGTAGTAGCACCATGCTACCATGGCAGCAATAACCAGTATGACTCCGAGCGCACTTGCTGTTATCACCGAGCGGCTTGGTCTGCTAACTCTATTCCGCCTAGGTGTCGAGTAATGGCTCATGGCGCCGATGCCAATATCTCCAACAGTTCCTGATACAATCTGGTACATCTTTACAACACTTTTATGCACACAGCCTTCTGTAAAATGTTTCTAACTCATGAACAGAACTGTTTTAGGTGTACTGCACATGGGCTGCACATGGTTGAAGCAGCAGCTGGCCAGGACAACTTGAAAATTTGCCATGCCTAGACATATTGAGACAATTTTAAAGGAATAATATGAAGTAAAAAAAATGCAGTTCTTCTTTTCATGCAAAAAATTCAATGTTTGAAAGTGATGCTATAGTAGGGAATTTAATGCAATTTATCATGCCTCTTTGTGGTTTAACCAAAAATTAAGATTTCATCATTTACACATTCCTCAAGTCGTTCCAAATATGTATGTCTTTCTTTCTTCTGTGGAACGTAAAAGATTCTGAGAAATGTCTTATTGTCTATTTGTCCAATGGAAGTCAATGGTAACAAAATGTAGTTACCACCAATATTCTTCAAAACAGCTTCAATTTTATTCTGCAGCAGAGAAAAAAAAAGTACTTCAGGCTTGGAACGACATGAGGGTGAGTAAATGATGAAGGAATTTTCCTTTTTGGGTGAACTATCTCTTGTAGACATGATAAACTGCACGGGAAAATCCACAATTCTCAACATCTGTGAGACACAAAAGCAGATTTAAGCTGTTGTTTTTACTCTACAGCAGCTGAATAGTCCTCTAGGCATGTATTGAACATACAGTTTCCAATACAGGGTTGTGATGTCCAGTAACAGGCAAATATATCCATCTATATGGATTCGATGGACATTTGCAGCAGAATAAAAGTCTCTGCTATAATTTAAACAATTGTAATTACAATTTCAATGTTGTGTATATTGTGGGAATTAACTAGTTTCAGCAGTTCTAGCTTAGCAGATTGAGGACAATTCACTTCACTTGACAAATTAAAGTACAGTAACACTGCTCCTAGATAACCAGTGATTAAGTGTCTTGCAGATGATAATATTTCACGTTAATTCTACAGTTTTTGAGGTATTTACTTGAGAGCACAAATGTTTATCTGTATTATGACACCTTAAATAAATATAGGTTACAATAAGCAATATATTTTCACCAGTTACTTACATTTTGTGTCCAGATGAGATAATTCGGAAGGAAATAGGCCTGCTACAATACAAAACTATGAATAAGTGAATATTTTACTTTCACTCAACAATTAGTTCATATGTAGCCTACTCGCCTTGACGTCTGAAGATTCACGAACATCCTCTGAAACGGGTTACACACGACTACGAAATGAAACTTTTCAAACAAAATCATAAGTGTTTTAAGAAAAAAACTTAATCTGATAACGACATTAGGACTACACGTCGGTTAAAATGCTCTTGCTTGAACGTAGCTTGAAAGCAAGTTCGACCTGTTTTTGTGAATCATGGGTAATGTAGTATTGTGAGATGTGTGGTGGAAGTATTTTATTTGATGATAATTGATAACATAAAACTGCACGGAAAGAAACACGAAATATCTCTATATAGGCCAGAAAAAAATATTTAGTAGCATTGTTTATAATTGTATTTTCCCAAAATTTGGTTAGTATCAACCAATTCTTTTTTTACAGTCTATGGTTCAACCAGGTTTTATATTTTCCATAACACACTTATTCCACTAGATGGCGGTGAATAATAAGAGGAAAAAAATCGTCACAAAACTGATCATTGTAAATCAAAATTACAGAGGACAGCTTCTCTTGTGTTTCTTGAAGCTTTGATGGGAGATTGCAAGAGTTAACAGTATTGTGATTCTGATGGGAATATAGAAGACCTGACAAAGGCATTTTCATTTTTAAAAAGTTGTTTAATGTAACATTGTGAGTGAGAATGTACTGTATACAACACATGACCTGCACTTTGTCATTAGTCCAAACAAGCTTTAACTCTGGACACTGATCAGTGTAAAAACAAATAAGAAAACATTCACCTCAGCAAACAGAAACTGAAAATTGCTACCTAGCAGCATGCTGCTAAGCAATGTCGACCCATTACAAAAAAATAAAAAGTATGTTCTGATATTCCCTACACAAAAAACACAAAAATAAGACAGTCTCCAAACTGTCTCAATGCTAAAAAAAATCAGACTATATCAAGATCTATAGACACATCATACCACCTATAATAAGGAACAATGAAACGTGTGTCTTTCCATGTAGTCATGCATGGCCAGAATCTGCAGAACACTGTTGAGTCTAGGTAACAAATGTTCTTTTCTCTCTCCCAGTCTCCCTGTCCCCAGTGACACACAAATTAAAATATATCAGCCTGGGCCTCGCTTAGTACTCAATTTCATTAAAATTTTCAGAGAAGCCTGAGTATGGGACGCTGTCTCCAGGATCTGGAGAAAGAGAGAAAGAAAGAGTTATGCACAGTATAAACATAAGTACAACATGTCTCTTACAGGGTCCCATTTTACTGCTTCCTCAGTAAACAGAATCAGATAACTACAGTAACAGTATGTTATCCCTCCATAGACAAACTCCAATGAGAACCTCACTGAAGAAACCATCTGATCCCCCCACCTGCAGTGCAGTCAACTGACCTCACACAACCTACTGTAATACATCAAATAAAAAAATCTGAGGATGAGGCGATGCATGAATCACTGACACTTCCTGTTCAACCTTCAGGTTTGTATTTGAATTCACATACTACAGCACACAAGAAGACATTTATGTAACCATTCGTATGAATTAAATCTTAGAGCAAGAATTTGTGGGGCCATGATGTGACATGTTTTTTAATCCTATATATTAATTTATTCAAAAATATAAAAAGTTTAATAATATACAATATCATTAAATAAAATACAAATTATAAATATAAAATAGCTAAAAATGCAGTTAAACCCTTTTTTTTAATAAACCTTAATAAAACTTTTTTTTTTTTTTTATTCTTTAATATTTCATTGAATTTCATCTTGATCTTTTTTGGGGGTAATACAACCTACAACAAGTCTTGATATCTTAATATAGAAAAAATTTTATTAAAATAATTTTTCGCCATAATATTTTACCATATTATCATTAAAATTATTATTATTACATGTGGTCCAACCAACATGCAGAAATATGCAGGAAAAAAATGTCAAACAGGAAATGACATCATAGAGAGGACCCATGCAGCCCCTCATGACTGTGTCAAGGTCAATAACTCTCCTAAATTATCAGATAATTTGACCTTTTTATGACGTGGTAGTCATTTAAAAATATATTTAAAAAACGTTGTGTTGTCGTTATGGTAAACAGTTTTGTTCACTCACCTTTGCATGGTCCCTTTTTAAACACAATATCATCGATTGCAATGTCACTCCTTACTGAAGATCCTCTAATGGCTTCAAATATAATCTGCAAAAAATTAGGGACACATTACTTTATTTCTCGTACAAAAAAAGTAACACAGTGACCTTCAGTCAGTTTCCTGGCACTTCAAGCACCATCTTCTCAGTGATCAAATGGTTGCTTTGATATGGACATTATAAAAGAAGTTTTTCAAAGACATTTTTCAACAAGAAAGGGAGTAGGGGCGTGTTTCTAACCCAATGCCTTGTGTAACACTCGTAATCCACTGTGGCTTTCATCCAGGACACACTTTGTTCTCCTTGTCTTGTCCAAAGCAATCTCTCCTTGTCCCCCTTATGCAGCAGGACGCTCAGGGTGCCAGTGCCTGAGCCATGCATGTGGTAGAAGAAGATCAGACACTGAGGGCCGGTCGAACCCCTCAGCTCAGTGGACATCAGTCGGGCTGACTGCTTGGGTAACATGTGAGATGCCTCAATGTACATGAAGTAGCCTTGAAGTCAGAGCAGGAAAGACTTAGTGTGCGCTGTCTCGTGACATCAGCAGTTAATAAAGCATTTCAAGCTGAAGTATAAATCTGACTCACCTACCCCTAAGGTGTGGTCCCCTTTGGGTCCTGTGTAAGATGTGGGTGTCTGTCCCCTGATTCGCAACCAATGTCCTTTCTTAACTTTCTTTTTCTGAGTGTAGCCACAGTCCCCAGTTTCAAAGTTACAGTGTCCAGGAGGAGGATTTAAGGGTCCTAAACAGAGCACAAAAAGGTTGACCTGTTTTAGGATAGTAAAGTTCAGCCATATTACATGCGTAAGTGAAATGGTTAAAAGCTTGTCTATTTCTATTCACCGCAGCCGGCACTGCCCATTTAATGTCTATGTTTGTGAGGGCAGATGTTCTCCATTACCATGGAATATATGCCTATAAACAGAATATTTAAGAACCGCCTTGCCCATTTCTTAAGCCACATTGTTTAAAACGTGCTCACAACTGACAAGTAACTTCTGCCAAGCAACCTGTAAGTAATATAGTTTACCCTTTAATAGAACAATCACTTACTTAAATCTTTTACAAGTCATGGGTTTCACTTCCATAAAAGCAACACAACTGGGTCAAACACCAGTGCTAGACTAACCCTTATGCGTCAGTTTTATTATTAAAAGAAATAGCCAATACCAAGCATAACTTTTTCTTTATGCTTCTATGAATGAAAATGCATTCCTAAATGTATCTTTAGTTGTTCTCCGTTAAAATGAGCATGTGGAAATACATACATGATAAATAGATTTATTAATTGAAAATTTCCAACATTAGAGGATGTTTCACCACAATTATTAAGTGACGTTTGTAAAAAATTAAAAATATTGTGCTCCTCATAGATTGCAGGATGTCCTATTTTCAGGAATCAAACTTTTAAAAGCCTCTAAAGAATTTGGCCCAATTATAGCGAATTCAATATCTACATGATATGTATGGTATGATATATCTGGATCACAGTTTTGATTGGAAAACAATTTGGTCAAATGTTTCAGTCTCATCCAAAATCCCTGCCCACCAGCTGATCAACTACAATGTAATCCACAGAATATATTATACTGAAACGTTTTAGAATGAAACTTATTCCCTTCCCTGTATGTGACAAATGTAACACTGGTGCAATTGGCAGCTTTCTCCATAATATATTCTGGGAATGTCCACCGATCTTCAACTTCTGGGTTAAAGTCTCTGCTGTTCTATCACAACTTTTGAAACTGACAATTGATCCTGAGCCATGTATTTTCCTTCTTAATGATGTCCTCCTCTGTCACTTTAACTTTAAATCAAAAAAGGACTTTCTTCTCTGGGTTAGCATCTGCCAAGAAAACTATCATTAGTTCTTGGTTTCCTCCTAATTCTTTGTCAAAATAGCAATGGTTGTCCTATTTTATAGATATTGTTAGTTTGGAGCGATCCACTGCCTTAATCAATAGAGCAAAGATTACAACTATTATGTACTGGAACCGAACTCATGACAGCTTGATTTCTTGATTTCTATTCTTAAAACTTAAAGCAGCACTAAGTAGGAATTCCGTTTTTGTCAAACAGCAACCCCTAGAGTCGCTGTGGAGCACTTGTACTGTCGTGAATAGCACTCACGCAGAGATGGCTCGCACTCACGGCCGGATCCCCTCCCCCTGTACACCGGTACCTGTTCAGTAGGATGGACGCTGTAACGAGTGGAAATAAGGTATGGCCCCTTTAAGAGCTGCGCGCGCCCTGTTTAACTGTCGGCAGTCTGTATTGTATGTGCGCCTCGAACACCACATGTATACGGCGCCGGGTTATTTCTGTTTGATGCTCATTTTATCAGAGTTTTATCAGATCTGTTTTTTGCCGTAAAGCAATTCGTTACCTCGCGAGACCTGATATCACACGATACTTCCTAACACTGAGGCCGGCGGCACGCCGGCCCAAAGTTGCAAGGGTGGTTTTGCGGCTCACAGGCACCAGGGGGGTGCGAGACGACCAACATTCAACACGAAATCAGTAATATAAACATTACAATGACTCCAAAGCTGTTCGGTTAAGGTAAAAAAGTTACTTAGTTCACCTTTAAGTGATCTAAAGTTATAGGATAGGATAGTATACCAAGATGTAGATCAAGGCAAATGCAGGTTCTCTTTTTTTGGTTTTGTTTTATCTGTTTCTGGTCATTTTTTTCCCCTGCTTTTATTTTAATAGACACCTTAATTATCTTAATTTCAACAGACACTTTCTGCCTGTAAATCATCTATCTCTATCATTATATTTATAGTTTTTTTTATAGTTTTTATTATAGTCTTTATATCTGTTTCTCTTGTGTATATCCGTTTTATATTCGTCATCAGTTATATCCTCCAATTAAGTCAGTGAACATTTGTCAGTGTTAATGCTGGTTACTTTGTTTGTAAGAAAAGCACAATAAAGCATTGGTTAAAAGAAATTCTAGTAAAAACTTTCTTTTGGATGGTTTTTAAAATTCCTTGTGTATGGTGGGAGGAAAAAGGATAAAAAGCTGGAATTACCTTTAACCATGTAACATAATTGCCACCTGAATAGGGCTTTTCGCTGTTAAAAGGGTAGAAATACCTGTAGCAACCCGACAGTCTCCAAGGGTCACTGAGATGTCATCGAGAGACACAAGTCCACAGTCCCAGAAGTTTCTGCAGATGCTGACAAATGCTACCTTAAAGGAAAGTTAATAAAAAGTTACATAATGACAAATAAAGCTATCATAGTTGAGTAGTCCTAAACTCCTGTTTAGCACATCATTTTACTCAAGAACAAAGCAAAAATGGTCAATTAAATACTAATTAAAGGTACACTATTTAACTTTTATTTTGTTAAAAATGAACAAAATTTAAATAATGAATCAATACATCATCAATCCTTCTCCCAAAGTTTTGTATTACCCTGATTCACTATGGTAAGCCTATTATAAGTGTTTATATTTTAGACCTATCGGGATGTTGTTTTTTTAGCTGGAAATTCGCATATGTGCGTCTCATCATATCTGTAAATAGAGAAAAGTTGCTCTGACTACTTTGATGCATGGAAGTGGCATAGGTTAGTTGTCACAACAAGAGAGAAAGCTTGACATGGAGCACGATAAATCTCAAACCTCCGGGGAATTAACCGTTTTGTTTGTTTTTTTACATGAAAGTCTGTTGGCAAAAAGAGAACGCGAAAGCTCGTAATAAAGCGAGAATCAACATTAACTTTGCTTTTTGGAGATGGCGAGGACTCAGGGATTTTAAAATGTAAAAGCAATGTGGAATTAGTAAGGTATTTTATTTAACAGATAAGTTCATTGTGAAGCATTGTGAAGTGTTTTATTATGGTTGTTGTAGCGCTGGGCTGGAATTTATAATGGGTATGCACAGTAATGTCTTTAGCTAGGCAGCTTGAGATACTTTCCAATTTCCATCAAAACTAATTATATCTCTTAAGCCTAGTAGCCTAGTGAATGTTTTATGAGCAGTAATAGGATCACTATAGGATCCCTATAGGATCCCCATATGCATCCTCACAGAGCCAAAGCACAACCAAACCAATGTTATCAGAACTGAGATCCCTGAGATTACAACAGGAATTCACACACGGGGTGACCCAAAGTGCAGGACAAGATTTGTTAGGGCTTATCATTTGGAAGTGACAAGGAAATACTTCACTAAAATAAAAAAGTATTAAAACTGAATTTGTACTTTTCATTCAGGACAACATCCTTCTATCATCTCTAATCTGAAGAACACTTAAACCTTCATGCGTTTCATCATCACAGAATTTACACAACCGTTCAACTGTTTTTTAAGTAAGTCTCTCATGCGCACCAAGGCTGCATTTATTTGATAAAAAATACAGTAAAACAGCGATATTGTGAAATATTACAAATCATAATAACTCTTTTTATATATTTATATATATATACACTACCGTTCAAAAGTTTGGGGTCGGTACGGTTTTAAATACTTTAAAAATAATTCTCTTCTGCTAACCATGGCTGCGCTTATTTGATTAAAAATACAACAAAAATCAGTTATAGTATTAAATATTATTCCAGTGTAAATCAGCTGTTTTCTGTGTGAATATATAGTAAAGTGTAATTTATTCCTGTGATCAAAGCTGAATTTTTAGCATCACCAGTGTCAGTGTCTTCAGTGTCAAATGATCCCTCACAAATCAGTATATTATGAGGATTTGATGCTCAAGAAACATTTATTATTATTATCAATGTTGAAACAGTTGTTCGTCTGTCAGTTGTACAGTTTTTTTTTAGTTTTTTTTATGATTCTTTGATGAATAGAACAGCATTTGAACAGCATTTGAACAGCATTTGTTTGAAATAGAATCTTTTGTAACATTATAAATGTCTTTACTGTCCTTGATAAATAAAAGTATTGATTTATTTCCTCCAAAAAATAAAAATAAAATTCTCACTGACCCCAAACTTTTGAACGGTAGTGTATATATATATATATATATATATATATATATATATATAGTAATTGTCAAGTAATCAATTACTCAAGTAAAAAATCAAGTAATCGAATCATATGGCAAAACTGAATTTTCACATGATCCATCAGAAATCATTCTAATACTATATGCTGATTTGGTGTTCAAGAAACATTTCTTATTATTATCAATGTTGAAAACAGATGTGCTTATTAAAATAGAAATATTTTGTAACATTATACATGTATTTACTGTCACTTTTACTTTTACTGACAAATTTAATGCATCCTTGTGGAATAAAAGTATTAATTTTTTTTATTTCTTTTTATTTTACTGACCCTAAAATTTGGAACGGAGGTGTATATAAAAAAATGAAAAGCAGCCATGATCATCAACATAACCCAGTCTTGAAGAAACACATATTTACAACCCATTCCTTTTACACTTACCTTAGTAGACATGGGCTTTAAGTAGGTGACTTCCACCTCTGTCCAAACATCTCTAGACCTCTCAGACACGGTCCAGAGTTTCTCCTGAGCTACGTTGTTTTCATCATAGATATAGAGAGCCAGGGCATTATCTAATTTCATGAACCCATGCAAGGCATAGTAGAACCTGAGGCAGTATTTGTGGTTCCCTGGCAGGGACGGTCCAAAAAGACGACCCACATACCCTGGACGAGAGGGATAACGAGTGTTGGTCAGCAGAAAAGACCCTGTGGATATAATGGACAGACATAAGAGACATAAACATTTTAAATAAATAGTCATATGGTTCTTTGTTCATATTAATAGTCATTTATTATGAGTACTGGTCAATTAAAATTAAATATGCATGAAGCAGAAGCAAACAATTAAATTTAAATGTGCATAAAAATATAATATTGCTAGTAAATGTAAATATATGATATGTCACAAATTTGGTGATTTTATGAAAAAAACAGTCTCACTTCCGCACCAGTGCCTGTGGTGTGATCACCCATGCGGTAAACATTTGGTTTCACAGAGACCATGTTCCACACTGAACCTCCGGTCTGTTCCTGATAATACTGACACAGCCCCTCCTCAAAGTCACAGTTTGCAACAGCAGGGTCAAACGCTGGCTCTGAAACACGAGTCACATGAAACAGACTCACTTCATGAGCATCTCCCACATGCACAGACTTTCTGTAAAATGCATGTAAACTGCTGACTAAAGGGAAAGTCGACGTGGTTGCTATAACAGGACAACAACAAGAAAATTCCCTTACAGCCACTTGTGGGCTGTTTTAGGTTGTAGGGTACTGAAGGCCCCTCTGAAAAAAATATGACTACTTTCTATCCCAAACTATATGATGGTGAAAAAAATATATTTCTAGTTATTGCATATTGGTGGAGCAACATTTTTGTAAAGGTAAGACGTTTATTTTGAACATAAAGGCAGCTTTATTCAAGGGTTTTTTTTTATCCTAAATGCCATCCTTTCACTTATTCAACAATTACTGACAAATTATTGATTCACTGAAACACATAAATACGTTTTTTTAAATCTCATAATATGTGTTCATTTAATCAATTCTCATTAGCTACATAAATCAGAAATATTTTAAAAGAAGTTGGCCTACATGTTAGATCAAATTACAACCTGATCTCACAGGAAAGCGGAACTATTTTACGAGGTGGCGATTTCGTATGAATTCGTACAATGTGAATCGTACGAAAACGTACACTTCAATTTAAAAAAAAAAACATGAATGTTCACCCCTAAACATAACCGTCAGTAGGGCGTACGCAGATCATACAAACCGTAAAAATTAGATTGTACGAATAAGCCACCAATTCGCCAAAACGTAAAATAGCTACGAATTGGCATTAGATTGTTGAAAATTATCTCAACTTTTCTAATACATGTAGACCTCATATATCAGGATTTTCCAGTGCATAGCAATAAGCATGTCTTCAAGTAAGTGCAATGGTGTTTTTTGTTGTCATTCGATGATATGAGAGAAAATCAAATCAAAAAGGTCTTTTACCATGAGGAACCTTTAGTCCAGTTGAACCCAAGTATTAACCCTTAAACACATACTTTGGATCTTTAGTGACCCGGGACGGTCATTCACTACCCTCTTCCTCATAAATGTTTTAAAGTTAGACACCAACCTTCTTAGTATTCATCAATCAATTAATTATAAACAATATAACAAGAAAAAAAAATTCTAAAGGAATGCGTTTTTCCATCCATTTTTTGTAAATATTATAGGGTTGCTAATGACCCGAGGTGTGTAACAATGTAAGTACAGTATATTTTTTCTGCACAACAATAATTAAATCTCTGATTACTGAATAAGTGCAATTCACCTTTACTCCACAAGGTGACAATGTCTGATACACAATGATGAAGTGACGTTTCACTCATAGTTACCGCAGGCAGAAAACAAAAGAATAGGAAGTATCATCAGCTAAACTTGGAATGGCTCAGCGATTTACTACAGAGCAAGTACTGAACGCAATCAAATATTAGTGTAAAAAAAAAACAGAATATGTAATAATGATTGGCAAAACATTCATGCATTTAAGGGTTAAAGTAAGTGATTTCTGAGAAATGTTGTTTGAAAACTGAAATCAACACCATGAATATTTTCTGGCTGTGTAAATAGGAGAACAAAAAACTAAATGGATTGAGCGATCAGACTGAGCACCAAAAAACTTTTGCAGCCAATCAGAAATGGGGGTGCATATGCTCATGATGGGGGGGGGAGTGAGCAAGTGGGAAATTTTGTAGAAAGACTATAGAAAGAGAGATGGCTGAGATATTACCAAAGAGGTAAAAGGTCAGAGGAATACAATTGGAAGAAGAAGGGTTACGATCAGGCAAGGGCTGAGACCCGCGTTAATATTGGAAAAGCTTTCTAGAGCTGGAGAGACGTTAGAGAGTAGGAAGGCCTGAAAATCGGTTGCTTTGTTTCTGCTCGATACGTGAGTAACACTGGTTTTGCTATGTTTCACAGAACCGAAATATGCTGATGTACAATTTGCTGTTGTTGTTGAATCAAGGCTGATTCATCCATACTTGGGCAATTGCTGTGTTGCATAGCATGTTCGTTATAATGTCAAATTGCCATTACCAAGACACTGACAGGTTATGATGTATTGGGTAATGTCAAGTTGTCATAACAAAGACATCTCAAACAATGTCATATTTGCATTAAAAATGTCATAATTGAGCAAATGACACTTAATGACAGTTGTCATAAACATGCTAAACCCTCCTTCATATTCATTATGAAAGTGCAATGTCAGTCTTATGCACACCCTTTCAAGTAAAGTGTTACCGTTTAGGGCTTATTATCCAACAGAACTGCACTGACCTGTCTCTGTGTGGCAAAACTCTGATGAGAAAGAAATGTCATCCAGAGCAACATATCCACCACGGGCACTGTTGAACGCCACCTCAAACACCACCTAGTAATCCAAATACACCAATCAATCTAAATCAGACAAATGAAGTACCCAACATGAAGGGAACAATTAGTCCCCAAAATGATTAATTCATTTTGAAAACTGAAAAAAGTTTTAAATGGATTTAGTTTGTAACTCAGTGTAAAAGCAAATTTTTAAAAACACTACAAGGTTCAAAGAGTGATGCATTCGTATTAGTAACACTTCAGACGGTGAACTCATCTGCTGGAGAGAATCTCCAGACTCCACACACACTCTCACTCTCATTATTTACATTGTCTCCCAGAGTTGGCTGCTCACACTCAAACATGGCAGCCACAGCGCTAGCTCTTCACTTCATGTTTATACTATTCCTACAGATGCAAAATAAACACTCCCATTTTCCCCAGTACAGAGATGATGTTATGTATGGTTTGAAATAGATCAACCTTTGAACTATATTTAAAAAATTACAAAAGGTATCTATTACCATTATTACAGTTCATAATCAAAGCAATGGTCAGTTTTCAGTTAAACTATTTATATTTGATTTGGTGGTTACAGAAAATATATATCTTTAAAACACTTACTGACCCCAAACGTTTGAACAGTAAAGAGTCAGTGAGGTTTTTCAGGGGTTTTCGGCAAAAATGTATACTCCATGAATGCATTAAATTGGTCGGTAAAGACTATACACATACATATATATATATTTCTATTCAAAGAATATTGAAAAAAAGCAACTGCTTTCAACAATAATAGAAAAACAATAACATTCAAAACAATAATACTGAAAGGCCATGTGAGACTGAAGACTAAAGTACTGGCTGCTGAAAATTCAGCAAAATATTTAAAAATCATACCTACCCCAAACTTTTGAACGACAGTATATATTCCAATTAGTTACGAATGTCATAATATGAATATTAGTCTAAGTTAGTGACATTCATTACTAACTGAATGTACATTAACAAAAATGTGCTAATCTATTATTGAAAATTATTGCAAAAGTGTTAGCCATTCATCTACTGGAGTTCAAAATATATTTATATAGAGGGTGTAAAGAACCCTTCCTAGAAGATTAATTCATAATTGTTTGACTTAAACTTGCCATCTATAACATGACAAAGTCTGCACAACATCTTATATATGTCAACCGTGCAATAGGCCCCTTTTATAAATAGGTGCACGTCTTGTTAGGATAGTGTTCTTGCGTATACATGTGGGAACTACAGCTCTTAAGCCATGATAGTGTATTTGCAAATGGCTTTAGTATGTTTTGGGTAGTTAAAACTTGTAATATATATTAAGTAGAAAGCTTACATATGGATAGTGTCAACATGTGAATGTTCTGTAGTGCATTCATGCATTTGCTTTGACCTGTAGTGCAGAACATGAGCAAAAAGATGTGAAGAAAAAAGGATTTATCGCAGGCTGAAATACCTGTTGTGTTTAATTTTACTTTATAAGAGATTATTTTAAATTAACAACAGTAAAAAAAAAAAAATGGATTTTTATTTTTTGATGGAAACTAAATGCACTAAATGCACCTTAAAACGCATGCATATTTGAAAATTTATTTTTTCTATTCTGTTGCCATATAGTTTATATTTAAAGTGGTGTTTTTGTCTAATGTCACCATACTGTGTCTCGCAAAGCAGTGATACATAAAAA
This sequence comes from Rhinichthys klamathensis goyatoka, assembly GCF_029890125.1. NCBI lineage: Eukaryota > Metazoa > Chordata > Actinopteri > Cypriniformes > Leuciscidae > Rhinichthys > Rhinichthys klamathensis. The sequence goes on along the minus strand of NW_026606570.1, from coordinate 6,550,042 downwards.
CTTCACTGACCTCTAGAGGATGTGGTGCCTTTATATCCACTTGCACTAACTTCCAATTTGAGGTTGCATACACATCAGGTCTCCATATCTCTTCATAGTGGCCCAGCTGGTCCTTAGTGAAGACTGAGAAGAAATTCCCAATGGCTTGGTCCCGTTGGTAGTAAAAGGACAAGCATCCTGCCATTGAACTGGTAGTCATTGGTGACACCAACTTGGCCACCTCTTGGAACCTTTTAGCATAAATTGAGTCCACATACATGTAGTGACCTAGTTCAGAGTGGAAAGAATAAACAAAGAATTGATTCACAAAGGACATTCCTCAGGGTAAAAGAGTAAAGCAAGCTCCAAACCAAGAGAATTGTGGGTTGAAAAAAGCTATTGTCTTGTTGGAGAGCCTGGTTTGATTCATTCCAGCTCTTGACCAAGTGTGCAGTGGAGCTATTCTGTCAGTCTGTATTATTACCTCTTTCATTGTTCATGGTGTGGTCATCTGGAAGGTTTGACTGAGGGTCCCGGGCCAAACTCCCACCCACATACCAGTTCACATTGGGATTCCACTGATTGCTGTAGCCACACAAGTGATGTTCCTCAAAGTTGCACTCTAAACAGAAATTAAAGATTATTATTAACATGGGAAGGAATGTAGGTAACGCTTCCTTTTACAGTCCTGTTTCCCATGTACTTACTATGTACTTATTATAGTAACTATAATTACTGGGTAATAACTAGGTACTAACCCTGAACCTACCCCTAAACCTACCCCTAACCCATGTACTTACCTTATATTAGCCAGTACTTTCTAGGTAAGTACACTGTATAACTGCATTAGCACAAAGAGTCAAGAGTGGTGGTATAGCAAGGTACATTCAAATCAACCCTGCTAACCAATGAGGTTTGTGTGCAGTGTCTTATTTTCAGATGTTCTTGCAAGGGGTTTTAACAAATAACTATTTCATTCTTTTTTTAACAAAATGCAATGAAATGAAATCAGAAGACTTGGAATGTAGCACATAAATGTTATCGACTGCTGTTCCCTATCAGTCGGTCACTCTCGGCGTACATCATGACCGACGAATAGGAATCTCGCTAGAGAGGCCAATCTACTTTTGAGTGAAACTAAACGAGCGAATGCACATTGGCGTGCAATCATTTGCATCTACTGTTCAGCCACACAGCAGGGGTATATAATGAGCAGCAGGTGCGATTGCACTTCAGCTTTTTGCTTCGGAGCCGAGCGTTTCAATGCTGTTCTCTTCAGTGAAGCTGTTTAAATTAAACTAGCAAGCTCTCCAGGAGGATCTCTCACGTCTGGTGTGGGCGATACAGCGCGGCAGTGTGGTCGACTTCTTTCTGTCTCTCTCTTTCTGTCTTTTTGTGTTTGTGTTGTTTGTAAACTGAGCAAAACAAAAAGGCTGTTTTTACAGCTGGTGCGCCAAGAGCGCTGAAAGGCCGTTCTTATGGCTGGTAAGATCGCCGCGAGAGAGAGACAGCGCACGACAGGCTGCAAACTTCCCTGTCTGTGTTCGCTGCGACCATTGAACATGCTGATGCAGTGTTCGTGGATGAGTCATATACCTATTGTGGGAAGATGACCATCTCTGAGCTATGGTCGAGACTCTCGTTCCTGCAAAGGGGCGGAGTCCCTGCGCCTCTGCCACGATCTAATACTCCACAGAGGGTTACTTTAGGCAGTGGTGCAGGTGACCTAAGGATTGCGGTGAGCGCGCTTCCTTCGGGGAACCAACCCCTAGGAACCATCCCTCCCGCGCTCCGCAGCCAGTAGAGCCGCCAACGGAACGTGCTGGACCATCCACGAGGTGTGTACCAGTAGTTTCCTACGGCGCTCTCCACGATGAACAGATGTCGATCGCTGCATCGGAGGATGGGTCAGACTTCTTTGCAGATGACAATTCGGCGTCGCTGCCCCCTTCGGGTGTGGCAGCTGTACCCGAGTCGGACCCTGAGATGAGGGCCATGCTTTCCCAGGCCCCCCCTCCACCGTGTCCCGACACCCCGAGGCTGGACGATTGGTATCTCAGGGTGGCGCGCGCTGGTTCTCAGCAATCCACCCAGGTGCCTTTCTTCCCGGAGGTGCATGAGGAGTTCACTGGGACGTGGATGGCACCTTTTACTGCCAGAAACTGTCCCGGTGGCTCCTCCTCCCTCACCACCCTTGATGGCGGGGCGGCTAAGGGTTACATGCGCATCCCACCAGTGGAGCGGGCCGTTGCTATGCAACTGTGCCCTAACTCTACTTGGCGTGGAGAGCTGTGTCTCCCTTCCCGGGCCTGTAAGCACTCGTCGGACTTAACCGGTAAGGCTTACAAGGCATGTGGGGAAGCCGCCTCTGCCATGCACGCCATGGTGTTGTTGAAGGACCTGCACGAGGGTGGTCATGATCCAAGAGTTCTCCAAGAACTTAGTGTCGCAACGGACCTCGTGCTTCTTGCGACGAAGGTCACCGCGCGGTCAGTGGGTTGTGCGATGTTCACTATGGTGGTCCAGGAACGCCATCTCTGGTTGTGTCTGGCTGACATGAGGGAGACCGACAAAGTCAGGTTCCTTAACTCCCAGACCGTCCTCTTCGGTGACACAGTCAAGAACTTTGTCCCGCAGTTCTCGGCTGTACAAAAGCAGACTGAGGCGATTAAACATATCCTGCCACGATGGTCAGCTGCTGCCTTCACCCCATCAGCGGGCAGCAGCGTGCAGTTCGAGAACGCATCCAAGCAGCCTCCTGCCCTGTGGAACCAGGTAAGTGTTGCACCGCACACTCAGACCCCGCTACGGGCCGCCTCCCAGAGAGAGCCTCCCGAGCCGTGTCCCTGCGTTCCACCTCGCTGCCCCACTGCGGGTACGCCTACGGTCCCTTTGGTCCCGCTTGTACGGTCTCTAGAAGCCTGGTTAGCGCTCCCCAGTCCATCTCGCTGGCTCATTCGGACCATCAGGCTCGGCTATGCGATTCAGTTCACCTGGCGTCACCCCAAGTTTCGGGCCATCCACTCCACTACAGTGAGAGCAGCCGATGCCCATGTCTTGCGAGCGGAGATCGCAGTCCTACTGGTGAAGGACGCGATAGAGCCGGTCCCTCCAGGGGATATGAGGTCAGGGTACTACAGTCCCTATTTCATTGTACCCAAGAAAAGCGGTGGGTTACGACCAATCTTGGACCTGCGAGTTGTGAATCAGAGTCTCCACAAGCTACCGTTCAAAATGCTCGCGCAGAAACGCATTTTCGAATGCATCCGTCCCTGAGATTGGTTTGCAGCGATCGACCTGAAGGATGCGTACTTTCATGTCTTGATTCTTCCTCGACACAGGCCTTTTCTGCGCTTTACGTTCGAGGGTGGAGCATATCAGTACAAGGTCCTGCCCTTCGGGCTGTCCCTGTCTCCCTGTGTCTTCACGAAAGTCACGGAGGGGGCCTTGTTCCCAAGAGAGAACCGGGCGTTCGCATCCTCAACTATCTCGACGACTGGCTCATACTAGCACACTCTCGAGATCAGTTATGCGAACACAGGGACCTCGTGCTCAGGCACCTCAGCCAGTTGGGACTTCAGGTCAACTGGGAAAAGAGCAAACTCTCCCCCGTGCAGAGGATCTCTTTTCTCGGTATGGAGTTGGATTCGGACGCACAGACAGCGCGCCTCACAGAGGAACGCACTCAGTCGGTGCGGAACTGCTTGAATACGTTCAAAGGCAGGACAGCGGTCCCACTGAAATTTTTTCAGAGACTCCTGGGGCATATGGCAGCGGCAGCAGCGGTAACACCGCTCGGGCTGCTCCATATGAGACAGCTTCAGCACTGGCTTCACGGCCGAGTCCCGAGGTGGGCGTGGCATCACGGCACTCACCGGGTGACAATCACACCGGCATGCCGCCAGACCTTCAGCCCATGGTCAGACCCTTCGTTCCTGAGGGCAGGAGTGCCCTTGGAACAGGTGTCCAGGCATGCAGTGTTGTTCACAGATGCCTCTGCCACCTGGCTGGGGTGCCACGTACAACGGGCATGCAGTGTCAGGGGTGTGGACGGGCCCCCAACTGCTTTGGCACATCAACTGCCTCGAGTTGCTAGCAGTATGTCTCGCTCTGAGCCGCTTAAAGAGGCTGCTACAGGGCAGGGACGTGCTGGTCCGTTCGGACTACACTGCGACCGTTGAGTACATCGACCGACAAGGTGGTCTATGCTCCCGTCGCATGTCGCAACTCGCCCGCCATCTCCTCCTCTGGAGTCAGAAGCATCACAGGTCGCTTCGGGCCATCTATGTCCCCGGAGTGCTCAAGCGTGTGGCCGACGAGCTATCACGAGCTGTGCTCCCGGGAGAATGGCGATTCCACCCCCAGGTGGTTCAGCTGATCTGGAGAGAGACCTCCCACTGCCAGCTGTTTTACTCCCTGACTGATGGAACACTCTGCAAGGACGTACTGGCACACAGCTGGTACGTGGCCCTCGCAAATATGCATTTCCCCCAGTGAGCCTACTTGCACAGACACTGTGCAAAGTCAGGGAGGACGAGGAGCAGGTCCTTCTGGTTGCTCCCTATTTTGCCCACCCAGACCTGGTTCCCAGAACTCATGCTCCTTGTAACAGTCCCTCTCTGGCCCATTCCTCTGAGGAAGGACCTTCTGACTCAGAGACGGGGCACCCTATGGCACCCGCGTCCGGACCTCTGGAAACTCCATGTGTGGTCCCTGAACGGGAGGTGGAGGTTCTAAGTGACTTACCCCCAGAGGTAATTAAAACCATCACTTCTGCGCGGGCGCCATCTACGAGACATGCGTATGCCTTGAAGTGGAACCTGTTCGCCGAGAGGACCCCCGAAGATGCTCGATAGGGTCCGTGCTTTCCTTCTTGCAGCAAGGGTTGGAGCGAAGGCCGTCCCCCTTCACCCTCAAAGTACATGCTGCCGCTATTTCAGCATATCACGACCACATAGATGGCAAAACAGTAGGAAAGCACGACCTGGTCGTAAGGTTCCTTAGGGGGGCGAGATGGTTAAATCCTCCTCAACCCCCCTCCATACCCTCTTGGGACCTTTCCCTGGTGTTTCGAGCACTCCAGGAGGCTCCCTTTGAGCCTTTGCAATCAGCAGACTTAAAGCTTCTATCCATGAAGACTTTGCTGCTGGTTGCACTGGCCTCTATCAAGAGGGTAGGGGACCTGCAGGCATTTTCGGTCGACGAATCGTGCCTAGAGTATGCGCCAGGTGACAACCATGTTGTACTGAAACCCCGGCCTGGCTATGTGCCCAAGGTTCCTACCACTCCCTTCAGGGACCAGGTGGTGAACCTGCAAGCGCTGCCCCTGGAGGAGGCAGACCCAGCCCTGGCTTTGCTCTGTCCCGTTCGCACTCTGCGTCTGTACGTGGACAGAACTCAAAGTCTAAGGACCTCAGACCAGCTCTTTCTCTGTTACGGGGGCCGGCAGAAGGAAAAGGCTGTCTCCAAGCAGAGGATGGCCCACTGGATAGTGGACGCCATCGCCTTGGCTTACCAAGTACAAGGGCGCTGGCACGTGGCTCTCCGCCCGTGTTCTCCCCCTAAACGGGTAGAAGCAATGAGAGGCCCGGCTCTGTCGGCTTCCTGCACCCTATTGTGCACCCTTATTGCTCCAGAGTGAAAAACCTGTTGAGTCCTCCAACACCCTCGGCCCGGACGTGGTGGAGCGTCCGGCGCCAGGCCTTTATCCGTTGAATCCTTGAGAACCCGGTCTGGGCTGCGTCCCATATATGTGTCCCTGCGGGGATCCCATATGTGCTGGGCAGCCAGCTCATCAGCTCCTCAGCAAAAAACTGAAGTGCAATCGCACCTGCTGCTCATTATATACCCGCGCTGCGTGGCTGAACATCTGATACAAATAACGGCAATGTGAATTGGCAATGTGAATTGGCTCATTTAGTTTCACTCGAAGTAGATTGGCCTCTCTAGTGAGATTCCTATTCGTCGGTCACGACGTACACCTCCGTTCCCTCCTTCAGGGAACGAGGGTTACCATACATAACTGAGACGTTATGGTACTTGTTTTTTGAGTTAACAGCTACAATCATCATCCTCTCGTCCCTCATACCTTTCAGGAATAAAATCAAATGGGTTTGGACATTGATATATTACTCAAAATATAAAGCTGGAACTAATTGCAGAAAATTAATGTTACAGAAGTTTTTCAATTAAAAAAATTTAACATAATTGTGATAATTTTATGCTTCATGCTTTTGTTTCAGTTGTAAGCATCATTTATTATTAAATCAGATCAAATTACACTAAGGGGGGTGCAGAAGTTTTTCTACTTTCAAAGTAGGGCGTGACAAAAAAAATAAAACTACTTAATTAGCATAACATGGTGTTCCTGCAAAAAGTTTGGATTTTTAAAGCATCATGAATGCTGTGGTCCTTTGTACTGGTTAAGAGTATAAAATCTGAAGACTTACCTATACAGTATCCAGGGATGATGTGTATTTCAAAAACAGCAACGCTATTTCCCATTCCTCTGCTGGGTTTAGCCTCAAATAATAGCTAAAAGTAAAAGTCAAAAAGTAATAAACAAAGAGAAATTAAACAGTTTGGGCAGCAACAGTTAAAATGCACCGATTGCTATCAATTCAACAGACAAAAATTTTTTATTTTATTATCCAAAACTTATAAAACAATCTTTATCTAACTCATTATGACAGGACATAACCTCTTCACAGTCTTTCAGTGATCATAAATCAAACACAGCTTCAGTTTTACACACAGTCTAATTTTAGAGTAAATATAACATCAGAAGGTTTACATCACACATCTCAAGTCAAAACTAGCATAATAGATCCACTTTCTTTCCAGTCATAATTCATTACACTTGTTATTAAACAAAGTCAATTTATATTCCTTTGTTTATAAACGGCAAGTATTACGCTCAGTCTATCTTTCCAAATGTAATTCCCAAAAACACAGAATTACTATTAGTGTAGTAAAATAGTACAAGTGCTTGTCTGATCAAGGGAGAGACGTATCCACTGTAGTATTTACAAAGGGCTCTTTTGTTCACTCAGCTCCTCTCAAACTCTCTTTTAAGCTAAGGTCCTCTAGCAAACTATGAATAGTCTCGACTACATTATGTCACATACACTACCCCCTCGTTTCCTTCCTTTGCATTCAAACACAGTAGTGACTGTGCCACGTCAGGCAGATACCTGGTAAGCCTCAGACATATTACGGAGGTCCACGCTGGCAATGAGCCAACTGTCTGAGGGTTTCTCCGCCGTCCATAACACGTAGTCAAAGTTCTCGCCCTCGGGTCGCAAATGCAGTTGAAGAGAGCCTGAGCCTGAGATCTGATAGACCAACCGCATACAGCTCCAGTCTCTGAGCTCCAGCTCTGGGCTGACCAGGACATACTTTTCTTTCTCACCAAAAGATGACGAATCTGCTGTGATGAAGCGACCTGAAAAAAAAACAGAAGAGTCATAATTTCAATATTGTTGAGAACAGAGATGTATGCATAAGTCTAAGAACAGAATAGAAACACTTCCAAAATGTAACATTCAGTTTACATTGAGTTATGTTATTTTCATTGCAGGATAAAACAATGAATCTGGATTTTCAGATCCTGGAAGTCAAATCAATCTAATGATCCAGGGTCTCACAGGGTCATCAGTAATGAACAGAAACCTCTTAAAAACGTAATTAAAATGAATGGGCGACTGTTTCACCATTTTAAACTGTGTGTCAAAAAACAGGTGTGATCCGTATCAGGTTCTCCAAAATAAAGTGCATGCAATCACAGCAAACGAAGACTTATGGGAGACTCAAGTGGTAATTTAACAGTCCATTTAGTCTTCTGAATTTAACAAAGCGACTGTTTAGAGCACAGAAATAGGTTACGTTCACTTTTAAAAGAAGAATTATTAGCTGTCAGAAATAAAGTAATCATATACTGTACGTTGTATTATGTATCCAATTTCCTCTTGTTTAATCTGCATCAAACCTCGACATGATGTAAAAGTGTTTGCTGCCGTTAGCTTCAGTGATCTCTGATAGCTCCAGATGTTCTCATGGTGATTCATTCCAGGTGCCAGATGAAAACAATGCCTTTTTTGCTCTCTCTTTATGACCTCTTGCAAAAACACACAAAATGTCTACACTTTGGTTTGTCCCTCTTTTGGGATTTCATATATTTAATCCTTGAGCAAATACCAATTGTTAATGTCCCACTTCTTTAGCCATGACATCAGCTTCTGAGGTAGGTGTTTAAAATAGTGAAGTCATGTCTTTTGTAAGGTCAATTGAAATTAGTTCCCATTTTGTGGAAATATATTGGTGTTGTTCCATCTCCTGTTTCTTTTTCTACTGTAAAACAGGTCGCCATCTTAATTCAAGCATCCTGATGATGAAATCACACACTATGCATACCCTTTACATAAAAAAAAGAAAAATACTTTGGGATTAACCTAGTGTTCGCTTAAAAACCAAAGTATACTTTAGGCATATTATTTATCCATTCTATGGTGAGAAAATACTATCCATCAAAGTAACAAAATATGCAGCGATAGCATTTCTAGTGGTAATTATAAGTAGTGGGGAAATGATTCTGCATGGGGGGGTCAACATGAGAGAGGCATTTAGTGAAGAAACAAATAAAGGATAAAGTGCAATTCTCGCTACACACTCAAAACTCACTGCAGCAGCTGTTATTCAATGGCTGGAAGTAGCCCACCTCCTTCTGATTCTTAAGAAAAAGGATTACATGTTTAGATGAACTCTGTGAATGTCTCCTGGACATCTTCAAATACCTAAATGATTTCTACAGCTGCTGAAAATGGCTGGAGAAACAAGGTTAGCAGATCCCCAGATTCAGTTTTTTCTCATAATTTCCATCTCAACTCCTTCTAGAAATGTTTTCTTACATTTATAGTTTTTGGCTGCCTGTACATTTTATAAATGAATATGATTAATGCTCTAAATGGTATTATTTAATGATATTGTTTTCTATAATCATAGCAAAGAGTGGGCACACTGATACACAGTAACACAGGTCTACATCTTTTTTTTTTAAATAACACAAAAGTTATATGGCAAATAGATCATCGTCTGAATTCATTCATTAAAAATTTAGTAAAGTTCCTTCATTTTCCTAAAACTAAGACGTCTGTCTCTGCTGTGTTTCCAGTACAAAGTGTTGTCTAGGAAACCAAACAGAGACACACATTTGTTGCCCAGTCTTGTTTTATTGACCTGTGGGGAAAAACTCACTCCAAAAGCAGGAGACACCAGACAACTGCCCACGGTATGTTCACTAGACTACACTTCTTTCATCATACTTCGGTCAACAGTCATTCTAAAGCATCTCCTCTGTTTTCCCCACAACAGCTGAGCCCATCCAGTTGTTCACCAGCCATCATAGTTTTTGGCAGAGGACAGAAACAAAATTTAAGCAATGATAACAAAGCTTATTTTTTAGAACAGAGCACAAACAGTTATAGAAAGTGCTAATTGTGCTTAAAGTACAATAATATTAAGGTACAAAGACAAGTATCATGCAAGAAAAAATGTATAGCATGACAGCTGTCCTGCAACGTGTCTCTTGCGAGATGGTGGACTGAGAAGAGTTATAGCACGCATAATCTGTGAAACATCTCTGGCCAGTGTGCATCATAAAAGCCTATTAATAATCCTTAAAATCCTTAGTTCCAATGAACAGAGATCAGATAATGCCCTGTCATGTAGAGCAGGCTCACTCAATGAAGTGCAGATTACAACCATCAAGCCGTAAAGGGTTAGATCACCCCAAAATGAAAATTCTGTCATTAATTACTCACCCTCATGTCGTTCCAAACCCATAACACCTTCGTTCATGTTCGGAACACAAATGAAGATATTTTTGATGAAATCCGAGACCTTTCTGACCTCTCCATAGACAGCAACGCAACGGCTACTTTCAAGACCCAGAAAAGTTGTAGACATCGTTAAAATAGTCCATGTGACTCCAGGGGTTTAACCTTAATGTTATGAAGCGACGAGAATACTTTTTTGGACTTTAATGAAGAATTTGAGTTACATTAACTATTTTAAATATGTCTTTACTACCTTTCTGGGCCTTGAAAGTGGCCGTTGCGTTGCTGTCTATGGAGAGGTCAGAAAGGTCTCGGATTTCATCAAAAATATCTTCATTTGTGTTCCGAAGATGAACGAAGGTCTTATGGGATTGGAATGACATGAGGGTGAGTAATTGTGGCGAGCAGGACGAGGTCGAGGGCCGTGGGAGAACGGCGCGAGGCCGGTGCCGTGATTACTAATGAGCGACACCTGCGCGACGCACCGGTCTCATATCTCTCACGGAGGAGCGGAAGCATAAAAGGAGGAGTGACGACAGTGGAGATCGAGAGAGGAACAGGCCTGAACTTATGTTGTGTTATGTTATATTATATGTAACAGCAGTCGTCGGTGAGGGGCTGCTGTCTTTTACTTTCGTTTTGTATTTGTTTTATTTTATGTTATTAAATATTGTTGAATGTTTGCCGGTTCCCGCCTCCTTCTTCCCATAACATCTGAACTGCGTTACAGTAATTAATGACAGAATTTTTGGGTGAACTATCCCTTTAAACTCTGAAGAAAGTAGGGCAGCAATTTTTTACAAGTCCTGTATATACAGTATAATGATGCATTTCAATTCAATCACATTCCTTAACCAGTTATAACATAAATTAAAGTATACAGGGTGCACATGAAACCAGGAATCCATGTTACCAGTGGTCATGAAGAGATGCTCCGTATTTATAGCCAAAAATGTGATTTTTTAAACTTGATATCTGAAATTTGATTGGCTGCTGATAGTCATTTTTGTTTATTTGCACAATTTATTTTTCATGGCTTGGTTAAGCACTTGCCACGAAGAAGACATGTCAATTAGAATTTTCCTTGATCAAACTGTTTTTAAGGTTTTAGTTGTAGCTAAAGATTTTAAAACAAATTGGCATGCATCCTCAGATTCAGAATGTCTTGTTGTCTATGGTGGTCAGATAAAGGTCAGTTAGTCAAAATGGGCAACGCCAGACTGTTTAATTGATTTACATCTTCAAAACGCCTTGTTATATCAAAAATATTTTTGTCATGAGGGTCTTGGAACGATGTGTGACAAGTTTTATATGCTTGCATGTGGTATGCTCTTTTCTGAATATTCGACTAGAAAATGTGAATCTGCGCATTTCCTCTACATTATCTCGGTACCTCTTATTGTGTGCCAACTTTTTGCTGGGCCTAATACATGCCATGGTGTTCTACATGCACAAATGGTCACAACACTTCATCTGTATCCGAATAAACAGTTTCTATTGTGCATTTAAACTAAAACAAAACTTGGCGTCAAGATAAAATGGCGTCTAGTACATTAAATGTATGTTAAAGGGATAGTTCACCTAAAAATGAAAATTCTGTCATCATTTACACACCCTCAAGTTGTGGGTGAATAAATTCTGACAGAATTTTCATTTTTGAGTGAACTATCCCTTTAATTCTGAGAGTTTATTCGCATGTCAAGTGTTTCTTTTCAGGATATGCGCATTTTCAAAATTGGCATTAAAATAGTTGTATGGAAACCCAACTGATTGTGCATATGTTCCGTTACCTTTCCCTACCCCACTAACTTGCCGGATCCATCCCACCATTGTTCCGGGACCTCATAGTTTACAAATTAAGCACTAGTCCCGACCTCACGCATGTAAACACATCATCAAAGAGAAGAGATGTCCTTGCAAGAGGAAGGGGAAGTTATTTTGATTAAAGATTACAAGGGCACATGCATTTTAATTATGTGCACAGATAATTAATTTCATTTATCAACAACAATTGTCAAAAAACAACAACAACTGTACATTTTTAATTCACAGTGACTTTAAGGCTGTTTTTTTTTTAGCCTAATGATTTTGGAAAAATCTTAAAGGGATAGTTCACCCAAAAATTAACATTCTGTCATTAATTACTCACCCTAATGTCGTTCCAAACCATAAGACTTTCGTTCACCTTCGGAACACAAAGATCGTTTTGACGAAATCTGAGAGCTTTCTGTCCCTCCATTGACAGCTACGCAACTACCACTTTGACGCTTCAAAAAGTTCATGAAGAGATTGTAAAACTAATCCATATTAATTGAGTGATTTAGGTCAAATTTTCAGAAGAGACTCAATCGCTTATATGATGAACAGGTTTAATTTAGGCTTTTATTCACATATAAACATTGATCTGTGAACATAAACAGAAGCTCAAGAGCAGAGTGCGGAGCAGTAAGCAAGAGCGTCCAAACAGTAGCTAAGCAGGAAGCAGGAATCAAATGTGAAAACAAACCTCTTGAAGCTCATTGGTTTTTGCAGAAGCTCAAACATGCTGCGTTACACACGAGAATGAACCTCATTGGTTCTTGCAAAAGCTCAAACGTGCTGCATAAGTTGATGAATGTTTATGTGAATAAAAGGATAAATTCAATCTGTTCATCATATAAAGCAATTGTGATTCTTCAGAAAATGTTGGACTTCATATGGATTAGTTTTACGATCTCTTTATGAACTTTTTGAAGTGTCAAAGTAGTATTTCATAGCTATCAATGGAGAGACAGAAAGCTTTCAGATTTCATCAAAAAGATCTTCATTTGTGTTCTGAAGAAGAACGAAAGTCTTACGGGTTTGGAACGACATGAGGGTGAGTGATTAATGACAATTTTCATTTCTGGATGAACTGTCCCTTTAAGTTTGAGATTTCTACAAGTTGCGGTCTCTGATACACTTGGGGCAGAAAAAGAATAATTGGCAAACCAGTAGCCTACATATAAAAGTGCTTGGACCCTTCTCATACCTTCCTCGTTGATGGTCCAGGCAGCATAAGCGGGATCAGACGTGTAGCCGCAGCTGTCCGCGTCAAAACTGCACGAGCCGCGCAAAAGCTGCGTCTGAGCCCGCGTCAGAAGAGCGACTGCTGAGGATGACATAGCCTAACATCAGATAAACACTAGACTAACGTCTTAATGAGAGTTAACTCGCTCTGTTATAATAGGCTATGTTATAATATCCCAGATATAATAGCTATGTCTGAGATAGATGTAGCCTACAACAAGTCAATTCAGCAACGAACAAGTCCACGTTGAAGCAACAAATAAAACTTGCAGAAGCATGCAAACAAACAATTACAGATTTTCCATTAGGAAAAGTGATGACCTACCCAGAAGGGTTGAGAAGTGAAGCAAACTCATGGCGAAAGTTGCAGGGATGCTGGAGTGGAAGAGTGAATATCCACTAACGCAGATTTCGTACGGCAGCGTGAGCACACAGCGCACTGCGAACGCTGCATTCACTCTCCATGCTTTGACTCTTGACTCAGTGCTGAACAGACAGTGGGACGAGGGAGTGGTTGTTGAGGTTTCTATTTCAGAACAGGCAATGGATCTCCCTTAAGAGTCTGCCACTGTGTAAACGTCTGCAGAAATGACATAGGCCTAATTCTAATCATGCATGAGATTTAGAATCAAGGGTATTTCAACTTTTGAATGGGGTCTTTTTTTATGCAATTCAGCAATTTGTTGTCTTATATGTAAACATCTTTTATGTAAAATATCTTATTCAGGATAGTACTAAATAAAAATAACTTGCATTTTGTATGATCCCTCTTAGTTTGTTAAAATAATTAACATTTTAGGGGTATGTAAACTTTTGACCACGACTATATGAACAGTTTCAGGACAATTTCTAATCTCATTTCTGAATGTCATTTTCCTCCTAATTTTCCTTGAAGTAAATTAGCATGAGATAATGGAACGAAAATAGACATTCATCTTTATTGAAGTAAGCTGAACCAAACCACTGACAAGGTCAGGAAGTACCAGCACAGGAGTGCGTGCGTGGTTCATGTAGTGGTCTGGTAGAGTTAAAAGCAACAAAGTAATTTTGTTTAAAAAAAAAAAAAAAGTGTACACTATACATGGTGGGAATGGGTTTTTATGTTAGGAACATTGTCTTCTCTCTTAATCTGCCTAATAAAACTGGAATTGGTAACAACATAGACCCAGCTGCAGGCTTTCAACAATCCTGTTGTGAGGCTGTTACTTTTTACAGTAATATCCTGCAGGCACAAGATCCACAGAGCAACAAATCCACTGCATATATGCACAAGGATTGTGGCAATTCCCATGGGATCACACCTAGAGTGGAGCTTTGTCCTCTGTGTAGAGATTTCTACTGTTAATATAACATCCAACGTCTCCAAAACAAAGAGAAAAGAAGGAAGGAAAGAAACAATTAGTTTAAATATTGTGGAAAATATGTTCCTAGGAGATGCAGTTTTTTATGTTCACTGACAGGACTGGGTCTGATGCAGAATGATTCACTGCATGTTTACTGTGAATGCACTCCACTTATAAACACACATGCACTGCATTTTAGAAATATTTATTGATTGTGTCATATGAGCTTTTTTATCTGCTGAGTATACACTCAAATATTATATTTCATCCTTTAGCTCAAATTGTACATTGTTATTATTAACTAAAAATAAAACTATTAGAATAGTTTCTGTAGAAATAAAGCTATAGAGATATCTATCTATCTATCTATCTATCTATCTATCTATCTAGATAGATAGATAGATAGATAGATAGACAGATAGATAGATAGATAGATAGATAGATAGATAGATAGATAGATAGATAGATAGATAGATAGATAGATAGATAGATAGATAGATAGATAGATAGATAGATAGATAGATAGATAGATAGATAGATAGATAGATAGATAAATAGATAGATAGATAGATTATTGCAGTCAGTAAGTATCGACAGTTCTGTCAGATCACTGAGTATAGTGTACACACAACACACAGAGGCAATGGGGAAATCATTTTAATGTGTCATTTCTTTCTCTTTCCTCTCTCACTACATGTCCGTTGCCACGCAGAGAGTGAGTTTGGACTGTGTTCTGTAAATTTCCCCTCATTCAGGAAGCCCTCTCTCAGGCAGTCCTGTGTGAAGATCCTGGGTTTTTCACTAACCATGTGTTTAGCTTGGAGGACTGCACTTTTCCACACATAGCCTGAAGAACAGGAATGATGGGATTGCTGGAGGATGAATTCTCCACTAACCAGGGCTTGACATTAACACCCGCCAACCCGCCAAATGCGGGTGGATTTTGCTCGTGGCGGGTAACACAGTCACTTCAACTAGCCACTTTGGCGGGTTGAATAATTGTAGTCTTTTCAAAAGGCATCTGAAGCGCACTGGCTGCGTGGCGTGCGCGTCTCCGCTGCGTGGTGTGTCCGTTTTTATTTCGGCTCCCATGTTAACAGGTTAGAACTTGCACACTGCCTGCGTGACGCGCGTCTCGAGCCGCGCCGAAAACGCGTGCATGCTAGAAAAAAAACCGACGCCTATTTCCCACGCGACACGCAAGCCTGTTGGAAGCGTTTCCAGGCTAAATAGAATAGGAAAATATGTCATGTTGACACGAACACATATTAATAAATGGCATTTTTATGTTTGAAAGTCCATAGGTTTTGGCAAATGCAGATATAATTTAAAAAAAAATCAAATATTGCACCTGTCAATACAGAACGAAATATTCTTATAGCCTATTTTGCCGTCTATGCTGCAACGCCAGAATCCCGAGATAGCCCTCCATGTACGTTACCAGCAGACACCAGTCAGACACGTTTCTGCTGTGCAAAGACACAGAAAACGCAACTTGTAACAAAGAATTTCCCATCGGGGCTCAATAAAGTAATTCTGATTCTGATATTTAAACAGACAGTGTTTCTAATGCTAAAGGTTTTTTCAGTTTATTTTTTTATATTTTTTTATTAATCTTCTACATCCATGCACCACTTTTATTATGCAAGAAGCTATGTCTTCATCTTAATACATGGTTTTATAGGAGCTTTAAAGGAGCTTTACACACAACCTTATCAGAGCTAATGATAATGACCTGTATTGTTATACCTAGTCTTGATTTGCGTGTGTACAGTGGTTTTACATTTAAAAGGGTTGTAAATCTAGTTCAAGTAAATTTTAGCACGCCATAGTCAACTTTAATCAGGTAATTTCACAACAACAAAAATGTGGCTAGTAAAAATGCTGTGTGGCTAGTAACTTTGGAAAACCACTAGCCACATTGGCTAGTGAGCAAAAAAGTTAATGTCAAGCCCTGCCACTAACCATAAAAACCAGCAGATCCTGGTTCCAGCCAATAGCACTAAACAGGATATTAAATGTGTCTAAAATTATTTAAATGTATCAAATAAATAAGCAGAATGTATAAACAAGTAAAGATTTGCACATATTGTGTTAAAAAGGCACATATTAATTCATAAATTGCATTACATTAAGAGCATCACTGTTAGATCAACATGAGATTATGACACGTTAATAGGATTAGTAAGCCTGGTGATAAAACAGATGCTTGCCATCATGTTTATTGTGTTTCCAATGGCAGATCTTCAGCAGTACAGAAAGGCATGTGGTCAGGATAGTCAGTCCAATAGTGCACTATAACTGGACACTGCAATTAACTTCCGTACCACACATACTGCAAACAAACATGTATCATGCCAGTTTTCTTTTTTAGTTTTCCTGATTTTAGATTTCAGGGGCTGGGATAGACAAAAAAATATCTTCTCCGTTAAGGATGAATTTAGTTTAAAGACATAGCATACATGTCTGCATGTTAGCTTAAATAAATGCCTAATCAGCCTGTGGCTTCCTGATTGATTGGCATGGAAAAGTTTCTCACTCACAGAGCAGTTGGTAGACCCAATTTCTGGAGGCTTGATGCCTATTCATTTCTTGTTGCCAAATCATAATATGGAGCTGAATTATTGGGTATTTGATGCAGCTGTTGAGCTCACAAGTTGTTCCAAACCCACCATAACATCCTTAGACACATATTCTTCCAATTCTGTCAAACATCACAGAGAGGTTTGAGACAGATGTTGACAGATGCATGTTTGCCTGTTTTCATTGTTTGTTGCACATTTATTAAAGGATACAGTCAGCTTGTTATTGTCCCCTGGTCAGTAGCTGGTCAATAAACCCAGGCAAGGTGATCAGGACTTTGACACAAAGTTACTCACCAAATACATCAAATCTCAAATACTGATTTAAAGGGGTCATATAATGGTACATGCACTTTTTCAAGTTGATTGTACTGAAATGTGTGTTGGCAGTGCCTGTACACAACCATCATATAATGATAAAAATCCATCCAGTGTTTTTGTTTTAATATGTTTTCCCCTGCTTCAAATCGAGCCGTTCGACCGTGTGACGTCACACGGTCGGACGCCCCTCCCGCGATTGTTGATTGACAGCCGGGTTTCAACACAGAACCGCCCTCGCTCGTGAGCCAGCTGTCAATCATAGTCTGCGCGGACCGGCGCGGTCATTGTTGATATGCTGGAGCACTGTCTATGAGCAGAATGGCGTCTGAGCGATTGTGGTGTTCTGTTCTTGGGTGCAATAACGAACACAGCAGTCATTTTAATGTTCCTATTTTCGAACCGCTGAAGACGCAGTGGCTGAGTTTGTTTTCGAAGGGAATATTCCCCACGAGCAACGTCAATGCTCTCATGTTTGCGCGAATCATTTCTCAGCAGACTGCTTTATAAACGAGGGTCAGTATAAAGCTGGTTTTGCTAAGAAGCTACTCCTGAATAAAGGATCGGTACCAGCTATTCGTGTTCCTGCTGAACCTCTAGAACAACTGAAGTGAGTGTAACGTTTTATTAACCTTTATATTAATATTTATATCTTTACCAAATCGCTTGCACGCTTCACGATGAATGAGTCTAAGGTTTACACTCAGGCAGGCCCGGATTGGCCATCTGGCAATTCTGGCACATGCCAGAAGGGCCGGTGTGATTTTCTATTGTTTTGGGCCGAGCTGACCACGTTGCTGCACCTTTATCGCAAAAAAGTTTTTACGCTCGCATGAGGAGGTTTTTCAGGCAATTCGAAAAAGGAATATTTCGCAAAACTGCAATGGAAACAGTTTTTGCGCATTTACAGTCACCTGAAGACGCGGTGTGTTTGGGGTCCGTGATATACGCAAATAATAGGCTAATAAATATCATCATTATTATAACAGTTATTAGGCTACATATTTAGAAGACGCTTTTATCCAAAAAAAGGAACAAAGCAATTCGTCAAATGTCATTCATAATGGTTAGACAATATACAGGGCTAAGATTATCACAAATAAACACAAGATTTTGACGCATATCCAAGTGTTTGCTGAGCGCGCATAGCACGGAGGCGCGGCCGCGAACACTTGCTTTTTCCTATCAACAGTAGAAACAACTTAAAATAGGCCTACTCTATAATTTCTGGTCATACAGAAAATAATAATACATTATTCGCCACTATGATTTTATTTGTGTAAACTCACAATAACAAGAAAACGTTGTGCTTTTGTAAAATAAAATAAAACAATCATGCGCGCTTTCATGATCTCCGTGAACTGGAGCGCGAGAACTGAAACAAAGTAGGCTATAGCCTAGGCTAAAGCTTGAAGTGTCCACTTTAAAACGAACAAATTCGAATCGAAAGCTAATACATTCTGATGATGTAATCCTTATGAAAGGTGTATTTCTCTCTAAAGGTGCATTCGCGCGGCGCGCCTCAGCAGAGATGGAGATATGTTTTTAGCCTACACTGATTTAGAAAACAATAGTTTATTAATAAACAATTAAAATGACTCGTTATTTTTTCAGACAGATTTATTATCATTAGCCTATAACTCACCTAAATCACCTTGTGGTTCCAGAGACATAAATATGGCTCTTCTCATTCAGCACTGCGGGAAAAATATAATTTCCAGGTTCTAATTTGCCCTTAGAAAACCATTAAAATCTACATTTTGTTCGTATTAAGTTGTGAATATTTTAAATGTTTAATAAAGGGGCAAAAAGTCAAAGAAACATCTGAAATTTAGTCGATATATTATTATTTTTGCACAGCATTTGTGTACAGTTCAAATAAATAAAAAAAATTGCTGGTTAACTTTGCATTTTAAATAAAAAAATCACCGTTCATTTTTCGTTTTGCAATACGGGTTAAAAAAGGAAAAACGAATGGACACAAATGTACACTGACCGTTTGGACAGAGTTCTTTATTAAATTCATAAAATAAACAATAATTAGGCTTCAGGAATACTGGATTCTAAACCTCAAAGAAATGCCACAATCAAGACCTCGGGGCAGAAATGAGAGAGAAACACCCAGAAACTCCTTAGCAGTATGCGTCTTTCCCTGCCATTAATGCTTGGATAACACACCACGTCTCATTCCATTAATAATAATAATAATGTCTAGTGTGGTGGTGGCTGATAGACCCGTTGCCATGATGTTTAAATGACTTATCGCGAGAGAAAAAAAGGACGTTGTATCGCATAACATCAGTTAATGGAAACGCCGTCATTTCGCAATAGTTTTTTATCAACATTTAGAAAAAATCGCAAAAGTTTTGCGCAAATCTGTAATGGAAACGCGCCTAAATTGCTGCCTTGTATGGTGTGTCTCAGTGGGAAAAATGTTCAGATTCAGGGGACGTTTTTTAACGTCATCAATTAGTTGGGCCGGTGAAAACCACAAATGCCAGGGCCGAATTTTGGTCCCAGTCCGGCCCTGCACTCAGGGTACATTACGGCATTTTTTCTATGTACGACATTCTCAATATAATTCATAATCCCACGTTTATAATGAACAACGCGTTATGGTTATTGTGTTATTGTGTTACAAACGTGTACGCACAGAACAGAGGGGCGGAGTGAGCACAGCTCATGATCATTTAAAGTCATATGCACTGAAACGGCGTGCTGAAAACAGAGCTGTTTTTGACCAGGTAAAATAACTGTTTTCTTACAATACTAATGAGAATTTTTAATTAAAGTATATTACAAACTTTTAATTTAGACCCTAAAGAATCATATTAGCTTGTACAAAAATGGCATTATATGACCCCTTTAAGTTTAAATGATCTTAACTCTATAGTGGGTAACTGATAATATGTAATATCTGGATTGTAATCCAATTACAAAAATTACTTGTAATTATATTACATTATGTTTTAAAATCCTCATAATCCGATTACAGTTACTTTTTATTGATTACATGTTACTCACATAATGGTAGTATTTTTTCATAATTTATTGATTTTCCCGCTGCCTCCTCCGAAAGGCAGCGATTGCAGGTTCACCACCTGGTCTCGAAAAGGAGTGGTGGGAACCTTGGGCACATATCCCGGCCGGGGTCTCAGGATCACGTGAGAACAGGCCGGCCCGAATTCCAGGCACGATTCGTCAACCGAAAATGCCTCTTGATGGAGGCCAATGCAACCAGGAGCGCTGTCTTAATTGACAGGAACTTCAGCTGCACTGATTGTAAAGGCTCAAAGGGAGCCCTCTGCAGGGCACTGCGAGGTCCCAAGAGGGTACGAGAGAAGGGGGAGGAGGATTCAGTTTCCTCGCTCCTCTCAGGAACCTGATGACCTGGTTGTGCTTCCCCACGGACTTACCTTCAACTGCATCGTGATGTGCGGCGAAAGCGGCAACATACACTTTGAAATTGGTGTATGGAGGTACTCACAAATCAGGTACTCACAACTCAGGTACTACATCACAGGTACTCATAAATTAGGCAACCAACTGGACCTGATTTACACACGCAACTGCATCACAGACAACATTTTGGTGAAACCTCTACACGTTTCAGATCATTTGCTCATTACTTTCAATCTACAAACTCACTACCCATGCACCACCAACCCCCCTACCAGTTACTTTCAGACAAAACCTGTGCTCACTTTTTCCCTCCCACCTTTCCTCTGCTGTGTCATCTTCTCTTCCCTCACCCTCACAATTCTCATCTCTGGAACTTTAACTTCTTCTTTAGACAATATCTGCCCTTTCTCCTCCAGGCCAGCACGCGCTACTCCCTCTAACCCCTGGTTATCTGAGGTTCTTTGCGAACACCGGACCAAACCGGCAAAGGAGAGGAAATGGCGCAAATCAAAAGACACATCTGACCTGAGTATGTATCAATCTCTGCTCTCTTCCTTTTCTGTTGATGTTCATGCTGCAAAATCTTCGTATTTCACCAACAAGATCAACAGCACCTCTAACACACTAACACTTTTCAAGACATTCAACTCTCTCCTCTGTCCACCTTCACCACCACCCACCTCCTCTTTAACTGCTAATGATTTTGCTAACTTCTTCACCAACAAAACAACTACTATCAGCAGTCAGTTCTCAGCTCCACAAACACAGGAACCCAAACCAACCTCTCCCACAGCCAAAAACCTTCTCTCTTCCTTCTCTCTACTAACCGAGGAAGAAGTATCTAAACTTCTTCTCTCCAGTCATCCTACCACCAGCCCTCTAGACCCCATCCCCTCACACCTTCTACAAGCCATCTCTCCCACACTTCTACCAGCACTCACACACATCATCAACTCATCCCTCCACACTGGCATTTTCCCTACAGCATTCAAGTAGGCTCGGGTAACTCCACTGCTTAAAAAAAACAATATTAAACATAAATATATATTTATTTATTTTCATTCATGGATATTTTCCATTGACTTACTAAATTACATATATGTAATTTATAATACCATGTCTTGTATTTTAATGCATTTACTATAGATATAATTTTATGCTCACTAACATCTCCAAGAAACATTGATTGGAGTACTCTACTCCCCCTTGTCCCTCCATTCTGTGACCCTAAGTTATGTGTTCCGAACTGGCAGGAATGAAGCGGAGAGTGAATCCAAATGCAAGCACTTTAATAATCCAACAAACAGGTAATCCAGGGTAAACTCGGAACTAGGAACAAGGAACAAGGTACTCAGACTACACGCAACATTAAACAACAACCGACAGCCAACAACTGAAACACAGGGGTTTAAATACAGACAAACAATCTAAACAAGATAACAAGGGGGCGTGGTTAATCAGAAACACATGGGGAGACTAATCAACAAAACGGGGAACAGCTGAACATGAAACAAGACACATAGCAGGATAACATGACAAGCAGGGAATCACATGACAGACAAGAACAAGGAACAAAACACAAAACCCACACCGTGACATATGTTTTTCGATATTCTCTGCTAGCTTGGGTCCCACATTTACAAAAAAAAACAATTAAATTTGTTTACTACTTCGTTTAAGTTTTCAATTTTCTTATCCTCGTTTATAAAATGGTGTGATGTACTGTCCTGACCTGATGTACTTTTCCCAATCAATTTATTCAAAACATTCCATGTTCCTTTAATATCAGCTTTGTTTTTTTCTAATAAACTACCAAAATAATCTTTTTTCGCTTGTCTCATTATTGTTGTTAATTTATTTTTATACAACTTATACTTCATTTCTGCTTCTTTTGACCCAAATTTAATAAAATCTCTATAAAGTTTATTCTTCTTTTTACATGTATTCTGTAATCCCCATCACATCACTTTTAGAGAATTGCAGACCTACCATTCATTGCGGAAACACTTGAGCGAGTTGCTTTCAACCAAGAATAATCTTTCCTGTCTCAGACCAACCAGCTAGATGTAAACCAATCTGGCTTCAAGAAAGGGCATTCAACTGAGACTGCATTACTGTTAGTCACAGAAGCCCTGCGGATCGAAGAAGCTGCTTCCAAATCATCAGTTCTCATTTTCCTGGATCTGTCTTCTGTTTGACACTGTGAACCATTAGATCCTTCTGTCCACCCTCTCATCACTGGGCATCACAGGTATTCCTCTCCACTGGTTTGAGTCCTATCTTACAGGTAGATCCTTCAGGATCACATGTAGAGGCGAGGTATCCAAAGCACATCAACTGACCACAGGGGTTACTCAGGGTTCAGTTCTTGGACCACTCCTCTTCTCCATTTACACCACATCACTGGGACCCATCATACAGGCACATGGTTTCTCTTACCATTGCTATGCTGATGACACCCAGCTCTACCTCTCATTTCAACCAGATGATCCCTCAGTAGCTGGACGTATCTCAAGCTCTCTGGCGCACATCTCGGAATGGATGAAGGAATCACCTGCATCTCAACCTGGCAAAGACTGAGCTTCTCATCCTCCCTGCCAATCCATCTCTACAACACGACTTCACTATCCAGCTAGATTCAACCTCAATCACCCCATCAAGGTCGGTCAGAAATCTTAACATTTGATGACCAGCTGACCTTCACAGACCACATTACAAAGATAGTTTGATCATGCAGGTTTGCACTGCACAACATCAGGAAGATCAGGCCTTTCCTAACAGAGCATGCAACACAACTTCTCGTCCAGGCCCTGGTTATCTCTAGGCTTGATTACTGCAATGCTCTTCTGGCTGGACTTCCATCATGTGCAACTAAACCTCTACAAATGATCCAGAATGCTGCAGCTTGTCTTGTCTTCAACAAGCCCAAAACGGCTCACGTCACTCCTCTGTTCATCTCTCTGCACTGGCTACCACTCGCTGCTCGTATCAAGTTCAAGGCATTGACGCTTGCTTACAGATGTACCACAGACTCAGCTCCGTCCTACTTTCACTCGCTCCTACGAGTCTAAATCCCTACCAGAAGCCTACGATCGGTCATTGAGCGACGGCTTGTGGTACCATCACAAAGAGCCACGAAATCACTCTCCAGATCATTCACATTCACGATTCCATGCTGGTGGAATGATCTCCCCACCCTCATCCGGAATGCAGAATACCCGACAACATTCAAAAGACAGCTGAAAACTCATCTCTTCCGTGAGCACTTAACCTCATAAAAAAAAACTTTCTTTTTCCTTTAAATCCTCCCTTGTCTAACTTATGCTACTCTGAGCAGTGCCTGAACTTTGTATTTTGAGCACTTCTTGCGTTGTTTTTGCCTCTTCACGATGACTCGCTTGCTTTAGTCCTCAGTTGTAAGTCGCTTTGGATAAAAGCGTAGCCACCCACCACGGTATAGCGGATTCCCCGAAAGTGCGGAGGAGACCGTGTGAACTGAATCGCATAGCAGAGCCTGATGGTTCTCGCGAGCCAGCGGGACAGATTGGGAAGCTCCAAAAACTGAACCAGCGGGATCATGTAAACCACAGACGTACCCACGATGGGGCAGCGTGGTGGGATGACCAGAGCGGAGCGTCCAGATGTGGGGGCACGGTCATATGCCACGTCCTGACAGAGGAGACCAGGGAAGGACCAATGTTCCACAGTCAGTTCTTTGGAAGAAGAGGTTCTCCCCCGGCCCTCCACCGGGGGAAGGAGTGGCCCTGCAATCACTTCCTGGAAAGAACTGCAACCCATCTCTGAGCTGCCCGTAATGGGAGCGCCTCGGTGGCGAGCGGACTGAGGCGTCTGAGCCGGGGCTGGTCAGAGCATGTTTGATTGCCTCAGTCTGCTTCTGGATGGCCGAGAACTGTTGGGCAGAGACTTCAACCACGCCACGGAAGAGAGTTGAGGAAGCGGGTTCGCTCAGCCTCTCGCATATCAACCAGGTTAAGCCAGAGCTGTCTTTTCTGGACCATGCATGTGGACATCACCTGACCCAACATCACCTGACCCAGGGCGCGTATAGTCACCTTCGTCGCTCGTAGAGCGAGGTCAGTGGTGGCACGCAGCTCTTCCACGAGCCCTGGCTCAGCCCCACCCTAGTGCATGTCAGTGAGCACCCTGGCCTGGTAGACCTGAAGGATGGCCATGGCATGCAGTGAGGCAGCAGCCTGCCCCGCAGCTCTATAGGTCTCTGCCACCAGAGTAGACAAAAACCTACAGGCTTTGGAGGGGTGCTTAGGGTCGCCACGCCAGGTGAAGGCACTGTGGGGACACAGTTGTGTTGCCACAGAACACTTCACGGGGGGAACCCCAGTGTACCCTTTGGCCGTGGCCTCAGCGAGGGCAGAGAAGGCGGAAGAGGCCGCTGATCAGTCGCGAAAAGCCAAAGGAGACTTCCACGATCTCATGACCTTTTCATGCACATCCGGGAAGAAAGGAATTGAGCACGCGTCGCCCCCAAAAAACAATCATCAAGCCTCGAGTGCTCTGGACATAGCGGAAGGTTCCACACAAGCCCGATGGTCGCGGCTGCCTGGGAAAGCATGGCAGTCAGTTCTGAATCAGACTCGGGCAATGCTGGCACCCCCGAAGGAGGCAGCACAGCTGAGTCTTCATCTCCGGATGACTCAAGCCCACCTTGTGATGCGGCGATAGACATGATTTCATCTGCCGGGGCACCGAATGAAATTCTGGGCCTGACCTCGGACCGGGACTGGTCAGTGATCTCATCCGGAAACCTCAAGGGTTGCAATGTGGAAGAGGGGGGTGTGGACCGAGGAATAATCGTCGGGTTGTTCCACACCATCGGCCTCAGATAAGCCAAAGTATCCCCTCTCGTGGAGAGAATGGATCGGGGTGTGGCAGAGGGGACTCTACCTCTAAGGAGGTCATTGAGTCTCAATCGCAACATTGCTATGGTAATGTTCCAGCAAAGAGAACATGACGCATCCACGAATGCTACCTGAGCGTGATTTAAGCCCAAACACAGCAGGCAGCGTTTGTGCCCATCAGCTGATTTAATCTGTCTACCGCACCCAGAAATACACGGGCGAGACATCTTTAAAAAGACGTGCCACGTGCAAGCTTTTTTTGTGAGAGGAAAGCTCGCAGCTGTGCTAAAGCGCCCAGGGAGAAACACACGTGCTGTAGCAGGCCACTGCACAGATCAGCAGGCAGGAATGTGAAACTCGCTGGAAAACGCCGTCACACCAACACAGACTGGAAGCTGCTCACCTCGAAGATCTGAAGATAATCAGAGAAAGGCTGCAGGAGTGAAGAGGACCTCTTGGCTCCGGAGCAGAAACATAACTGCGTGTTGCCAGCGTACTTCCTTATATACCCACGAGGTGGGGCGGAGTTACGCTATGCAAATTCCGCAGACCCATAGCATTTCCTTGCCATTGGTTTGTTTTGTAATACTCAAAGTTGATAGCCTTTCTAAGCGAAGCCCCATTCGTCGTCACGACGTAACTCGTAGTGACTACGAAAGGGAACGCTTTGGGGAGCACCTTCAGCGTGACTGCGTCTGAAACCTGAAGCCTGCAACTAGTCCAGTCTTGATTGATGCTGTGTCACCTCGTGACGTGTGCCGGTGTAAGGCGGAAGCTATAAAGGAAAGACATCAGCATCAGCATCAGCTTTTGATAGGCTGAATCACTGCTCCCAGGCATGCAGGAAGTATGGCAAGAGGACGCAGAGTCTCGTTCCCCTCTCAGGGAACCATGGTTACATCCGTAACCTGAGACATTACTCTGATAACTTATAACTTAACTTAACGTAACTTGATAACTCGTGCTGCGTCCCAGCTGACGCCTCAGGGAACTAAATACCCACTTCGCTATGCGAACACATGCCTGTCCTGGTGTGAAGCTGTCCTGACAACCCCGCTGCATCACAAACTTCCTGCAAGGATGCCCCTGAAAATAATGCAAACCAGCAGCTGGTCAGTTTTCCTCCACTGAGAAGTCTTGCTTATTTGGACCTCAAGAGCTCTGACAGGGCAAAGTTAAAGTAGCTTCATCTGTTCCGTCTACACATGGGGAGGAGAATAGAAGGCCTGAAGGACTGTTGACAGGGGCTACATTGGTGGGTACTTTAGGTACATATCCCAGCCTCCCAGGTGGAGAATGACTTTCACCCTACCCGGGGCAAACTCAGTGCAGGAGGAGGCAACCGAAAGGGCCTGCAGATCTCCGACTCTCTTAAGTGATGTAATTGCTAAAGGAAACGCCATCTTTAGAGCAATGAACTTAATCATTGCCAAGTCCAAGGGCTCGAAGGGTGCCAAGGACAACCCTTCCAATGTGGACGGGACTTAGCCGGAGGCCTCATCCTCGATGTACCACGAAGGAAACGAGACACCAAACTGTGCTTCCCCAAAGATCCACCACCCACAGGTGCATGGAAGGCCGCAATGTCCGCCACATAGTGTGGACGGGGAAAGACTGTCAGAAAAGCGGTCTTGCAGAAAATCCAGCACTGAAGCCACTGGGAAGTTAATTGGATCCAAACTATGCCCTCTGCACCATAAAGTGAATACTCCACTTTAAAATATAAAGTTTCCTCGTGGAGGGAGCTCTAGAACTGCGTATGGTCTCTACCACCTTGGCGGAGAGATCTGCATTCAGGAACTGATCCCCTCAGAGGCCAGACCCAAAGTTTCCACATCTCCGGCAGGGGGTGAAATATGAAATTCAATTTAATTCACGTTTATTTGTACAGCGCTTTTTTTACAATACACATCATTTCAAAGCAGCTTTACAGAAAGTATTGCGAAATACTCTCCCAAGGAAGACCATTTAAAAGAGCTAACAGGTCTGAAAACCATACTCGGGCCGAACAGAAAGGGGCTACCAAAAGAAAATTAAACCTGTCCTGGCGTACTCTTTCAGAGCTCCCGGGAGCAGAGCTATCGGGGGAAAAGCATACAGACGCAGCCTCGGCCACGTCTGTACCATGGCATCCAGTCCCAGATGAGCTGGATGTGTGAGAGAGAAACATAACAGAGAGTGAGTCATCTCTCGAGACACAAACAGATCCATGTCCGCTCGTCCGAACTTCCTCCAAATTAACTCCACCGTCTCAGGGTGGACTCTCCATTCCCCGGGTCTCTGCCCCTGCCTCGACAGTATGTCTGCTTCCAAATTCAGGTGCTGAGGGATGTACAGTGCCCTGAGAGATGGCTATTTTCCCTGTGACCACAAGAGGTTCTGGTGCGGCAGTTTGCATAGGGTGCGCGACCTCAGACCCCCTGATGGTTGATGTCAGAGACCACTGACGTGTTGTCCATTCTCACTAGAACATGATGGTCTCTGTGATCTGGACAATATGATAATATGTTACTGTTGTACAGTAGAATTTAGGTATCTCAATTTAATAATAATTCTAACACTAATAATAATAAATTATTATCTAACTAATTATTTATTTTTTAAGGAATAATCAAAAGTTTTCTTCTATGCTGTAATTTTAACAGTGTAAAGCTCAGTTGTGCCGCATGTTGTTTGACAAAAAAAATTTTATATAAAAGATAAATTATGTTTTAATGTCTTCATTTGATTACTAGAAAATTCCCAACACAGAATTTGTGGAAAACAAAACATTTCATAGAAATGAAAAAAAAAAACACCAAACTTTCTCCGAGACGCAATTTCAAAAACAGCTTGAGTGTTCACTTCAGCGGTGCTGCCGCGTCTTTTCTTTCTCGTCTCTCAAAATGTGTTGCACAAGGCAAGAGTCAAGCGCTGCAGGTGGCGATACCACACTCTCGCGTTTAGGAGTCGGGACATAACTGAATTGTCACTTGCACAATCGGGCCATCAGTGCATCACAACTAAAGTTTATAATTTTCACGTCTTCTTAAGTCTTATCAGTTTAAACATTCAAGCGATTTTAAACTATCCAGTAGGCTACTGACGTGCTCTCTGGGAGACTCTCTGGAGAGTGTTTCTCTGCGTGCATACATACAGTAAAGCCGCCTCACAAACAACTCGCGAGTAACAAAAGGAATTTTTCCCGGATTATATCGCTTTAATGGGGGGGGGACGCAAAATTGTGTCAAAATTCTGGACTTGGTAAGTATACTCGTGAACACAGTCGGTTATGTATAAAACGCACGTGACAGTGTGACAGACAGTATAATGAAAACAGTAATGGATCAGTGCACCAGCAGTAAAAGTGACAGCAGCCACATGTGTCTGTCATTAATGTTGTCGTCAAAACAACAAAAGATAGCTTTAATTGTAAGGAATGAGAATTAATAGGCTATGTATTTCGTTTAGTCAGGACTCAGGAATCAGAACTAAAAGACTGTCTTATTTTACATGTGAATACTTTATTCACTTTCTATAGTATTTCTGAATACTAGAGTTAGACCTACCCAAAAACTTTTTTCTTTATTTGTATCTTTTTTTTTTGTATAGATTTTTGCTACTTTTTTCAATTTAATTCAAAGATTGAAATCAAGCTTCCTTGTGTTGTGTAAACACAACAAAATTACCCCATTGTAAAAACACAATGAGTGAGCAAATATTTAGGCGAAATAAACGTAATAAAAAAAAAAAAAAAAGATTTTCTATATCGTCATAAATATCATTATCGCAAATATTCTTGAAATATCGTGATATAATTTTGAGGCTATATCGCCCACCCCTATTAACGACACACTAAAAGCAATCTTTCGTAGAGGCTTAACACATGAGCTCCAATCTGAACTGGCTTGTCGGGATGAGGGCAGAGACCTTGATGAATTCATCAACCTTGCAATTCAGATTGATAATCTGATTCGATCACGCCGAGCGAGCCATCGCTCTGTTTCGACCCCTCGGCACATTCCGTCACCTCGCGCTTCAGAGACCATGCCGGCTGATGTCGCCGAGACTATGCAGGTCGATGCTTACCATCTCTTTGAGGAGGAGTGCGAGCGACGGATCACACACCACCTCTGTATGTACTGCGGTGAGGCAGGTCACTTGCGCCTCACTTGCCCTGCACA
Source organism: Rhinichthys klamathensis goyatoka (assembly GCF_029890125.1). Lineage (NCBI taxonomy): Eukaryota > Metazoa > Chordata > Actinopteri > Cypriniformes > Leuciscidae > Rhinichthys > Rhinichthys klamathensis. The sequence goes on along the minus strand of NW_026606570.1, from coordinate 6,520,497 downwards.
ACCACGACCAGCTGCATCTAGACTGGTGAGTCTGATTTCTGACCCTTTGAATTCGTGTGTGTCCGTATCCATTGTAATCTGGGCCACTGGCCGCCAAGTCCCCACGAGTGCATTAATTGACTCAGGGGCCGCTGGAAACTTCATGTCTAGAGACTTTGCTTTGCTACATCATTTTGAGCTGATGCGCTGTGTTTCTCCTCTCACAGGCGAAGCCATCGACCGGCGGCCGCTAGGCTCAGGCAAGGTCACTCACGTCACCCAGGAGCTCCCTTTACAAGTTGGAGCACTACACTATGAAACCATTCAATTCTACGTTCTCAATTCCCCACACGTTCCAGTCATTCTCGGTCTGCCTTGGCTATGTAAGCATGAACCACACATCGGGTGGAGGACCAACGAGATCCTCCGCTGGAGCGACACCTGTCACGCCAATTGCCTCAACCATATCTCTCCATTGGCTGTTCGTTCAGTGGCTGTACCCCCCGCAAATTCCGTTTTAGAAGTTCTGCCCCGTGAATACCATGATCTAGTGGAGGCCTTCAGTAAATCAAAAGCCTCGAATCTACCGCCTCATCGCTCCAGCGACTGCGCCATTAATCTGCTGCCCGGTTCCGAACCTCCCAAGGGCCGAATATTCCCTCTCTCTCAGGCCGAATCAGAAGCTATGAAGAAATACATAAAAGAGGAGTTAGAGCAAGGTTTTATCCGCCCATCCACCTCTTCGGCGTCAGCCGGTTTTTTCATCGTCAAGAAGAAAGACGGGGGTCTCCGGGCGTGCATCGACTATCGGGCCCTTAATAACATAACTGTCAAGTTCCGTTACCCTCTGCCGCTGGTGCCAGCTGCTCTGGAGATGCTACGAACTGCTAAGTACTACACCAAACTAGATTTGCGCAGCGCATATAATCTCATCCGCATCAGAGAGGGAGACGAGTGGAAGACGGCCTTTTCCACCAACACCGGTGTTACGGCCTAAGCCTTATGAGTGTTGTATTTGTATTATGGTGTATTTGTTTAGTGTTCTGATTAGTCTCTTTTTCTTTCTTCTGAGTGCTAGGCTCCGCCCTTGCGCACCTGTGTCCCGTTGCTCTAATGGCTCCTGCTGAGTATATAAGGGAGTGTGAAACAGGATGAGACACACAACGGTGAATTCCGTGCATGTCATGATGCCCAGCCAGCCGTTGAAGAGACGTTGTGTTCTACGTGATGTTCTTGTCTTTTGGTTTGATCTATTTGTTAGTCTCTGTTAAGTATATTTTGATTTTAGTATAGTTTAAGTGTTATTGTTACCTGTGGAGAGTGGAGAATGAGAGATGTGAGTTTGTGCAATCATTCCTTTGTCTCACAATACATTTTTAGTATTGCATTTTTCCTCGCGTCTCCTTTTATGTTGCTGACCCCTGTATCAACGAGCGTTTTTAAAACAGGGGTTCGTAACAACCGGCCACTACGAATATCTGGTTATGCCGTTCGGCCTGTCCAATAGTCCTTCAATTTTCCAGTCGTTTATCAATGATGTATTCAGAGACATGCTCCATAGGACAGTTATAGTCTATATTGATGACATTTTAATTTACTCGGACACCCTGAACGATCATGTGCAACACGTCCGAGTGGTTCTTCAGAGGCTCCTCGAACACCAACTATATGCCAAAATAGACAAGTGTGAGTTCCACCAGACATCCACCGCCTTCCTGGGGTATGTAATCAGCCCAGAGGGCATCGCCATGGATGAGGGTAAGGCCCGTGCAGTCCTTGAATGGCCACAGCCTGCCACCCTAAAGGAACTTCAACGCTTCCTTGGCTTCTCCAACTTTTACCGTCGGTTTATAAGGAACTTCAGCTCAGTGGCTAACCCTCTTACGTCCCTGATCAAGAAGGGAATCAACCGTCTCCCTTGGAACGGGTCTGCAACCCAAGCTTTTCATCACCTCAAACAACGCTTCGCCACAGCACCCATCCTGTCCTATTCAGATCCTCAGAGGCCCTTTGTAGTTGAAGTGGACGCTCCAATACGGGAATAGGCGCCGTCCTTTCACAACGTCAAGGATCACCGCCAAAGTTGCGCCCCTGCGCATATTACTCCCGTAAGCTTAACTCTGCGGAGAAGAACTAAGAACTACGGGACAGGGAGCTCCTCGCCATGAAGGCAGCCTTTGAGGAGTGGCGGCATTGGCTAGAGGGAGCTCGACACTCCTTCACCGTCTTTACTGACCACAAGAATCTTGAGTACTTACGCACTTTCAAACGATTGAACCCCAGACAAGCTCAATGGTCATTATTCTTCAACCGGTTCCATTTTTCCGTAACCTACCGTCCGGGCTCCCAGAATGTCAAAGCTGACGCCCTATCCAGACAGTACGACTACGACTCTGCACCAGAGGAACCCGGAACCGTTCTGAACCCTGGCCTCAACTGGAACAACTGAACTCCCAGTCTAAAGTTCCATCAGCCTGCCCACCAGGTAAACTCTTTGTCCCTGAAATCCTCCAAAAGCAGGTCCTGGAGCTGGTCCATTCTCTCCCCAGCTCAGGTCACCCGGGAATCACGGCCACCGTCCAACTCCTGCGAAACCGCTTCTGGTGGTTGAGCCTCACACAAGATACCATTACATACATCCGACGCTGTCGAGTATGCTGTACTCAGAAATCACCACGTCAATTACTTGCCGGTCTACTCCAACCTCTACTCATTCCCCAACGCCCTTGGTCCCACATAGCGATCGACTTCATCACCGACCTCCTCGTCTCCAATGGCTACACCACCATTCTCACTGTCACAGATCGATTCTCCAATGCTTGCCGCCTGGTACCCCTGGTCAAGCTACCTACTGCCCTGGAGACCGCCGAGCTCCTGTGCACCTGGGATTTCCGACTCTACGGCCTTCCGGAGGATATCGTCTCGGATAGGGGACCGCAGTTTACCTCTCGAGTCTGGGCGGCCTTCTTCAAAGCGCTGCAGGTAAACGTCAGCCTCATATCGGGCCACCACCCTGAGTCCAATGGCCAGGCTGAGCGCATGAATCAGGAGGTCATTCGATTCCTGCGCTCCTACTGCCACCAACACCAGGAGGACTGGAGTCGCTTCCTGATTTGGGCCGAATATGCCCAGAACTCCATACGGAAGCACGCTACTGGCCTTACCCCTTTCCAGTGTGTTCTGGGATTCCAACCGCCCCTCTTTCCTTGGTCTGGGGAACCCACCAACGTCCCAGCCCTTAATGACTGGATGCAACGAAGCGAGGAGACTTGGGACCAGGCCCATGTTCACCTGCGGCAGGCCGTTTGCCGACAGAGAGAGCAAGCAGATCGTCGCCTTCATCCTGGCCCAGCGTACCAACCCGGCCAGTGGGTCTGGTTATCCACCCGGGACCTCCATCTGCATCTCCCCTGCAGAAAGCTTAGCCCGCGCTACTTGGGTCCCTTCCAGATCACACGGCAGATCACCCCTGTATCATTCCGTCTTGACCTGCCCAGACACTATCGTTTTGCTTCTACGTTCCATGTGTCACCCGCTACCGGCCCTGATGAAGAGAGAGAGGAGAGGTCCCAGGAGTCCAGTCCGCAATCCATCCTGGTAGAGGGCGAGGAGGCTTTTCGAGTCAATGAACTTCTTGATTCCAGACGTCAGGGCCGCACCCTCCAGTACCTGGTCGACTGGGAGGAGTATGGTCCAGAGGAGCGTTCCTAGGTCGAGGCCAAGGACATTCTAGATCCCAATCTTATGGCGGACTTTCATCGAGCCTTCCCACACAAGCCTGCTCCTCGAAATCGTGGTCGCCCTCGACGTCGTCAGCTCCATCGCATCAGGAGTCGTTTACAGGAGGGGGGCTCTGTCACAACCACAGGGTCGGTAACTTCTCTCTCAGGCATCCAGAGGGAACCATCTCCCGAATACTGATTCCTCCACGCACTACATTTCCCACAAACTCCGTTTCAGTCCTAATCACCCTCTCAGCTGTTCCTCATTCACTGGGCTATTTAGCCATGACTCGCTCCTCAAACACTGCGAAGTTTTGCATTACTCCTGTGATCATTACCGAGCGTTTACCTTTGATTGTTACCTTCCCGGCTTTCCCCTATCCTGACCTCCATTCACGATTGTCTGCAGCCTGCTTACTAACCTCTGCCTGGACTCTGACTCTCGCCTGTTCGCCGCCACCTGCACCCACTCTCTGCCTGGACTCTGCCTCTCGCCTGTTCGCCGCTTGCACGACTCTCTGCCTGGATACTGGATTTCGATTGTCTGGAGCCCGCCTCGATCATTGCCTGGTGTCTTTCCTTGGATTCCTCTTCTCTTCATTCAGCCGTTACCGGCATTATTTCTCTCTGACCGTTTCTCCCCTCTTTTCTAAATAAACACGCTGCATATGGATTCCACAGACTCAAGTGATTCATTACAAATCTAATTGCATTAAAAAGCAGTAAAAGTTAAGGTCACATTAGCTTGTTTCATTTTCTTTTGACAAGTGTAGCAATGTCATTTTTAAAACCAATTCACTGTAAAAAAAATATTTTGTTTAAGTCATTTCAACTTAAATTACATTAAACTGACTAAAAAATTGGTTGAACCTTGTGTAAAGTATATTTAAAAAAGTTTTTAAAAAAAAGCTTAACTTATTTCAATGAGTTAAAGCAATGTAAAAACATATGTTGTCATAACTTATTGATCATATCATTTTTTACAGTTTCTTAATAGGTCAACCCATTACGAAATCAGTAAGGAAAAGCTTTCTCCCGCATGCGAAATATTAAAATGATTGGATTTTTCAATAATTCACCAAACAATAGTAAAATTTTACCGCACTTTTACAATCAAAGCATAGAACATCAGGTAAGTCTTAAAGTGTTGACATCATAACGTGTATACAGGTCCTTCTTAAAAAATTAGCATATTGTGATAAAGTTCATTATTTTCCATGATGTAATGATAAAAATTAAACTTTCATATATTTTAGATTCATTGCCCACCAACTGAAATATTTCAGGTCTTTTATTGTTTTAATACTGATGATTTTGGCATACAGCTCATGAAAACCCCAAATTCCTGTCTCAAAAAAATAGCATATTTCATCTGACCAATAAAAGAAGTGTTTTTAATACAAAAAAAAAGTCAACCTTCAAATAATTATGTTCAGTTATGCACTCAATAGTCAATACTTGGTCGGGAATCCTTTTGCAGAAATGACTGCTTCAATGCGGCGTGGCATGGAGGCAATCAGCCTGTGGCACTGCTGAGGTGTTATGGAGGCCCAGGATGCTTCGATAGCGGCCTTAAGCTCATCCAGAGTGTTGGGTCTTGCGTCTCTCAACTTTCTCTTCACAATATCCCACAGATTCTCTATGGGGTTCAGGTCAGGAGAGCTGGCAGGCCAATTGAGCACAGTAATACCATGGTCAGTAAACCATTTACCAGTGGTTTTGGCACTGTGAGCAGGTGCCAGGTCGTGCTGAAAAATGAAATCTTCATCTCCATAAAGCTTTTCAGCAGATGGAAGCATGAAGTGCTCCAAAATCTCCTGATAGCTAGCTGCATTGACCCTGCCCTTGATATAACACAGTGCACCAACACCAGCAGCTGACATGGCACCCCAGACCATCACTGACTGTGGGTACTTGACACTGGACTTCAGGCATTTTGGCATTTCCTTCTCCCCAGTCTTCCTCCAGACTCTGGCACCTTGATTTCCGAATGACATGAAAAACTGAGCAACAGTCCAGTGCTGCTTCTCTGTAGCCCAGGTCAGGCGCTTCTGCCGCTGTTTCTGGTTCAAAAGTGGCTTGACCTGGGGAATGCGGCACCTGTAACCCATTTCCTGCACACGCCTGTGCACGGTGGCTCTGGATGTTTCTACTCCAGACTCAGTCCACTGCTTCCGCAGGTCCCCCAAGGTCTGGAGTCGGTCCTTCTCCACAATCTTCCTCAGGGTCCGGTCACCTCTTCTCGTTGTGCAGCGTTTTTTGCCACACTTTTTCCTTCCCACAGACTTCCCACTGAGGTGCCTTGATACAGCACTCTGGGAACAGCCTATTTGTTCAGAAATTTCTTTCTGTCTTACCCTCTTGCTTGAGGGTGTCAATGATGGCCTTCTGAAAAGCAGTCAGGTCGGCAGTCTTACCCATGATTGCGGTTTTGAGTAATGAAACAGGCTGGGAGTTTTTAACCCCATAACTGTCACCCCCCCTTTTTTCGCATAGACATAAAAATAATTATCCAAACTTAAATGGTTGTAATTCAAGAATGCTTTGGAATATTGACCTATGGTTGGTCTTGTTTTTTTCCAGACATTTTCCAGATTATTGTAGAAGTGTAGAAATTATTAAAAATGAAACAGAAAAAAAGTTATATAAGTTTAAGTTTATGAAATTATTTAATGTAAAAATATAATTATTAATATTTTATATAAAATATATATATTACAAAACATATTTTACTCTAAAACTGCAAGGAAATTAAAGCCAAAAATCTGAACAAGTTGTGTTCCAAATTTTAGGTTGATATCTCAAAAAATGAGTTTACAGTAAGATTTTATTCGGGCGCAGTACCCAACTTTTTCACTAGGTGAACACCAGACTCCATTACTGCCCATATAAGGGCGCCTCCATTTTCATATATGTTTTGAGTGATCTGAACCATGTAATTCCATAATTTTCATACAATTTATGAAGTAGACATCCTATTCAGAAGTAGTATGGGTGGTTTGGCAGTATTTGATTTGAATTAAACCTCTAATAAATGCATAAAAAAGACCACATATGTGCATTATAGCTCGCAGCCACATCACAAATCGAGAATACATAATATTTTTCTTTATATTTAAAACATTTTCAGACCTTTTTTTCTCATAAAATGGAATTGGTGTTATCTTTTGAACTCTTGGCATGAAAACAAACTGAGGTTTCTACCAAATTTTCATAATTTTTCATGTTTATTGCTATTTCAAAATAAAGGCCTAAATACTCCTAATGAATATGAAATATTCTTGTTGCAAATTGATAAATTACTGCTCCTCTGTAATTTATTTTAGAAAACAGCCACCAAATTTGAAAACTAGAGATTTTAAGCTTTCAAATGATATATAGTTTGTCAATATTACTTTAGGTTTTTACTAAGATATTATTGTTTTAAATATATAGTGGCAAACGTCCCACCTGTGGGACGGTGACACTTAAGGGGTTAAAAGCCTCAGGAATCTTTTGCAGGTGTTTAGAGTTAATTAGTTGATTCAGATGATTAGGTTAATAGCTCGTTTAGAGACCCTTTTCATGAAATGCTAATTTTTTGAGACAGGAATTTTGGGTTTTCATGAGCTGTATGCCAAAATCATCAGTATTAAAATAATAAAAGACCTGAAATATTTCAGTTGGTGTGCAATGAATCTAAAATATATGAAAGTTAAATTTTTATCATTACATCATGGAAAATAATGAACTTTATCACAATATGCTAATTTTTTGAGAAGGACCTGTACATACAATCGTCACTTAAAAATAATAACTTAATAATAATTTAAGTGTATATTAAAACAGTGAAACAAACTCCTCCAGTGATTAATAAAGGCGATATGACTTGTAAATGGAGACATTGATTTATACAGGAAAATGTGTAAAGCTATGCACCTTGAAACAGTTAGCACATCCCTCCAAAAGGCAGACATGCTAACTTTATGTGGGTCACTCAGGATACTGTGGTTGTCTCCACACTGTAATATTGTGTCTTTTTCTGGTAGTGGAAAATGATGTCATGCTTCTCATTGAGTTGTATCACAACAAATCTGCCATAGCAACAAAAGGTCTGTGCCATTTTTTAGTTATCGAAGCCTTAAGCCACAGGAAATGTTCAGTAAAAACCTTGCATATGTCTGGAAAGAGAACAAGATCCTCCTCAAATGAAAATAGTGTAATGTAAAGACCATGCAGCATTGGTTTTTGAGATTATGCAGAAGCATTCATTTATTAAATGGGTTTAATTAAACATAGTGCAGAAAAGATTCCATTTAAAAACTCTCAAAGAGGAAAGAGGTTTTTAGGTCACTACTGAACTTCAATCCCCCTAAATATCACCAAGTGTTTCTACCCCATTGCAGCTGATTTGTCAGGTCAGTGCCATCTGAAATCAGGCTTCCTGTCAATCGTGGCCGTGGGCCTGATATCGATTTACTGTAATATATAGCAGAACACATGACCCAATCTTCAGTCATTATATGATCACTAACCAGTAACCCCCAAAACATTTGCATTTCGTTTTTAAACACATTATGCTGACAGCTTCGCAAATTCACTGTTGCATGTTTTTCTGTGAATAGCCTACAAATGAACACAGGAAATTCCCTCTCCAGTTCTCTATTTCCCGTTCAAAATGAGAAGAAGCTTTGGGAGAAACTGTTTTGAAGTGTACACTGTCCCTTGGGGCTCAAAGGTAAGCTCCGCATTTATAGGGCACCTATCCTATTAAGGGAATGAAAGAGCGAGTTAAGTAGTAGATGTGAGGAAAGGAAACACAGCCTTGAGATATAAAGACATAGCATCAGTTTAATGGTCCTGTAATCAGTGACACTCAGTTGGAGCATCTGTAAAGATAACAAACCAGGGAAAAGATATGGTCACAGAGAGCAAATGATAAGATAGAAGCTCATATCACTAATCATTTTGGAAAATATTTACAATTAATTTTGGGATTTTCCGTATAGGTGAGATAAATAATGTACTTATTACTAATTGGTACAATTATTTGGGGGGCAATCCAATTCTTATCCATTCCCTAAAATGAGTCAAAATGCAACACTCATTCATCACGTACAGATAATCCAAATCAGCAAAATTTATTAAGGTTAGATAAAAGCTAATCTTTACAGATGAAGGTGACATTCTGTTGTGATGATTCATAACTGCTGTGTTGAGATGCTGGATCTTAAATTCAGAATGAATTATTAGTCTTATTAATACTAATCATACTCAATTCTTAAAGTGCAAGATTACATTTCATAATTTATCATGCAGCAACTCCAGAAAATAATCAAAAGCAAGGCCAAAAGAACTGTGTCAGCGAAGCTGCATCTCCTGGATCACAGTGAACTCTTGTTACCTATTGTGTAACGAGTGGAACATGTTTATATATATAAAAAACTTCTGTGAGTATTTAAATAGTTGTGACTGCTATGATGATAAACACTTCATCCTGTTTCTCCAACATCAGGAAAACTTCACTTTCCCAGTTTCTTTTAGTGAGAATGATATGCCAACACCAAATACAAACTTCAATAAATAAACTACAAACTAGTTAGCTTACTGTAGCTTTACAATTTGTTTGTCTGTTAAGAAACTGCTAAATATATCTACGTATGGGGTAACACCAGTCAGTTTAAGTTTTTTATCATCTCATATTAAGTAGGGCCTACTGGAACTCATTTGCAGAACACAAACTGTCATGATGAAATTCGCAGTCAAGAGTAATTCAGTTCTGTTCCAGATTACCATCTCAACACAGCAGACCCAGACCAAAAACCACATGTCTCCCTCTACTGGTATTCACTGTAACATCAGTCTGGTCCCTACAATAACAACACGCATATGCACACCTCACCTCAGTGACATGAGTGTTGATATATAAAGATACTAATAATAAAAGTTGCAGGATAGGTAAAATGCACGGTGATAGTGATGGGTAAATTAGAGTGTAATGTATTAGGCCTACTGATTCTAAATCCAACAACATCAGTGTTACAATGTTGAAGTTTGTTGGGGATGAGGTGTGAAGCAGTCTTAAAAGTGTGTATGTAAACTAGGACATATACATAAACTTTTAAGCATATAGTGTAATGATTAGTTCATGAAGAAAATATATAACATGTGTTTTCTATATAGGCCTATTAAAAGAGGCTACGTTTGTTTACCAAATCAGTGTATCATTTGGCTTGTTCTGTGTAGCAGTAAAACAGAGTAAGCTGTGATGACCTGATGTGCTATCATGACTTTGACCCGAAAATTCATATTTAATGTACTATTTGATTTTGATGGAAAAGAGAAATATCCTGCCACCAACTTAAATGGCGGCTTTGAATGGTTATTTCCGTGAGTCACAGCCTGTCTTGTCAATTTGCCAATGCTTCCATGACACCATGGAGTTTTCTATTGTCATGGATGCGATTCCCACAGGGGTATTGGCATTATGCAGAGCTAATACCCAAGCACCACCTTCTGCTTTTGATTTATTTTATACTGCTAATTGGGAAACTTTGTTTTGCCAACAGAGTTGAAACCTTTAATAAAACTATTCGTTCTTTATTATCAAATAAATATTGTCACCTTGCCAAATTGTATTGTTTACTGGAATAGACTGGTGGTACAATTTACATTTTTACTTAATTTCATATAGCCTACTTAAATGTAAGTACAGTAAAACCCAACTTTTGGTTTTGTTCTTGAAAAAGAAATTAAAATATATACAGTATCTAGACTATTTTTCATTCACATAGTAACAAAGAAATTAAAACTGTTTCTATATGTGAGTCCTTTAATTATACATTCACATAATGTTTATGTATTATGCAATGGAAAAATAAATGAAAAATAGCTTCCTTTTCACCTTTACAGAAATTACAAGAGTAATCAATATCATTTCAGCACATGTTTTACTGGATGACTGGGAAATGTCCCGGATGAGGTTGAGTCACCCGCGTTGACGTCACTCGGGCTCTGAAAATGGCTGAGTCGGAAGAGGAGGTGGATGTCTTGGTCCAGAGAGTTGTGAAAGATATCAATAACGCCTTTAAAAGAAACCCGAACATGTACGTATGTGATCTCTCATCGTTGTTTACGTTTACGGTCGTCTAGTTTAATCCTTCCATGGGGTCAGACCCTCGCGCTCAGCCGCAGGGAGAACATAGTGCAGCAGCCCGTGTAACTTGCGCAGGCAGTGGCTGGCTAACTGGCTACTACTAACCAGCTCTAACCCGCTGGCGCCCGGCGCAGGCCAGCAGCAGGTAGAGCTCACCGACCCTCGCTTTTAGACCAGCTCGTGTGATATGTTGTTTGGGTTATCTGTTTAACTGCTCCGTGCAAACGCTGAAAGTTTTACTGAGTGAAACGCGAAGTAAAAGTGTGCATGCTTGTCATGTTATAGCTGTGGGTGCTTATCAGTTAACTTACTCGCTTGTCAGTTCCAGAGGGCGTGACGAGCTTCAAAACATTTCATGTTACATTTATTATCATCTTTCTCAATAAGTGTCCGTGTCTGTCTTTTTATCTAGTATTTGGAGTGACAGATTCAATGGTTTCATTGTGGCTCTCCAAACACATCACTTTTGTCCACATAAGGAACATATCTTGATTGCCTGTCTTTTTAAATGTTGCCTTAAGTGCAATTGTTATTTTCCTGTGTGTTTGGTCTGTGTGTTCCATATTTGAAGGTCAGTGCCCTGTCCCAGTGGTTTCATCTCACTCTTCTCTTATGACACTCTTGTATCTCTGCCAGAGAGATACATCTGGAATGACTTTGTGTCAGCTGAGATGTTTTATGCATTGCCATTTGCCTTCAGCTCCTTAGTATTCAGCAGAGTTTCTTAAAATAGCCTTGTGACTTGTTCTGCTTTTTATCTTTTAAAATGTGTTCACAGTGATGAAATCGGCCTCATTCCGTGCCCTGAAGCCCGATACAACAGAAGCCCCATCGTCCTGGTGGAGAATAAGCTGGGAGTGGAGAGCTGGTGTGTCAAGTTTCTGCTGCCCTATGTGCATAATAAACTCCTGCTCTACAGGCAGAGAAAGCAGTGGCTCGACCGGGAAGGTAGGACGAAGGTTTATTGGTTTAGATTTTTCAGCCGGCTCACATTGCCGTGACCTTATGCTGCCTTCTCGTGCTATCGGAAATTTCCCATTTTCCCACTTCTAAAGTTGTGGGAAACAACAGCTCATCACATTAAAATTTTGTTCATGTCCAATTTTTTTACTAGCAAACTAGTATTTAGGCTACTATAATTCCGATAGCTTGTGAAGGCAGCATAAGTCTTTATTAAAAGATGGCTGTTCCTACAACAGTTCAGACTGAAAAAAATGATTTCTCTCTCCTTCTCTTCAAGCACTGGTAGATATAACCTGCACATTGCTTCTATTAAACCCAGATTTTACCACTGCGTGGAATGTCAGGTACATTTTCATTGTATTTCATGATTGTTACCTGAAAACCTTTTCTTAATGATCATAATGTACATCTATGGTATTTATTCATTTATTTATTTTAGAAATTCTCTCTCTCTTTCTTCCCTTTGATGTCAGGATTCAGTGTCATTTTATTGCGCTGAATGTGTCATTGTTGCTATCTTTAGAAAGTTGTGTCTAATTTGGGACATTAAAAGACATCAAAAAGCTGCTGCTACATTGAACTCTAAATGTGACTTTTTCATAATTTCAGAGATGGGGAGCAATTATTTCCACAAATTCACTGCTTTTGCTAACATTTAGTTTTGTACAGGAAACACTCTATGGATATTTAATCCATGCCTGCTTTAAGAAAGCAGCTTTAATATTCTTTACTTGGATTTTTACATACAAATCTTGATCTGAATGTCTTTAAGCTAATGTTGCATGGAAGAAACATATCGTCCAGGAGGTGGTGCTGTACTGTTTATTTTGGTTGTTTTGATTTTGCATATCTTTGTGAATTCATCTGGGCATTGATGAACTTGTCTGTTTTGTAGGAAAGAGCTCCTGCAGTGTGGCGTGTTAAACCCAGAAAAGGACCTTTACCTGGGCAAACTAGCACTATCTAAGCATCCTAAAAGCCCAGAGACATGGATACACAGGTTAGAGGATTTAAAAAAATGTAGGCATGAATTTAATTTATCTTAAAGTGGACCTATTACGCAAAATTCACTTTCACATGGTGTTTGAACATAAATGTGTGTCGACAGTGTGTGTGAACAACCGCCCTATAATGGTAAAAATCCACCCACTCCTCTTTTTTTGAATCCCCATAAATATAAGCAGTGTCTCAGATCAAGCCAATTGCAGATTCTAGCTTTTGTGATGTCACATATTAGCATAGACCTCGGCCTGAGTGAGCTGTACTCAGTCCGCCATGTTTATCTCCTCGCCAGAGCATTTAACAGCAGCATTCATGTAAGAAAAGTGTTCTTATTAAAGCTACTAAAGTTAATTCAATCAAGAGCAGTGAGTGATTTTCTGTTTTTCATTTGTTGTTTGATTCATTTTAACATCATATATAGCAGTAGGTACTGTATTTTACGCTGCTTTCACTTTAATACTCAGATCTAATATACATATGCGATTTATTTACTTGCTGTTTACATTCACACACATAACCGACTGTTTATGTGAACTTTGTTTGACATAACCTTGTGTATATTTGACAGTTTAAGCGCAATAAGACGTGAAAGAGATCTTAGTTTAATACTCAAGGGACTCTCTGTCTGACATCCAGCTTTCTGTGTGGGTGCTTCGGATATGTGCGCTTAGAAAACCATATATCAGAAGTTTGGACTGAAATGGCTTTAAAATGCTTACAGATAATAAACTTTCCTGATGAAGAACTGCAATGTCACGTGAGTGTGACCGCGATGGAGATGATAATCAAAACCGAATAGATGTTTTCGTTTTTTTTGCAGAGTATCTGAGGCACGAGCTGTACAGGCACGAAAACCAAAGCATGTTTTTCCTACCACTAAAAAATGGTCATTTACAACATGGTATAATAAATGATCTGTGGGATATTTTGAGCTGAAACTTCACGGACACATTCTGGGGACACCTGAGACTTCTATTAGTACATCTTGTAAAAAAACATCATCTTTAAATAATATAATTGGATATAGTGTAACATTTACATTCGGCCCACAGCCCTAAATCAAGTTTGATTTTAGTTTTTTAATAATAATGTTTGGGCATTTATGTCTTAAATAAACAAATCAATGTACTTTTTTTGTAACTATGAATAAATATAACATAAAAATGAAATTCAGTTAAGGCACCTGCTTTAGTGCACTGAGGGTTTATTGTGTGACTCCCAAGATGTTCTGCTTTGTATACAGTTAAATGAGGTCTTTTAAAATATTAAATGACACATTATAGAAGTGCTGCGTTCTGCACCCTTCGAGTGTCCTATTTTTCCAGAGTACTTTTAGTTCACCATTAGATGAGTCTGAATTTTCAAATCGTGATGTATAAAAAAATATATATAATAAATTAGGCATTAAGAAATTAATAATGGAATAGTTTGATGCGCTGTACCGGAAAATGTGCCCTGCTTTCATGTAGCTGAATTTGTATGGAATCTCTTCCCATGCTCTCAAACGGGCTGAAACGAAAGCAGTGTCCAGGCGACCATGAAATGAAACTGGCTGCAGTTGCAGACCTCTTGCTACATGTCAACAATGGCACTGTCTGAAGCAGAATTTCGTCACTACTGCAAGGGCAAGGGCAAACCACTTTACTTGGGTCCCTGGAACACTATTAAACATCCGTAGCTGCAACTGACAAGACTAAGAACTTATTTGTACCTGCAGGACAATATTGTGTCGTCAGATATTTAGGGTGCTGAGATCATATGGGCTAATACATTTTTTTTTTTTGCTAATACATATTGTGATATTGGATAATATATAGTGGGTAGGAAGCGAGGTGGGATAGAGAGGGGACGAGATCGGGAAAGGTCCACGAGCTGGGATTTGAACTCTGGTCACCCGTAGCGCAACAGCGATATGTGTCGGCACGCTGCCCACGAGGCTATCGGCGCCGACAATCTGGGCCAATTTAAAACTGTTATGAAAGAATTCATTTTTTATAATTTGCACATTTTTGCTCTCTCATAAATAAAACCATAAGTGTGTTAAATTTCTTGTGCATCCAGACATATGTTTGTGATCAGTTTGCTGAATTAGTTTGTGTTGTGGACACAGGCGCTGGGTATTGCAGCGGCTACAGATCGAGTGTTCTGGACAAGAACTGAAAGATCAGGCTGAACCCAGAGGAGACGCTGTGAGCAGGAGACGGTGTGAGCGACTGCAGAGAGCCTTGCAGGAGGAGATGAAGGTCTGTGCAGATGCAGCCGGCCGTTACCCCAGCAACTACAATGCCTGGTCCCATCGCATCTGGGTATTGAAAAACATGGCAAAGGGCAATCTGAAGGTAGGCCGTCTCAGTCCACTGCGTCCACGTCCATGTAATTCATCATATTGACTGAAAACGCGTGTCTGGTAGATGTTGCTTTGTTTGCGTACGTCTCAAAGATTAGGTTTGTTTTGGATTACTTTAAGGAATGATGGATCACACTGGCACATCATCAGTTGTGTTACAAGGAAGGCAACATGACATGGTTATTTATGAGGTTGATAAATCTACCTGAGCCTTTGATGATCTTGATACATTTCTTCTCCACTTGAGTTAACTTGGGAAGAGACCTGATTACAGAATCCGTTTTCTGTCTTTTTAGCTTTGTTTATTTTTTCCAGAAAGAGCTGAGTGATGTTAGTCAGGCCAGCTTATTGGCTCTTAGGGGGTCACTAAGTGCCAGACCTTTGATGTGTGCTTATTCTTAATTGGATACGAAATTAGGCAAATGTTATGGGGCTCAATCCCAGCAAAAGGCCCTGGTATAAAAAGGATGAGCCTGTAGATTTAATGATCCAGGACTAAACATACTTGAACCAGTCTGAGCCGTTCATAGGCTATTTCAGGATAATTGGGTTATGCGGCTGTCATCTTACATTTCTGCATGTCTTGTTTGGTACTATTTTCCTTAGTCTGAATTTCCATCCTAGATCTCTGTAGTATGTTCTTTACTGAGTTTACAATCTAACTTAAATCATGGTGAAATAACGTCTGTGATATTAAAATACTTTCTCTGTTATCAGCTTATATTGGATATTTAATTTATGCATGCTTGCTCGGGTCCTTTATTTTTATTTTTAGATCACCCTTTCTGTCATCTAACACTCACTTAAAGCTCATCTTTATTAGCATAAAAGGTTTAACATCACTTAAATGTAACCTTTAGCCAATCTCAATCTTGTGCATAAATTCCCTTGTAGCATTTAAAATGATTGAATCAGTTTTAGTGTTTAATTTTTATTTATTTATTTAGACAAAATTGTATATTTATATCAGCCATTTATCAGTTATTTGTTGTAACTTAAAATAATTGGTTTGTTGCTGGACAGAAATGTAATATCGGTACATCCTCAATTTTTGCAGTGCTACAGAAATTACACACTTTTGCCTTTTAGAATTTTTACACATTTTAAAGCTGCAGTCCGTAGCTTTTTTTTGGGGTTAAAAATGATCCAAAATAAATACATATTTGAGAAAATACATAACCAGCCAGTGTTCAAAACTATTGGCTTGCCTTAGCTCGATTCAAAGCGGTAAGCTTGTAATAATGTTTTTAACTCCAGTGGTACTGGTGGATTTCCGCGGGAGATTCGAGCATGTCTTTGTGTCATTACGTCACATCTGTACACATAAAGAAGGAGTCTCGGCTAGTATAAGCTATATTGCGTGTGAGGATGTTGGAGGTGGAGATTTATAGCCTTTTCTCACAGCACTTGATATAATTAAACTTATCAATTTGATGGCGGATCCAGAAAGGTTCAAACGACAATCACCAGTGACAACAGATTCGCCCGCTGTAAAATGCAAAAGACTTCGTTCGGACTTCGGAGTGGCTACAGAAAAAAAGAGACTGCAACCGGACCCATGCGAAAACAAGGATACATATCGGAATCGAAAGGACATTACATGTAGTCACACAATGCTGACGGTGTTAACATTAACAATTTGAGAACAAAGTATAATTTGCACGGTTTTGCGTGATATGATAAGTGATTGTTAGATATAATCAGCGCGATTTACTGCAATGTCAGAACACCAGTGGATGTTTCTTACTTGTTAAGATGACATTTTCCAGTGAAAATTATTATGTTGGTCTTACTTCCAAAAAGAATAATCTGTGATTCTGAATGCCAGTATCCACACCGGCGCGGCGACTGACAGCTTCACATTCTCCTCAAACATTGTGTTCATTCGCGCTGTGCCGTGTCGAGGCACAACTCACGTAAAGTTGATAATTCCGCGAATAACGGCAATTGCAGATTTCGAACAGAGATGGCGACAAAGAAGAAAAACTGTGGACTGCAGCTTTAACGATGTGCAGTAATTAATATGCATACTGTATTTTTGCATAACATTTTTTAGGTTTTTGAATTAATTGATTGATATGTTGACATCCATAGATCTTACCACTTAAAGACTACGTGCCTGCCCACATATATATTCAAATGCGCATACCTATAGACTAAACACATAATATGCATGTGCACGGCGTCATCGTTTTCACAGATTAATGTTTTTGAAGTTAACACTGAGAAGATAACGTTTTTCAAAATGTTTCAAAACTTGCACCTTGGAACCTATTTCAAAGTTTGCGTTCTCGAGCCACCAAGCACTGTTGTCGTGCAAATGAGTGGCCAGAACAAAGTTTTCTGGTTTTAGTTAAAATAATGTCGTGTTAGCGGCCCCTAAATTAATAACTAATGATCGTTGCGACGGAAGCGAATCAATCAAAATAACTTTAGCTGGACCATAACTCTTTTCTAGAGCTGCTGTAAAGCTAAAACAATCTCTGTTACTTTAATTTCCTATTATCACTGTAAAGCTGCTTTGAAACAATCTTGTTTAAAGCGCTATATAAATGAAGGTGACTTGACAACTTGGCAACTGAACAATAACGTAAAATTCTGCTGTAACAAATGATTACGTTAAATAAAGATAATACTCTGTGACTTTGTACTCCAGGTTCTGCATGATGAGCTGTCCTCCACCCGACTCTGGGTGTCCGTGCACGTGTCAGATCACAGCGGCTTCCACTACCGTCAGCACCTGCTCAAAGCTCTGTCCAGAGAGCTGAGGCAGGCTGGAGAGAGGGACCTCCACCCCACCCAGCAGCCGAATGGAGAGAGCACGGCGGGAGCGTCTGATGACAACCACCGGAATGACGTCATCCCTCAGCTCTTCCATCAGGAGATGGAGCTCTGCACTGATCTCATCGAGTCATATCCAGGCCACGAGACGCTGTGGTGCCACAGGTGAGAGTGATCAGACAAGGTGTTTGAAGCCAGTAACAGATCTCCAGGTCTTGCTGCGCCGATAGTAGTCGCGGAGTCAGGCAACATCAGACTGTGCTTCCACAAGTCTCACTGTGAATACAGTGACTTTGCTTGCCAGAAGTCTGTCCTTGGCCCTCAGCTGGTCTGGCCTGATGTGTTTATGGCTTACTGTTATAAAATGATGGATGGTCTTTTGCTGCAGATTTGAAGCTCACAGAGGGAGAGGCAAGCAGTTTGCTAGATCTCTGTTTCTAGCTCTTTTAGTTTTTCCCCTTCCCAGCCTCGTCCCTCGTGTCTGATGCAAGGAGCAGCTGCTCAGTGAATGGTGTTTATATACCTTTAGCTTGTGTTTTTCCTCCTAAAGTGCATCATAGCAACAGATATATTTAATTTTCAGGTTTGCTGTTTGAAGAGGTGAGATTATTGTTTGTCCAACATTTCACACTTCTTAATGCTTAAACATTATGAAACATGAGGAATTAATATAAAACTATAAAAGATTTTTCTAGTCGACTAGTTGTCGTTCATTTAAGAGATTATTCGACTAATTGCACGTGTATATTAATAAGCCATAGAAATTATAATAAAGATCCTTTAATTGCCTATATATAATACATAGCCTAATCAGCGCTCAAGCGCACGCATAAAGCTTGCCACAGTACACCGGCACAAGTAATGATTATGAATGTGTCGTGAAAAAAACAACAGACTGTCTAAACATTTTAATAATTTATTGATAATGTTTTCTGTATTTTCGGACAATGCTGACTCATCATATCCACAGTAGTGGATGCGCCTGTATGCATGTTTCATACAAATGACATAATCTGAAAATATTTATTTTCCACTTGAATTGGTTTGCAATCGCTTGACATTTCAAGCTTTCTATAGATATATTTCTCACGTCTGTGAGGAAACTATACACTGAGTTTTGGTTTATTTGTTGACGTGCTCCAGTTCACAAAGACCAAGACGGCAGAAAGCGCATCCTGTTTGTTTTTGTTTTTTTTACAAAGGCACTATGTTTTCTTGTTATTGTGAGTTTACACAAATAAAACTTTTTTTAAATGATGTTTCACTCTAATCTGTATGACCAAAAATGACAGAGTATTTTAAGTTGTTTCTGCTGTTATCAGGAAAAAATCTTGTGATCGCGCCGGCGTAAGTGCGCTATTCTTTAGCTTCCACATTCTCTCAATAACACTTGGATATGCGCCTAATAATAGCGCACATTTATTTAGGTGTTTCAAATGATAGGCCTAAGCCAAATTTGAGGTCGATGGATGGAAAGGTGAACGTTTGGATTTCCTGACCGACATACTGTAATTACCATAAGGAACCGCCGATAACGATTTGTCCCTCACGGACTGCGTGACTTGCCACAAGTTTTTTTTCTGCGACTAACCGACTAATAACTATGGAAGCTTGTTTCCGCCACTGAATGAAAAATAAAAAAGGTAATTGCGACTTTTTATCTCACAATTCTGACTTTTTTTCTCACAATTGCGAGTTTACATCTTTACGAGATGTGAAGTCAGAATTGCGTGATACAAAGTCAGAATTGCAAAATGTAAAGTCAGAATTGCGTGATATAAAATCGCAATTGCGTGTTATAAAGTCAGAATTGCGAGATATAAAGTCAGAATTGCGAGATATAAAGTCAGAATTGCGTGTTATAAAGTCAGAATTGCGTGATATAAAGTCAAAATTGCGTGTTGTAAAATCAGAATTGTGAGATATAAACTATTCTGAGGGGGAAAAAGTTAGTCTTTTTTCCCCCTTAGAATTGGCCTGATAACTCGCAATTGCGAGTTTATATCTCACAATTCTGAGAAAAGATGTCAGAATTTCGAGATATAAACTCGCAATTATGTGTTAAATCAGAATTGCGAGATGTAAACTCGCAATTGTGAGAAAAAAAGTCAGAATTGTGAGATAAAAAGTCGCAATTCTGTCTTTTTTTCTCGCAATTGCGACTATTTCTCATAATTGCGACTTTATATCTCGCAATTGCGACTTTATTTCTCAGAATTGCGACTTTATATCTCGCAATTGCGACTTTATTTCTCACAATTCTGACTTCATATCTCGCAATTGTGAGATAAAAAGTCGCAATTATTATATATATTTTTTTTATTCAGTGGCGGAAACAAGCTTCCATAAATAACAATTTTGGTCGACTACTGATTAGTTGAAAATTAGGGAGCAGCTCTAAAAAGCACTATCATTAAAGCTGTCCATATATCCCATGCACTAAATTACAAGTCTGGATAGCATATGATGGCCTGTGACAAATTTTTTTTTGTTCTATTTTATAGATTTTTTTAAAAGTGAAAATAGTTGTAAAAAAATCACACCAAAGTTTTCTTGTTCCACAAGGAAAAGTAGTGGTTATCAGAACAGCCATTAAGTGCATTCACGCATCAATGAGATATGAGTTGCCACAATGTTCATCTCTGTTGCACAAACTGTAATGTAGTCTGGGATGTATTTTCTTTTACTTTGGATTGTTTTTTTTTGTGGTTTTTAAAGACGAGGGCATGTCATAATTTGACATCAGGAACAAAATAAATGTTTTTTCCTCCTTTTTAAAAGTTGATAAGCCTATTTATTTTGCTATTCTAACATTGAGCATTGCATTTTCTGTGTGACAAGCCTGTGACCCACCATACCTATAACGTAAAGAGCATTTTGTTGTATAGTAAACGGGTATGTGGTTTTTGAACAAACTCAAAACCAGGCTTCTCCAACAGGCGGCATGTCTTTTACCTATGGCACCAGTGGCGGAGGGAACACGTCCAGGGGGCAGGATCGCAGTCTCCACCTCTCACCCACACCGATGTCCTCCTCAGCGAGGAACCCTGTGACGACGGCAGCGCCTCCCAGGCCATGGACGTTGACTGTGTTCTGGATGGGAGCAAACATGGAAGCTACACGCAGGACACCAAGCGGCTAAAGCGGGGACCCCTGCTCCCCCACCCCGGACTTCCCTCCGAGCACTCGTTTGTCTCTAGAATCCTCACAGGCTGCAGGAGCCCCGAGCAAAGCAGCTTTGCCATTTCCTACAGAAAGTGGCTGGACTCTGTTATAGGTCAGTAGCGTGAGAAACACTCCGCCCACCACAGTGTGGGAGAGCTGCGATAGGTCAATGTATTTCTGGCTCCAGCCGCCCACACCGGTTCTCTAAAAAACGACTGGACTCCTTGGCCGGTTTGGCAGAGATGCTCTGCCGGAGCAAATTCCCACTCATGATGAAAACCCATGACCCGTCTCAACAGTGTAAGCATGGTCTGTTTCAGCTGCTTAAGTTCAGGTACTGGATATCTCAGGTCTGTTTTCAGAATCTTTTTTTTTTTCATATAGTTTTGTTGGTCTTACGTTGTTTAAAGTCTTCCACCACAAATCAATTACAGTATGCTCTCATCATCCTATCTGCAGTTTTATGATTCCTGTCGGGAGTCTTAAACGCACACTGTGGTGCAGACTTGAAAAGAACACTTAGAGCCCAAAGTGATTCTGACCCAGTTTCCCTCTTTTGTTTAATTGGGGGCAGACTGGCTCTGAATCCTGTCTACTGCTCGTCCCTGAGCTTTTGTACTGTAGCATGAACATTTCAGTCAATATCTTGACGTTTTGCTACAATAAGTAATGTGAGCACAATCATTGAATTTAAAGATTCTTGGAGCCATTTGGTATAAAATATTAGCGCTAAAGACAGACATTTTCATAAATCAATAAAAACAGATTAATGCACATGAAATTGACAGAATTTATAGCTGCTGTCCTCATTCAGGGGAGTTTGTATTATATGACATATCTATTGCAAGTTCAGTGTGATGATTCTTGGATGTTAATTAATGCTCCTGAAGCACGTCATCTTCACTCATTAGAATAGCAAAGGCCACGTTGGACTAGTCTCAGCATTTAAGCACAAGTTTTGGGTTATAGTTCATCCAGCTGGTCTCGCAGATGCATGGGTTTTCATGATGAAAGGGAATTGCAGAAGTAGGAATAGTCTTTCTCAGCTTGGCCCAAACGTGGCTGCAAAAACAACAACACGATGCCATGTTCAAGCCCATTTGGTGCAGATTGGTGCTTATTCTCTGCACTGGGGAGAAGGGCCTGGGTTTACAAATGCTGCTTTTTGTTTAACACTATTTTGAACATAAAGGATATTTATGCAAATATGAAAAGTGAAATGTTGTGAGCTTCACTTACGTAATGATTTATTATGAAAGCTAATAAGCTATTAGACACTTATGGTTGACTCACTGTTACTCCGTAATTATTAAACTTGTAATAAACTTTGAAGTTTCACGGGCTCAGTCTTGCATTGACAACTTAATTCGTTCACAGCTTATAGTAGGTTGTGAAACTCTGAATAGACTTTATAATATATCGCTTTTAAATCAGGACAATGCCTTTTCCTATCATGTACAAAACTATTCTTGTTAGGCGATTCATTTTTAGCATTCTAGCAAAGCTTTTACAAAACCATGTTTTTCAGCATATCTATAAAAGACTTGTAGAGTTCGATCTTCAGATTCACTTCATAAAAATCTATTCCTGTTCTTTTTCCTCTTCTTCTTTTTTCTGCACAGTTGCACAAGAGCTAGAATTCTGAAAGTATTTGAGTTATATCATTTCTAGACTGAATCTCCAGGACCATTTCAGAGTGGTTTTCTCTGTTCCTGCATGTCTTGGACCCTGACACTTTTTTTTGTTGAGATTTTTGAGCTGCAGCAGCAAAATTGCCGGATATCTGTCACCTCAAGAATAAAACCAGCTTTTCCTCCACACCGTTCCTCTGTATAACTACACTGACAGCTTTTGATCGTGTATAGTACAGGTGTGGCACAGGTGTTTGTTTTAGATATTACGGTTTTAGCATCACTTTCCCCCCCTTCCCTACATCTGCTGTTCAACAAACTCTGGTAACACTTTATTTTACAGTGTTGCGGTTACATGTAGTTACTGTAGTAATAACTATAAATTATGCATAATTACATGCAAAAAACCCTAATCCTAACCCTATAGTAAGTACATGTAGTTAATACATATTACTCAGTACTTAAATGTATAATGACAGTGTAACAAAGTCTCCTTAAAATAAAGTGTAAGCCAAACTCCTAATAAAGTCATATATGGAAGTACAGTCTAAAATGAAAATGATCTACATTTTGAATCAACCAATGCCGTCATATTTGCTCTGTAAGATCTTTTGGTCACTTTGCTATAGGTTTGCATACTTTATAGATACAATTATTTGGTAATGCCATTACCTGAACCATAGTCATTGAGTCATGCTGATCTGTGGTTATCTTTTTGCATGCACATTATGAGTGTACTGTTGTACTGGGATCATGTTGTATGATTACATTTTATTATTATAACTTTTACTTTGATTGCCCATAGTTGCAGAGAGGGAAAAGATTTTTGGCTCCCGCAGCAATTAAGATCTCGCTATTTGTAATAAGGCTATTAGTGATTTTCGAATGTATTGCCTACTATCTTAAACCCTTAATAGACAGTCTTACCAATTATATTGTTGATAATAATATTTATGTCTTTATATCTGTTCAGGGCTTCCCACCTGACATGTTTCTTTTCCTAGGCAGTTTCAGAAATGGTCCTAAGTAGCCTTAGAGGTTTTAAAGATGTGTACATTAATGTGGATTACATTGAGGACGCACATAGCATTTCCAGTTGTGTTATATCAATTTCCATTGTTGTACAATATCATTTGCATAAACCAAGATCTTAAATTACTGGTACATATATGCAGACGCATCACAGAGTTCAATTAGCTTTAGAAAGAAAAAATGTAGCCTAAAGTTTTGTATTTTCTTTGTGTGTTGTCTGATAAGCTGATAAGGTACTGTAGGTTTTTACAGCCACGATAACCAACATTTCTAGCATCTCATCCATTATGTATTTTATATTTATTTGTATTAAAAAATGTATTGAACGTATTGAGTTGTTTTGTCAGTTGCCTACCACATTAAATAAAGCTACTCTGAAAAGGTCCATCAAACATTTTTATTTCCTATTATTTTGAATTCATGACCATTTTGTTAAGTTATTTTATCAAAATCATTTCATGCGTTTAGTCGACTACACAGGATTTGGGAAATAAAGGGGGAACCTGTCATGGGGTCTAAACAAATACCTTCTAGGACATGTATGTTTAAAAAAAAAAAAATGTTTTTGAAAGAAGACTTATGCTTGCCAAGGCATTTAATTAATCACAATAAAGTAAAAACAGTAGGATAATATTGAGAAATAGTATTACCATTTAAAAGAACTGTTTTCTATTTGAATGTATTTTACAATGTAATTTTTTCATGTGATGTTAAACTGAATTTTCAGCATCATTACTCCAGTCTTCAGTGGCACACGATCCTTAAGAAATCATTTAAATATGCTGATTTGGTGGAAACATTTCTTATTAATATGAATGTTAATAACAGGTGTGCTGCTTAATATATTTGTGTAAACCATAATATTTGTTTTCCAGGATTTTTTTATGAAAAGAAAAAACCCTCCAATGTTTATACCAAATACCACATTTTTTCTTTTTTTTTCACTTTTAAGAAAAATAAAATAAATCGGCTACTGACCTCAAACTTTTGAACTGTATTGTGTTTTAATTGACAGCAATGATAAGTAAAACAACAAAAAAACGTAGTGGCTAAATATACTAATGTTGCTTCCTGTTTTTATTCTCTATTATAGCTTTCTTGAGTGGGAGGGCTGGACAGGCATTTTATAACCAGTGTACTTGTTTCATTTCATACCATTGAAGGGGCTTTCATACCGATTTGGTTCTTTATGTTTTCTAACCATGAAGACTGCAGCATTACATGCCTCTTGCCCTGATGTTTTGCCGAGATCTGCAGCTCGTTCATTGATAAATTAGGCAGTGTTTGATTAGCAGGTCTCTGATGGGAGGAGTCGGGCTTGCCCACAGACTGAGTGAAAGGCAGGCAGGCGATGAAGATGGTGGATCCAGAGTCAGACACATAACGGGAGGACCGTTAGATCGCTGGAAACCACAGTCAACGCACAGGTGAGAGACTCGAGGATCATTTTGCGCGCTATGAATTAATCATTGTTTATCGCGGAAGGTGTGTGTGAGTGTTTTTTTTTTATTAAGTAAAACAATAACCATGAAAAAAATCATTGTACTTCAATGAGGTTCAGTGCCTGTTGCGATGTCGCTTGCTGCTGATGACAGGTTGAACTTGTTTACACTATAGGGAGGATTCATTGAGGGAAAGCACTGCATTACACCCAGTTACCAAATCTACAATACAAAAGAAATGCGAGGGCCTAAACTGTGAAGTTCTGTATAGTTTTTCAATACGAAATCGATATTGCCAATCTCATCCCCATTACCGAAAAGAATAATGCCTTCAATCCAGTCCCTAACTTGTGCTTGTGGGTCAGCATCGATGCGCTTGACTGAGTGCTGTTTCACCGGGATGAATCGTTTTGATTCATCCCGGTGACTCTGAAAATTGTGAATCTAGTGAAAAAAATAGTCACCAAAAAGATATAGGCTAGTATCATTACACCAGGTGGCAACAAGTGAGCGTGCTATTAGTGAATCACCAGTCATTGACTCATTTGTTTAAACATTTCGATTCAGTCGATTCAATTCAAAACAACGGCTGCCTCCGATACTGAAAAAAGTTGTCTCCAGGCACAGGCAGCATAGGAATTAAGGCAACATTATGTCTAAATCCAATGATTGTGACACATATCCTGCTTTTGAGATACATTCATCTGATCGATATTTGAAGGCAGCCTGTACTCCCAGTCCCACCACAATACTCGCTTACCCCCACAATCTTGTGCCCTCGATTCTGAGATGGCACAGGCACATCTGTAAGATCTGCTGGAGATCTGGAAAACATCTGCAGTGTAAATGTTAATAAATCCATTTGATAAACATCTTAGAGCAGTTTTACATAGGCTACATTCTAAACCATAAACACCTAAAGACATCTTCTAAATGTCTATAACATCTGACAGGAGACAACTGAGACATATTGCAGATGAGCAAACACTTTAAAAAACACATCTTGCAGATGTAAATGCAGACATCAAATCGACGTCTCTAAGATGTTTGTGTGCTAAGATATCAGGGAAGCAACTAAAATGGAATAGAACAGAGAAGCTCCTTATTTTTGGTTCCCATAAATAACCAAATGGGAATATATCGTTTGGGGAATGTTCAGTGTTTGTTGGGATGTCAACTCTCGTTTAGACTAAGTAGCAAAAACCATAGACTAAAAAAAAAAGGTAAGTCATTGGCGATTTACGTCATTCAGAGCAAGAGTCTGCGCAGTAGTGATCCTGGTGCTCGGCAATGTCGGCATCAAGGTCCCGCCTATACATAGTTCCCACAGGCCAATTAATGTCACGTGACCTCCCCGGAGACGCCATCTTTGAGGGCATAAGCTGCTCTGTTTACAAAGTTTTACAAGCAAATTTCGAATATTTCTTTGTTTATAATGTTACGAAAATCATGAAGAGACAAAGTGACAGAGATTATAAAGAGACTGTATTAACACAAGACAGAGAGAGGTACAATGCGAAAATTTCAGTCATAAATGGTGTGGATCCGTATTGGATCCAATTCCGAGCCTGGAAATCACTGGAGGTGTACAATCAGTTTGTCGAGGGTTGGTGACGTTTGCTCAAGTGCAATCAATGGAAAAGTAGTCATCATAGCGAATGTAGCCTATGTAGCATCCCTGATAGCACATGTACATCACAGAGACGTCTATTTGATGTGTGTTTACATCTGGAAGACGTATTTTTTAGAGTGTTTGCTCATCTGCAATACGTCTAGGACGTTTCCTGACAGATGTCAAATAGACGTTTAGAAGATGTATTTAAGATGTAATGATTTAGAATGTATGTTAAACTGACATCTTAAAGATGTCTATCAGATGTTAGTATACAGCAGATGCTTTCCAGATGAAGTGATCTTTAACAGACATCTTGCAGACGTACGTTTGCTTTCTGGGATGATGCTAGACTATCTGTCTATTAAAAAGCCATAGCTGCACAACTTAATTCCTGTTCCCCTTAAAACAGTCATCGGTGTTTTCTGTAATATGCATGTACTTTTTTGTACATTGTAGAATATGGTTGGAACGGTACATGTATTCGCATTGAACAGAAACTGTACGGGCCTACTCCCACTCCTGCAGACAGACTCAATCGCAAGCACAGCTGACAAACATACACCCCATTTTTATAGCATCAAATAATAACTTACAAACAAACTCTTGATACGTCTGTGTGATGAGAACTAGCTAAAATAAAATAAATAAAAGAAAGAGGTGTGGCTAATGAAGATTTTTTAGTTTGGTTCGCGTCCCATTCGATTACATGGAGAGGGCGGGGTTTACTGGAGCCAGCCACCAAGGGGCGATCGAAATGCTTTGGGTTCACTTTCCAGGATTTGTGCGGCACACTTGGAAAACTTATATTGTCCCTCCCTCGCACCAGTAATCGGAGAAATGACAAGAGACAGAGACAGTGGACTTTATTGTGATTTCGAGGGCACATTAATTAAAATAGCCTACTGGAAATTCCATAAAAAATAGGAATTGTGCGTTTTGATCCATGTGTCTTTAATAGATCAAAAACACCAGTTTACGAACGGCACACCACTGAGAGTGTTTGTGTAGGAGGAGTTTGAAAATGATTCAGCCTCACTCACTCCCTTACACAGATTTCACGTATAATCTCCGTTACAGACGTTAAAGTGCCACAACTGATGACTCACTATAGGCTAGTCTCTCTCTCTCTCTCTCTCTCTCTCTCTCTCTCTCTCTCTCTCTCTCTCTCTCTCTCTCACTCTCTCTCTCTCTCTCTCTCTCTCTCTCTCTCGTTGTGATTGTAAACGCACTCCCTTCAATCTCTGTGGTCCACAGAGGTTCAGCGTTTTTGCAAAATAGTGCTCTGCTGGTGAATGGCGTACTCGGAATACGCTTGCGCTGTAGGCATTACCAACCTGCTTTCCTGCCAAATACATGCCCTAGATGCAGACTCACTGCGCGGCGTCGGATACTGTGCAGGTGGGAGAGCCAAACACTCGCGTGAAAACTGACTGAGAAGAAGGCGAAATGACAAGGACAGGGCTTGCACAGGCTTGATAAAGAAAACCCTCCGTTAGTCGTCGCTGCACATATTCAAGTTATGTGCCACATCCATCCAATACTAACCATCTCCATCCATCCGCAATATCACACCTTTACTCTCACCGAGTGATGCTGATGCTGCTGCTGTCTATGCAGGTAGGGATGCGAAAACGTGTAGTTTACGCATTGCATTGATGTTTTGATTGGTAGGGAGTATTTTTTAATTAAACTTTTTAAATGCTTGAGTCTTATGAGTTGTGACAGATTAGTTTACTTTTAATGCCTTTAATGAAAAAAAAAAAACTGTCGTGGTTTATGTCGCAGTACGCTGCTTTTAAGGACGTCAGTGAGCATGGAGTAGGTAACAGTATAATGACCCGCCCTTTGCAAACATATAATAGCGAATTATGCATAAAGTCAATAAGTGTTGCTCAGTGACAAAGGGGAATGTGTGTAAATGCTTCGTTTTGAGGAGCTGTGGATATGGGAGTGTTCTCAGAAGACTCTTAAAGCCCTCTCACGTATCAAGCCATGACTGAGCAAATAACAGCAATAACACCAGAGGATCTGACATCTGTGTTTTTCTCAGCTGTAAACCATATTGGTTAGGTGAAAAATGGCTATTGTTGTTGTGTGATATAACATTGATTATCTGTGTGATTATGTTCTGGACATTAAAATTTGCTGAGCACTGCTCTCCTGGGGTATTTACACTTGCACACAAAGTACTTATGAGCGTTTCTTTGTACATTATATGTTGCTATCATGTTTATTTATTTATTTATTTATTTTTTAATAAGTACTTTAAAGTATAATAAATATCACATTATAACAAAGTACTGTGGTACTGCCATATTTCTGGACAAGTACCACGATACTCCAAATTTCATCCAAGAACATTATGTAAATATTTCAGTACACTTCAGTACCATTATACACAGTTTATCAACTGTGGTTTATTAACACACCTGAAGACAAATGTGCTTTTCACTTCTCCCATGTTGTATGATTGCTGAAACACACACACACACACATATATTTATATATATATATATATATATATATATATATATATATATATATATATATATATATATATATATATATATATATATATATATATATATATATATATATATATATATATATTGAACATTGATGGAGCAACAGATTTTGTGTGAGAATAAATCATAAAAGTGGTTTGTTTTGTTTAAAAATCTTATAAGGTGACAAGGTTACCCCCCACACATGGTAAAAGGCTCTCCAGCATGGGGGAAAATACACATTATTTATACAAATACGAAATAGTTTTGGTAAAATAATGTTTTTAATGTCTAAGTTAATAATTTTAATAATCACTTTAGCAAAGTTTGTACTATTTTCTTTTTATTTTGATAAATAAATGAATTCATTTTTGTTCAGTAAATATACTGTCATAAAAATGTTAATTTTTAAAAATACAGAAACAAAATTTTTTTTTTTTTTAAGTAAAGATTCTGAAAGCATTTAATGAGATCCCATAATAATTTAATATAGATTTACAGTAGTAACAATAAATTGTATTTTATTATATGATTTATTATATGAGGTGGACTGGACACCCAACTTAATATGTGATATTTACCATCTGAATCTAACCATGTTAGGTCGACAAATGGAAAAGTCAGCCGGTTGTTTATTATCATGTTAATTATTGTGCCTTTCGCACCCGAGGGGGGCCTTTTACCCCAAATAGGCTATCATATTTTTTACATATTTTTCCGTTATTGAAAAACCGTTGCAGTTTCCTTGAGCAAAACTGAAAATCGTTCAAAATATATTCAATTATAATAATAATCTCATTTGCTACTTAAATCTATTGCTACAAAATGGTAAAAAAAAAAACATCAATCAAATATTAGATCAAATTAGCACAGAATGCACTTTGCACTGCTGATCGTGTCAAGGATCAGGCAAATTTCCATGTGTAATCCTTAAAAAGGATGTTTTGGAAAGTGCTGCGGCAAGTTTTTGTGCCATCTAGTAGCCTGGTTAAAACCAGACCATTCTCAGTTGTAACTGAGTTATGGTCTGGCAAGGCGTTATAGACAAATCATTTCCAGAGGGGCGTCACCAACGGACGTCGCGGATAGACCTAAAACCAATCAGAGCGATGAAGGAGATGACGTATGCAGAGCGGTGGAGAAACATCTCCGATTGTTCTTTGCTCGGTTTTTAACAAAAAGGAAACGTTCAAATCGCTTAAAACAGACGCGATAGCTGATTCGAACGAGTGATGTTCGACGGCGGCATCCATCTTTGTAATTTAGGCTACAAAATCTGCTTCAAAATCCCAGCGCTGTCGTCATCGTGTAAAGCCCGCCCCAACGTTTCTGATTGGTGCCGCGATTTCGGTGGATTGGAAATGAGCTTGAATGAGCTCTTTGCCAGACTAACTTTCAGAGCAAATCTAAATTTGCCGGAAGTTGTCTGGGTTTTCCCAGGCTAGCCATCTAGTGGTTTAGAGGAAAATAAAATCAAAGGTGCCTTTTACCCCGGTGCGCCTTTAGCCCCGTTGTATCTTACTTATGATATTTTTAATACCTGTCACAACTACTGGGTATCTACAGAATTGTTCCTGCTCTAAAAATAGCTCATGTACTGATCATTGATTTATATAGTGCTTTATACAAACAGATTTTGAAAGCAGAGTCACGGTCATAAACAGATAATAAAATAACAGTTCCAAAACGAATCAGTTATGAAACAACATAAATTTCAGCTGTAGAGCAACTGAAGACAATAGTGTCAATATTCAGCTCAATATAGTTCAGTGTTGTTTCAATTCCATTTCAGTAACAGTGTCAATGTTTGCAAAAATTCATCAATTATCAAACAAATTTCATTTAAAAACAACAAAGCAGATCTACAGAGGGCAGTACTGCACTAGTCAGATTCAGTGTTGAATCACTTCAGTTCAATAACAGTGGCAATGTTGCAAAGTTCATCAGTTATGAAAAGACTTACAGAATACAACATTGTCATTTTCCAGCTCGATTCAGTTTAGTTTTTGCTTTCTCATCTGATAGTGTCAGATCAATAACATTCTCTGAATATTAGTTGTCTTTTAAGCCCCAACTGAGCAAGCCAAAGACGACAGTGACAAAGAACCAAAACTCCATTAGGTGCGACAGTATTGGAGAAAAAAGACCTTAGTTGGCGGCCCAGTTCATACGGTAATGGGAAGAGTCCCTCAGTGTGTCAAGGACTGATCAGTTGCACTTGTTAATCTGATTCAAATCAAATACTTCCATGTAGAGGTTATTTGCAATATAGATTATTTACAGATTTGCACATTACAATTTCACAGTTATAGATTATTAGGTAGGTACTTATGTGTATAGATTTAGATTTTAAACATATTCACAGCAAACTGCTCTGTATGCAGAATTAGAGTTTCACTTAAATCCACGGCCAAACCTGAATCAATTAATTGATCTAGAAAATGGTTAAATGGATCTAAAGTGCAATGGTCATTTATCTCAGCTAAAGACAGTGCAAGCACAGACTGTGCTGTAGCATTTGAAGAATAATTAAAAGAATAGGATGCACAAAAATATGTATTTCTTAAAAAAACGCCTCCAGATATATTATTATCAAAGATGCTTTTTTATGTACTTCTTTGGATCTAGGGGAATAACAGACAGCTGTTTTGTGTCAGTTGTCGGCCTAGCTTTGCACACATTGATCCAGCAGCACCGTCAAAATGGGAGAAACGCATGCATGTTTTTATGTAGCCATAATCGAAGGAAGGGTGTGGTTAATGTCTCAACTTCAAACAGTATAGAGACAATTTCGACGAGACTAAGAAGGGATGTACCTGATTGAGATGTGTTCCTGTCAGTCTGTGCGCCTCTTCAGTGCTGCAATGCTATCGTGCAGTATAAGATGTCAATAGCAAGATCACGGTGACTGTTTTTAGAAGACAGACATTTTAGAGGTTATTTGCTATTGCACACATGGATATTTGTCACCGCACACTGAGAGAAGAGATCAAAGGTGATCCTAAACTGAATTTCCCTAGAGGCACCCAGTTTTTTTGTTTTTTTTTCTAGTATTTTTCTGGCTGTTGCTGCCCATGTTTTAAATAAGCTCTTGTTTGTGAGTGGAGTGAAGCCTCCGGTCCCAGTTGTAGGTCTTTCTAGGCAAATGAGTGGAAAAGCCGAAATAGGAAATGTCCCTCCCAGAAGGGCTCTTTGACCTGCAGTATATTATGGCTTTACTCTGATTAATGCTCTCTTCGTATGGACATCACGCTCTTATAGTCGGCACCCTTAGGGGGTTTTCCTGTATGTTATATGTACTTCACAAACAAATGTATTTCCGAAAAATGAAAATTGGGGCAGGACATATAGAAATGGTTTATTTAGGATATTAAGCATATTTGCCAATTGCTGTTGCATGGTGGTATTTTGAATAGGATATTCACATTATAGAGAAGTCTTTGTTGGATGGCATTTTGCCCATGAGTAGGAGATGATATAAATATTTGGTCAAATAGAGTGGTGCAGGGATGATGTCCGAACCCGGAAATCTAATTCGCCGCTGGTTCCCAGATTTTCCTATAGGGTTTTATTATGTTTTTATTTTTATTTATGAGTAAAATAAAGTCTGTGATAAGCATAACTTGACTATACTTTGACGTTTTGCTCTACAATGAATGTACACCGCACACACTCACCCCAATCTGTCTTATTACTTATTAAAAACGTATGTTTTCAAAAATGAACAGAAATTGCGTTTTCGCTATGGGTGTGTGTTGTA
The DNA here is from genome assembly GCF_029890125.1 of Rhinichthys klamathensis goyatoka. NCBI lineage: Eukaryota > Metazoa > Chordata > Actinopteri > Cypriniformes > Leuciscidae > Rhinichthys > Rhinichthys klamathensis. Next base: position 6,487,419 of record NW_026606570.1, on the reverse strand, counting down.
GAACAAAACGTCAAAATAGTCAACTTATGTTCACCACAGGCTTTATTTTACATATAAATAAAAAATAAAAACCCATTGTAAAATCTCGAAGGAACCAGCGGCTACTCCAAAATTGGATATTTAATTTAAACTGTTTAGTTTCGATACAGACTTGAAGCTTATGGGATTACAGGATTTTTCTTTTATTTCTATTGACATTCTAGTATTTTTATACACAAATGTCAAAGTTCAAATTCAAGCTATTCTTGTGAGAAAAAGATGATTGAAATTGGATTAAAGACATTTTTAAACGGTGCATACTCAACCATTCAAAATATTGTGTATTTAATAAGTATACAAAGTAAGATATTTTTTAAAGAAATTCTTTTATTCCGCAAAGATGTTACATTGGTCAAAAGTGATAGTACAGACATTTGTAATTTAAAAAAATATTTCTGTTTCAAATAAATGTTTTATTTCTACACTTTCTATTTATCAAAGAATGCTGCAAAAAATATATTAACAGTTTTCAACATTATAATAATAGTAAGAAATGTTTCTTGACTTGAACATCAAATCAGCGTATTAGAATGATTTCTGAAGGATCATGTGACACTGAAGACTGGAGAAATGAATCAAATGATGCTGAAAATACAGCTTTGCCATCACAGAAATAAATTACATTTTAAAGTACATTCAATTATTCAAATAATATTTCACGATACTGTTTGTATATGTTTGATCAAATAAATGCAGCCTTGGTGAGAATAAAACATTGGAAAATCATACGGTATGTGCATGTGTTTTTCTACACTAGATATATAATATATATTGTAGTAGTTTTATTTAATGCATATTAATAATAAATCATTCACATATTTATTTATCCATATAAACAATTAGCACATTTTGTACAGTCAGGTTATTAGGTAAAAAAAAGGAAATGATCTTACCTGTTTTTAAACAGAATATTTAATGAGCTGCCTGAGACTCTCCTGGGAGTAGCCGGCGCAGGGTTTGGGATTGTGTTGCGTGTTGAGTTGAGTGTTGTTTGGTGGCCTCATATGAAATCTTAAAAGCGAAGCAGCTGCACTTTGCAAATACTCTGAGTCCGATGTGGCCTTGGGCCAGTTTTCCTCATGTATTATTTGTCTTGTGTGGTCTTTCAAGTCAGCAAAATTCTGTCACTACAGTCAGAGAAAATGATTAAACAGCTTTCACAGTCAGTTTTTATTTAAAAGATTTTCCATCAGTATTCTCAGGGCCAACACAGAGGAACTCTGTTCCAAGGTAGAGTTCAAATAGTTTTAAATAAATGCGGTCTGAATGAGGACAGAATAATGACTGTGGTTATGATGAAGATCATGAAATAGTTTATCCATTCATTTCCATTCAAAGCTTTTTATCAGAGTTTTGTTCATTTAAACCCTGTAAGCATTCACACTTATATTAGGCTACCGGACGTCATGTACTTGTGTCAACACAGCAAATGTTTTCACACACCTTTTAGTAAAATTATCTATAGTCATATTCAGACCGCCACTGAGTGGAACTTAATGACGGCTATTCATTTACATGACAGCTTTGAAAGTGATTTGGTGATTTAGAGGAGCACAGCAGCAACGTTACAACTAATTAAATGCTTTGACGTGATTTAAATGTCAGTGTAAAAGTAGGTTAGCTGAGACTGTAAAATGCATGAGAAGGGCAGAGCAGTGGGCAGGCTGTCATGAAGCAAGATGCAACCTTTGCAACTGATGTGAGAACCCTTTTTAAAAAATTTTAAGAAATGTTAAACCAAAAATGTGTTTGCGAGAACCAATGAGGTTTGACGTGAGTTGACGTTTAAGGTTTGTGCCATATTTGATGTATATGCTATAGAGATCGAACGATAATTGGTTTTACGGATATTTGAGAATTTTTCCTTAATCAAAAAGATTAGTCTTTAGCTAATATAAATAATACGTAAACCTTTCAAAACTAGTTTAAACCCCTTAACTGTCACCCCCCTTTTTGAGCGTTGACGTGAAAATGCACTACCCAAACTTAAACGGTTGTAATTCATGAACCCTTTGGACTAAAGACTTACGGTTGATCTCTTTTAAAAGAAGACACTTGGCGGATTATGGCTGAAGTGGAATAAATTCATAGAATTAAATTATATAAAAGTTATTGAAGTTTAAGTTTATTGTTATGAAAATATAATAAAATATATATTTTTCTTTTATTAAAAATATATATAAATTAATATAGGTTTCAGCCTAAAAATGACAGAAAGTCAAAGCCATATATCTAACCAAGTTGTGTTCCAAATTTGAAGTTGATATCCCAAACACTGAAGTTCCCATGAGATTTTATTTAGGCGTAATACCAAAAATACCCACCGGGTGACATTGAATTTAATTGTGTGCATTCTGCCATAACATATTAATACATTTCTGTCCAAATATCACTTCTGTCACAAAATATGGAACCTTGAGACTCTGACCTTTCTGACAATATGTGTTTTGTCATGATTAGAAAAGGTGTTGATCATAAATTATGAAACATGATGATGCCCAAAAGGGGCGGAGTCTGATAAAATAATTTAGAGTACCGTTTCTATGGTAACGCAACATTCAATTTCAAAATGGTTTTCACAGGATGAATTCTGAGTTTGTAAGCTTTCAAATGATACCTAATTTATGATAACTACTAAAATATGTGATGTAATAAAAAAAGGTGATAAAAAATATAATATATTTTAGAGGATAAGATAATATACTTTTTAGAGGATAATATTATTTTGTATTTTTTTATTGACAAATACAAGATTATATAGGTTTTATTGTGAACTTTTAGCATGCAAATCAAAGTTTGAATGATTAAAAGTGTGGTTGTTGACTTTTTGTTACAATGGTGAAAACTCGTAATGATACAGATTTTTTGATGCACACTCCCTTCATATATTAATCCATTACTCTTCCAAAATATATTTTTTTCTGCAAAATCATCAACAAATATGTATTCTTGAGTCTTAGACCTTTCCAACGATATATAGTTTGTCATGACTAGATTAGGATTTTACGGAAGCGTATTGCATTCACTTGAAGAAAAAAATCTACTCTGTTTTTCTGAATTAACGAGTTAATTATCTCAGAATTACAAGATAATTTTTCATGGAAAAATTTTTTTTGCTCTGTTTTTCTGAATTAACGAGTTAATTATCTCAGAATTACAAGATAATTTTTGGGGATTTTTTTTTTTTGCTCTGTTTTTCTGAATTAACGAGTTAATTATCTCAGAATTACAAGATAATTTTTCGGGATTTTTTTTTTTTGCTCTGTTTTTCTGAATGAACGAGTTAATTATCTCAGAATTACAAGATAATTTTTCAGGGAAACATTTTTTTGCTCTGTTTTTCTGAATTAATGACTTGATTATCTCAGAATTACAAGATAATTTTTCAGGAAATTTTTTTTTTGCTCTGTTTTTCTGAATTAACGAGTTAATTATCTCAGAATTACAAGATAATTTTTCAGGAAATTTTTTTTTTGCTCTGTTTTTCTGAATTAATGACTTGATTATCTCAGAATTACAAGATAATTTTTCAGGGAAACATTTTTTTGCTCTGTTTTTCTGAATTAATGACTTGATTATCTCAAAAACTCAGAAATTCAGAAAAACAGAGCAAAAACTTTTTTTCCATGAAAAATTATCTCGTAATTCTGAGATAATTAACTCGTTAATTCAGAAAAACAGAGCAGAAACTTTTTTTCCATGAAAAATTATCTCGTAATTCTGAGATAATTAACTCATTAATTCAGAAAAACAGAGTAGATTTTTTTTCTTCAAGTGAATGCAATACGCTTCCGTACACCCCATAATACAGAAAAAAAATAACTTTTTAAACATTGTTCAAAATATTATTATTTTTTATGTTCCACGATATGAAAGTCATACAGCAACATGAGGTTGAGTAAATTATGGCAGAATTTTCATTTTTGTGTGACCTATCCCTTTTAGAGTAAGGAAGATTCAGTCTGTTATGGACTGTCGAATGGTAATGGCCTGGAATGGAAGTTTTCAGTTTTCCCGTCTTGTGATTCCTTTAATTGCAAAAGATAAAAGGTTTCTTTTATCAAGCCAAAACATTCTTTACGCTTGTTTTGCACCATCTGGCATTGGTTTGTTTGTTCCCTTTGTTGTTTATCAGGGAGTCATTAACTTATGGAGGCTGCTGTAAAAGAGGTTTGGCCATAATTAGATTCATATTTACTTGCATAGAATTATAATGAATGTCCTGTATGGCACTGCAGCAAAAATTAATAGAAAGAATCAGACTAAAAGAGAAGTGCTTAATTATGGGTTGGTTTAACAATCTAGACTTGTTTTTTTAGGCTTGGCAAAATTTTAAGAAGTTGTAATTGATTTTTAGGAATCTGCAGGAAGGAAAGACTAGGTCATGTTTCTAGAATGAATACATTTTAATAGACATAATCCTCTGAGCTGCGTTGCTGAAGAAAGCAAAGCTGACAGAATATTAATACAGGGACAACTGACAACAGAGACTTTGACCATGCATAATAGGCTTTTCTAAATGACTTCATTAATAATCATTAATATCATAATCTACTCCATAAACTCAGCAAAGCTGGTGTTGTGATGTTGATTTTGTTGGATTATTTTGTTCTACTGGGGCTAGTAGAAGATTTCTCAGGTCGAGGGCGGGGAGATTTTTGAAATGGATTGTTTCATTTAACACATTTATTTTGGGATCCCGAATAGGACATTATTGTCAAACTCTATGGAGTAGGTTGTCACACTTGCTGCTTAAAGAAGAAGAAAAGATTTTCCACAACACATGTGAGATGTATAATAGCTGGTTATTTATCTAGTAGTTCATATCTACCTTCATTATATAGTTTATATTAGGGGTGTAACAATATTTCGTGTCACAATATATTGCAATACAAAAATGCAACAATGTGTATCGTGACAATCTGTGCTGTGTATAGTTCACCCAAAATGAAAATGTCTGTGAGGAAAAAATTCAAGTTTACAGAGTTTTAGTGTCAGTACTACATTAAACTACTATGTATATTAATGTAATGGGGGAATATTCGTGGGTCCTGATAATGCCAATTATGTTACCAGTAAAAAGTGGCCTATTTTTTTTTTTACATATATAGTCAGTGACAGAGTGCAAGCATATTCGTCTAAAATAATTCTGTTTTCAGCTTCAGAATCATGAATATTTTTATTCTGGTGTCACCATTGTCCTGTGCATTGGGTTACCAGCACCAAGTCCAAGCCTATTAATTTCCACCCCAATATTATACAAAATTTACCATTTTAATCAACTGTACATTTTTTGTTAACCTTTCACCATATGTCTTGGAGTATCGCAATAATATCGTGTATCGTGAGTTCAGTATCGTCGTGGTATGTATCGAATCGTGACGTATCATTACACAGTTTGATATATTTTTGGAATGTATCTTATTGTGGTTTCATTGTATTCATTTTTGTTCACCTTAAAGCTGTTCTGAAAATAGGATGATATATGGTCATTTTTGTTTGGAGAAAAATTCGCATTTTCATTTAGATCTTTGAAGCCAACATGGAAAACCACTGTGAGAAAACAAGCATTAAGTAATTTACTGAAACAGACTTTCCACATGTGAAAACTTGCTCCACTCTTGCATATTCTGATGCATTCTAAATATTCAATCTTGTAGTACTTGTAGAATAACAACAATATTGTTCTCATTTGCAATGCTAATTTGTTTTTCTTAATTTCAGTGTTTTGACTCAACTGTTTAATTAACTTCTGAATTTATTTGATGTCTTCTGCTTTAATCAGTGTGTCGTGCTTTACTAAGAAAGGATGCGAATGATAGATCGCAGCGATGATCAAGCTGTCTGACAGTCATATTACTGCATTATTAGCAGTGCAGCATTCACACTGCAGATTATAAAGCTATAAACCCTGGGGGAGGGCAGGTGTCCTGGATTATTCCAGAAGGAGAAAAAAAATCTCTTTCTCTGCTTCACTTTCTCTGTTTCTTTGTCAGCTCATGGCTGATGGGGAGAGAGCAGTCAGTGACAAGGCGCTGTGTGAATGATCTAGTTGCTGTTCACTGTGATTGTACATTTGGCACATTTTCTGGTTGTCATTCACATCTCATGAGAGAATTACTCTGATGTTTGGCAAACTGATTTCAGTTTAGGCCAGCTGACAGGCACATTGTTTTATATGTTTTGTCCAAGACCTACAAAGCCTTGAGATTAACAGTGTTGGATTGTACGAATTACACAAAAGATGGGGCTTTTCTTTGTTGTGATGCTGCACGGCCTCTCCAAGTTCTCACGATCCACAATTCATTGTCTCAGCGTCGAGCGTGGAGCTACGGCTATGGTGTGTGTATCAGTTTGTGTATAAAGCCTGCTGTGTTAATTCATGAGCGCTTGAAGGTCGCTCCACATGAGAGCTGCTCTGCCTGGGATTCAGAGACCATGCTCGGTAGATTTTTGGGGATGTGCGGTGGTTAAACCAGCCTTTGGCAGAGATTAGCCCAGCGTAATGTAAGCTAGATTAATGCCGGGAGCCTTGAGACGATAACCCCTACCGCTTCAAACAAAACAAACATGTTCTGTATAGCTTCATTCCAGGAAAATCCTGCAAAGAGTATTTAATGTTTGAGTGAAAGGTGGGCCATGCAAAGGAAAAATCTTTTAAAAGTTTAAAACACATGTGGCAAACGTACTCTTTGTATTTATGTTATTTTAAGTAAGGAATAATTGACGACGGGCCGTTAAATTATTTGAAAAATAATGCACACCCGAGTTAGTAATGATGACTCGAAGCGTTTCGGTAGCAGTATCTCTATCTAATTGCGAATGTAAGTTTATGTACCTCGCTAGTGAAAAAATGATGTAGCTTTTAAGTTGTTAAGCTATTATACTTATAAAATCATCAGAGCAGCGCTGACAACACATTTATATGCGAGCGTGTGTCCGTACTGTGTGTGTGTGTGTGCGTTTGAGTGTGAGAGAGAGCGGGACAAAGAGAGTATGTCCCTGATAGCACAAGTACATCTCAGAGACGTCTATTTGATGTCTGCATTTACAACTTCAAGATGAATTTTTTTAAGTGTTTGGACATCTGCAATACGTCTCGGCATTTCCTGTTGGATGTCATATAGACATTTAGAAGATGTCTTTAAGATGTTTTAGACTTAGAATATATGTAAAACTGCCTTTTCTGACGTTTATCAGATGTTTTTACACAGCAGATGCTTTCCAAATTAACAGATCTTTAGCACAGGCGTAATTGTGCTATCTGGGGTGCTTTCCGTATAATAAAACTTAATTTTGTAGCATAAAACCTGGACATAATTTGTAGTTTTTATCCAATTGTTTACTAGCCTATATTTATTTGCTTGGGCAGTGTCATTGTGGGGTTTGGTTCTTTTGCTGTTGTAGTCTGTAAGGACTTTTAAAATACTGAAATCATCGTTCCTGCCTGGAACTACTTTAGCCGTGCGTTTCCCTGAAAATAATTGCACGCCTTAAAAAAGTTTGTCAACCAATCAGATTCAAGCATTCAACTGTTGTATAATAAAAAGTCAAGCCCCATTGTATAATACATAAATTAAAATAACATTAATTTTATTTCATAAATTAAAAGCATGCTCATCACAGTATATTCAAGTGATTGTATGAATTGAATGCATTTTTTAATAAATTAATAGGACAACAAAAGCAGCATCATGTAATTGGCCTTAGTGTAAACAAGGTATGATGTTGATTTGATTTTAGCATTGAATTGTCACTTAATCTGAAACTTACATGTATTGTGCTACAGGCTGAGTATTTTGATGTCATCTGTTGTTCATTGTTAGAAAGTTCACGTGATAGCCAAGACTCCTGCACGTGTTGTCAGGTGATTTGTGCGCGCTGTGCTTTTAGCTTGTGGAAAGGTCATCTCTCTTCACCTGGAGATCCAGAGGGAGTAATTACAGACCGATGTGACCACCCACGTCTGTCTAGTCTATCGCCCCCCTCTCTCTCTCTCTCTCTCTCTCTCTCTCTCTCTCAAAATACATGCTCAGCTGAGACACATGGGTCCCTGCCCTCGTTTTATCCGTTTTTATTCCAACAATTTTTAAATCATACCAAAAACTTCCCTCACTCTGTTTTGCAGGAGAAATACTCTGAGACTCTGTAGTATCATTGCTCTGTCTTTCAAATCAATTGGCCAAATTTCTTTCATATGCAAGAGTGTTTTCTGATAGTTCAGCCAAAAGTGAAAATTCTTTGTCATCATTTACTTGCCTCGCCCTCCTCAAACCTGTATGACTTTCTTTCATCTGTGGAACATAAAAGAAGATGTTTTCATTTCTTTAACATCATCTGATGGTACTGTTAGTGACTAATCGCATGTAATCTCACAAAAGTGGCATAATCAGGTTGATCTGGAGTTCAGTAAAGCTACTCTGTTGCTTTAAACCTCAGAAAGCCAACAAGATAATGCCGACTGTATGCAGCCTTGTCTCAAAGCGATTATATAGGTGTCAATTTCTGTCAGCTTGTGTTGTTGGGAAGAGTAAGGATATTAAAAAAATAGAAATTGCAAAGGCCTTTCTAGATATTGTTGAATATGGGTTAAAGATAGTGTTTGCTCCTCCTCTCAATCTGACACGGTTGAGTGAGCAAGAGAAAAGATGTCTGACGGTCTGACTTTCTCACTCTGCCTACTGCAAGACCTATTCATAGATATTTTCAGTCCGAGACGACATGCCCACGGATCGCCCACAGTGCATTCACTGACCATCTGATGCATTTTCACTAAAAACTGGAAAGTGCTTTCTTGATCTGCTCTAATCTTATTGGCTAAAAAAAAAAAATTATCAGTCCGCCTGGAAACAAAGAAACAAGTAAACTAAACATCCACGAGCAGAAATATATGTTCGGAATTATGTCTGTTAAATAGTCAGTGCTTATTACTTATAGATGGGCAGAAATTCTGACACAGATTCTATACACACTTTGTGTTTTCTGTTCTGTTCTGTTTAAATATTTCTTAAGCTTGTCTATTATTGTGGTATCACTTGCTACTAAATGGCACATAAAACTATTTTTAGACCTTTTGCTATATAGTTAAGTACATTGTTATGCTAGACAAATTCATAGAGCATACTATGGCTGCAAAGAAACATGCACATCACTATTCAACTAAGAATTTATATAATAGCCTATATACAGTATGCTTTATTAGTAAACTGAATTGATTGTAGAGAATGTAGAGTGTCTCTCTTTACAAAGTGGCTGACCTAAAACCTTCTAGATGATGCTCCTGTAGATGAAATGCTCTCTAGTCAATTAAAATGTGGAAATACAGTCTGTTCACAAGTCGCAGAGGTGATAGTGCTCCTAGCGAAAATATCAGCTCTTCTAAATCACAGCTCATTACAAATAGTAGCATTTATACATGAAGACAGTAGCTTTTTATCATGAGCATATATGTGGGATGGAGCCTCCTTTAGTCATACATTAAATTACTGCTGTCTTGTTCAGTAGATAAAATGAGAAGAAAACATTTTCCATCCTGAATGTGTCATTATCTCTAGGATTTCTTCTTCTTTTTTTTTTTTTTTTTGCTGTAAAGAGACTGCCTGGTGGCTGAGTGAAGTGATGGGGCACAATTCCCAAAATCACAGTGCTGGACATGAACAGATAGTGAAAGGGAGCATAAACGCGTCCATCATTCATACGCACACATACGTGCACGCACGCATCGCACGCCCCGGGGTAGAAGAAGTGCTGTACTGGTGAATGAAAAAGGCCTGGGAGAGGCTTTCACATAACACAAATTTAACTGCCACTGTCAGCTTAGGACAGATATGATGGAGCCTGTGGCCTAGATACTGGCAGTAGCCTAGAAGGAGGACTATATGCTGGATGAATGTGTGTAACATTCAGCAGCAGAAAGGCTATATGCGAGTGTGTTTGTAATATAAAACATATGCCCGGATGTATATTTTTACGCCAGTGAACATTTCCTAGGGTGGGTTTAATTTTGAAAGTCATTGTCTTTATAGTCAGTTGACTCTAGTCAGAATATATGCCATGTTTTATTGTGTCCACTTAACCAGCATGTTGTCATTTATGAGATGCTTTAATCCAAAGCGACTTCCAGTGCTCTTGTTACAGGGACAAAACCCCTTAAAGCAGCCTGGGGTGAAGTGGCTTCCTCAAGGCCTCAGTGATGATTGCTCATGGATACTTCCTTGCGGGGCTCAAACAATCACGAGCCATGCCATTTTACCCCCTACATGACCCCACAGTGAAAATAATAATAGGATTAGCAGTAGTGTTTTTGTAAACAGTGGGATGATCAGTATAGAGCAATTTTTTTTATGTTTTATAATATGTTTTATTATATTATTCATTATATTATATTATTATAATATATTATATTATATCATATTAAGGCATTGAGGGGTGTATGTATTGATAGATACTTAAAGCTGCAGTCCGCAGTTTTTCCTCTTTGTCACCATCTCTGTTCGAAATCTGCAATTGCAGTTATTCGCGGAATTATCAACTTTATGTGTGGATACTGGCATTCAGAATCACAGATTATTCTTTTTGGAAGTAAGACCAACATAATAATTTTCACCGAAAAATGTCATCTGAATTAGTACATGACATTGCAGTAAATCACGCTGATTAAATCTAACAATCACTTATCATATCACGCAAAACCGTGCAAATTATACTTTGTTCTCAAATTGTTAATGTTAACACCGTCAGCATTGCGTGACTACATGTAATGTCCTTTCGATTCCGATATGTATCCTTGTTTTCGCATGGGTCCGGTTGCAGTCTCTTTTTTTCTGTAGCCACTCCGAAGTCCGAACGAAGTCTTTTGCATTTTACAGCGGGTGAATCTGTTGTCACTGGTGATTGTCGTTTGAACCTTTCTGGATCCGCCATCAAATTGATAAGTTTAATTATATCAAGTGCTGTGAGAAAAGGCTATAAATCTCCACTTCAAACATCCTCACACGCAATATAGCTTATACTAGCCGAGACTCCTTCTTTATGTGTACAGATGTGACGTAATGACGCAAAGACATGCTCGAATCTCCCGCGGAAATCCACCAGTACCACTGGAATTAAAAACATTATTACAAGCTTACCGCTTTGAATCGAGCTAAGGCAAGCAGAGAGTTTTGAACACTGGCTGGTTATGTATTTTCTCAAATATGTATTTTGGATAATTTTTAACCCAAAAAAAGCTACGGACTGCAGCTTTAAACATATTTTTTATTAGATTAGATTAGATACGATTTTGGCATTGATTGGGTGTATGTATTGATAGACTTGATTGGGTAAAAGTATGAATATCATAAAACAAACATTGGTCAACCTTTCAAAGTGACTGCTTTCTTATGTTGTTTACTACTGCAATTTCTTTCTTTTTTTAAATCCACAATGAAATGCCGATTTATACACACATTAAAAATAGTTTTAAAAACCTTATTTATCTTTTCGATCATGTGGTGACCTTTCTTAAAGTACAATAAGCTAAAGCAAGATTTATGGTCAGTGAATCTTGCATTGTGTCAAACAGCTGTCTGAAGGATTCCTCCTATATCTCCAGTATTCTTAATTGCCTTGACAGTTTGGTGTGGCTGTGGGTTTAAATGTAGATTCGTCCCGTCCGTTCAGCTTAGCAGTTTTCATGACCGAGATTTGCAGCTGATACTAAATTTAAAATGTTTTTCAGTTTTACTTTGTGACCACCTTATGCATCATTAATAAAGGAGGAGTTGCAGTGCAAATTTGCTTTGCTATATTGAGGGCTTTGAGTGTTGAGCTAAAGCAAGCATCAATTGCTAATGCTCATGTTTTTTAAAACTCCTAACCCAACAGTCCTGCACCGTTTGTGTAACAGGCATGAATAATTGCTTGAATTGTATTGCTAATCTGAAAGATCAGACACCAGACAGATGATACAATCCAATTGACTGACCCAAGCCAAATATAGGGTCTTGTGAGTGGACTCTTTTGACAAGGGTTAATAAATAAACTGCATCTGCTAAATGACTAAATGTAAAATAACTGCCTACCAATCACTCAAAACATGCTAGCTACACATGAAAAATTTGCCACCATGACACCAACCACATAGCCACTCCCTGGCAACCACCCAGAATGCCCTAGTATCCTGGCAGCAAGCATCACACACCATCTTTTTTCTCTCATCCTGATTGATGCAAAATTGTTTGAGGCCTGGTTTCACAGACATGGCTTCGATTAAGCCAGGAGTAGGCATTAGCTAAAATAGGACCTTTAAGTAGTTTTTTGTTTAAATGTGCCTTCGAAAAAAACATTAATGGTCTGCATCCTGAGACAAAACAGTAGCACTGACATATTTTAAGATATGTCTTTACAAGTTGCTTTCAGTTAAAACAGCTCAAACATACATTTTAGACGGACTAGCCTTAAGCCTTGTCTGTGAAACCGGGCATAAAAGTTCTTATGAAAATTAAACTGCATCTGTATTTTATTTTGTCTAGTAAGCAAATATTTAATATAAATATTATTTGAGAAGCTAAATTGTGTAAGGTGAGGCTTTTTTCAGAGAATATATCTTTAATTAAGTTCATATTTTAACTACAATGAAATTTTGTGCGGTTTATGCTAAAAATGTGGGTAACACTTTACCTGAAGGGGTGTGCATAAGACTAACATGACACCTTCATAATCATGACATGACACATGTTATGAATATGAAGGAAGTTTTATGCATGTTTGTGACAACTGTCATTAAGTGTCATTCGCTCAATTATGACATTTTTAATGCAAATATGACATTGTTTGAGATGTCTTTGTTATGACACCTTGACATAAACCAATACATCATAGCCTGTCAGTGTCTTTGTCATGACAACTTGACATTACTAAGACAACACAACCTGTCATAAACGTGACATAGCAGATTAATTATCAAACTTAAGAAACCACTTAGCTTTATTGGTTAACATTACATTAAACTGTCAGGTGGTTGGTTTTGACATTGGCTGTCATGAAGCCATTATAACTGTTTAATGACAAATTCAATTTGTACCACTGTAGTTGAGGTCACGAAAAATATTCATGACACAGTTATAATGGCCTTATGACAGCCAATGTCAAAACCAACCACATGACAGTTTAACTTAATTTAATGTCAAGTTGTCATGACAAAGACACTGACAGGTTATGATGTTATGGTTTATGTCAAGGTGTCATAACAAAGACATCTTAAACAATGTCATATTTGCATTCAAAATGTCATTATTGAGCGAAAGACACTTAATGACAGTTGTCATAAACATGCATAAACCCTACTTCATATTCATGACATATGTCATGTCATGGTTATGAAGGTGTCATGTCAGTCTTATGTACACCCCTTCAAGTAAAGTGTTACCAAAATGGGTTACATATATGACTAGTAAAGCGAAGGAAAAAACATATAGATATCTGTATTTATCATTTTTCCTCTGTTTCTGTATTTGCAGTGAAATGTTTGGCACTGTCTGACTCTGCACCCGTCTGGAGCTGAGCCGTTTTTTCCCCATCTCCAGCATCCTGATCCCGAGCTCCGACCCTGATTATTAGGATCGACTGCAAGGCCCCTAACTCGTCAACCTCGACGTCCCTCTTTGCTTCGCCCATAGAAGATCGATGAGCCTGGGAGGTGAGTGTCTCATTTTGTCATATATTTGACAAAACTCCAATATCTCAATCTCTCTTTCTCTCCCTCAAGATCTTTGAGTTGCTCTTTCTATCACACCCTTTGGACTTTCTCGTATCTCACTCAAAATATACTCAAAAGTGATTGACTGAAATGTACTGTTGAATATCTTTATACACCTTTTATGGGAATACTTTCTTAAATTCCAACACAGGCATATTCATTTTGTATATACATGGTTTGAACCGTAATACATGCAGCTGTTAAAGAGCCAGGCTGTGAATGATTTCAGCACAGACATGCTTTTAAACTTTTTCATTGAAATATTTCTTGCAGCCTTAAATTAATCTGCTCTATCAGATTGCAGCTGGATTTGTCTCTTATCTTCCGGCAATCCTTGTGATATTCATTCTGCTTCAAGCGCAAAAGGTTGGGTAATATTTGTTGTCATTGCAACAGCTGTGCTTTGTGTATTATAAATAATGAAAAGAGGAAGAAGCAGTAGGCATGGATCACACCATTGTCATAATGGGGTTGTTGTTGTTGTCACTATATAAAACCCTTACATCAGCTCTCATGGGGCAATCCAATAGCTCTTTACTTCAGGCTTTTGTGCCATTGATTCATGGTTTGTTTGTTTGTTCGTTTATTTGTTTGTTTTTTCCTTAATGTGAAATGTTTCCTTAATTCTCAAGTGGGAAATGAACATTTTAAGGAGGGCATGTTGTTGATTTAACTTTGATAGAATTCTTCAAAGGCTGGATTTTCAAATACTTATTTGAGTATTTTATAGCTTATTTATTAAATAAAAGGTGGAAATGTTTAATTCACCCAAAAATATAAATTCGGTCATCATTTACTCACCTTCATGTTCAAAAACCTATTTGACTTTTGCTGCTTCAGTGAAACATTTTTTTTTTAAATTCTAAACATATATTATAATATATAAACTTATGAGATATGGTGGTTTCAGACGTCTTTTTGAATATAGTGCAAAGAGTAAATTGGACTATTTTTATGATATTTTTGCATCATTTTTTAAACTTGAAAGCTTCAGTTCCCATTCATTGGAATCGCTTGGAAAAGAGCGACCGGCACATTTTTCAAAGTGTGTGTGTTTCACTGCAAACATTTTTTTTGGTATCTAATCTTAAGATGGTAAATATGTGAATAACATTCACTTCTACAAGGCCTGTTTGGTGGAGTCTGAGGTTTGACATTAAATTAGATAACTGGAGTCATCTGAGATTCCACTGCATTAAGTGGGCAAGGAGAGACAATGAAAAAGCATTGAAAAGTGAACTATTTTCGGTCACCACTGTGTTGGACTAGTATTGTGAAATTCATCTGCACATGCAAAACTACACTGGTAAGTGTGACGTTTTCATTAGTGGCGTTCTTTCTCAAAGATGCTGTAATCTTCCTCTTGCATGTCAGTCGATATGATACTATTACATCATCTAAGAGTTTGTTCACCTTTTACATCAGATGGATCTGCCCTTGATATCTTAGGAGTCATGTTCTGTTTGAAATACAATGTGTCCTGAAGAAGGGTGTAGTGGAAGTGGTGTGTAAATAATGAACAGAATGGCACAAACACATGAGGACAGCAGTCAGGCTGGAGGAAGATGAATACAAAATCACCTTCCAGTCTTGCAATAGTTCCTGTTGAAAGAGAATAACAGTACTGATTTCATTCCCATAATGTCCTGGAGGCTATATTTTGCTATAGAGACCAATTTTATAGTGAAGGCTGGATTAACAAGGCTTTACCATGTAGCTCATCAAAAGTTAAACTAATGAGCAAGGCATGTTCTTGTGGAGTACAGAGAAATTCTTTAAACCTCTTATAAATCACTTCTTCTGGTCACTGATTAAGCCAGTAAATTCAACGATATTAGGAATGGTGTATTGGTGGAATGGAATATTTTAAATACTGTTGTTAGTATCCGGTTTAAATTCTGCAGCAGTTCTGTAGGAATCGTCACGGCTGGACTGAATGTCCTTGACCTACTGAGTGACTGTAACATCGTTCCTCATTATTCTGACAAATATAATTATTTCAGTTGCTACGAGTGTTTTTATTGGCTGATCCAGTTACAGTGAGTCACAGGTCAGACTTGATTTGCCGAAGGCAGATGTCAGTGGGTAGGGGGAGGGTAGATCCATACCATTGATTGGCCATATTAGAGAGGTATGCTAATGTGTCTTCATTTAGGTCTTTTCTCAAAGCTTCCCAAGACACCGTTTGAAATGAAGGAGAACCGTGTCATTTTAATAAACCGTCCTTGAGGGAAACCAGGGTGGAATAATACACAACAGTACATGCAGTTCAGCTGTTGTTAGGAAAATATAAAATGGCATCTGTCAGAGAAGATTAATTTATAAATGCTGTTGTTGTTGTTTTTTTGTTTTCAACTTTATACCAAGAAATAAACATTCTAGTCATTAAATATTGACATGGATGTCTCTAAACCTTGAATTTGTCCTAGATCATCAGATGTGACGTTATGCTGCCTTAGAAGTCAGTCTGAAACCATCGTTTCATTGCTAGATTTCCTGGTAAATCCGGGTGGAATGAAGTACAGTTGACTTACACTGAACAAAAGGTTTAGGATTTACTCTGAAAGAATTTTCACTCAGAAATTGCTTGTAAATTTAATAAATATTTACCAAGAAACACATTCAATTATACATCCAATTTTGAGGTACTGTAGAAAGATTGAAATAGTTTTTTTTCTTGTAAAACGTTCTTCATTAATCTTTATTTTATTCACCACTTTGAATTTTTAACAGTGTACTGTAATTGTGATTTATAAAGTATATCACGGATAATCATGTGACATTGTTTTGTATGGCCTCTTGTAGCTGTCGCAGCGATATTACAGTGGATTCTGTTCAGCTGAGTCTGCTTTCTGTCATAGCGTGACACCATCTGTCAATGTGTCCAGTGGAGTGTGCTTTAATAAGCCTGAACCAGTAAATCAGTGGGTGGAGTTTGACTGGTTTTAATGGTCTTGTTTGACCCTTAATGGAATGTCCCACCCAAACACAGTCCGTCATTGACAGGAGCACTTAGAAGGCTATTGTGCGTCTCTCTCTCTCTCTCTCTCGATCGAACCACCGCCCCTTTACTACGTCTGTCACTGTCCTGGCAGTTAAATCTGGCAGTGCATAATCTTGTTAGAAGAAGGATTCGCTCAAACTGGCTATGCCACAGTGTGTGTATTTTATTTTTTTTACTGTTTTCATGTGTGTGCAATCAGGGATTTGGAAGAGACTCCTCGATCAGAAACAACCGACGGAAATAATTGCACTGGTTCATTTTGTGTTGGTGTTGACATGAGCTCATTGTGTGTATGATAATACATCAAGCTGAATCAGAGTCACACTCGTTTTGTGTTCGTTTGAATTACACTGCTAATTCACTTCCAGCTTTGAGGAACCACACAGAGACTGTTTTGACGGTTGTCATTGAGCTGCTGTTTGAGTCACAGTCTTTGTGTCTATAGAGGAGACTGCTGCAGCTGTGACTCATTGTAAAGTCTTAGATTCACATGCTTCATGACTGTGTCTGAAACGCATAAAATGCTGCCTAGAACCTCAAAATTTAGGATGCCTCCATATATAGGTGTATCTATTGCTGCCTATGATATACCACAATTCTCATATTTTGGCAGTTGGTTGAAAGAATACAAATGGCGTCAGTCAGAGTGGTTTATATTTATATAAAAATACAATTTATATTTAAGTAACTTTATAATTATTTACTGTACATAGTTATGAATTCAATTATTTTTAATCCTTGCTTGTATTATCTTCCATATAGTCCCATATTAACGTACTCTACCTTTCTTAAAAAAAAACTTATCTTATCTTAAAACTGGTCTTTATCGAGTTTTGACCAGGTTTGATAGTAGGATTTGTCTATGAGCTGGTGAGTCATGTCAGTGATCTTGAGGCAATGGTTCATTCCCTGCCCTTTCCGCTGCAGGCACTAATGAATTGTAGTGTTTGTTTGCAGCCAAACAGCAGCGTGTCTTTATTCACAGGCTGCCTAACCCACACTCCCTTGCCAGCTTTACAGACAGGAGGGGATCCACTCCACTGTGGGAGTGTGTGAGTGAGCGTGTCTGCTGAGTTTGTCTAACCCCCCTTAGATAGGTCTGCAACCATAAATCTTTTCAGTGCTGAGGGTGGTGAAGGTCTTAACTCATCAGTTTCCACTTCCTCATTTGTTACACAGAGATATCGTCTGGAGGAAAAACACACATTCTGCAGTATTGTTACACAAGCCACTTAAAACATTTTTCTTTTGTACTTAATCAGTATCTTTGTCTAGTTTTATTAATAGCTAAATATTCTTAAAACAAGATATATTAAAAAAAGTTAAATTGTGTTTCATAACTTTTTTGTATGAAGATGGATGGATGGATGGGCTATGGGTCCTTGAATGTTATTGGCTTTGGGTCAATTGAACCCATCACCACCGACTAGGCAGACTCAAAACAGGTGAGGACGTACTCTCTCCAAGTGAGATTACCCATCTCTGGCAATGGTCTTCAAACTGGTGTCATCAAACTTTTAGCCAACTCATAAAAGTGGATAGAATATTCCCACAGATGGAGTCCTTCCTGGGTAAGATTAATGAAGGCAGTTGCTAGATCCATAATTTCAGTTGGTCTTGTGTTCTGTCACAGCAGGTCAGGCAAAACGAGGAGAAGGGGATCCAATTAAAGCACTTTATGTATAAACAAAAACAAAGAACGTAATCCACAATGAATGTGATCACAGGAGAAACACATGGCAGTAAAAACAACACAAGACAAATAACTGAACAAACTTGAGGGCCTGATGTACACAGGATAGCTAATCAACAGAACTAGAGACAGGTGCTTTAACACAATCAGTAACCGTGGAAACAAACTAGGATCGGGAACACAGTCAAACAGGAAAAGAACAGAACCAAACCAAAACTTATGCTGCGTCCCAATTTGCCTACTTATACTACGCCCTAAAAGTATGTACTCTTTTTGTGAAGAAAAAGTACATACTTTTGAGTGTGTAGCAAAAGAGTAGGCAAGCTTTGGGACATACTACTTCGTCATCTTTAACGGACATATCGGTTGCGTGCATCCTGTCACCGTAAACTGCCCTGTCAATCATCTCGTCACAGTTAAAATCCTCCATTCAATCTAATATAACTTCTTACCATTTCAGAGAGAAATATTGTCGCACTTTCATCTGCCAGTCATGGGTCTTTCATGCCGAGACTCTCCTCATGTGTTTGGAATTTGAATATAGGCCTAATGCATTTAAAAGTTAATGGCTAAACGTATCTTTGCAAAAGTTCACAATGCTGCTGCAGATGCAATATAATGTGGACAACATTGAATAAAAACATTTTCGTCAGGTTAGATACTGATAATTAATCACTCAAACCCCATTTATCTAAACCTCTCTACATAACAGCGGGACTCGCGCGTCCTCCATGTCTGTAGTTTTTTTAACACTTTTCACTCGTTTTTGTAGTTCTAACCGAATCCTCGTCCAACGCGCGATGGGTTGTGGGCAATATCAGCCGTTAGAGTGTGCAACGATCTGCACTTCAGATTCTGACCGGATATAGTAGACCATCCGGGTCTCTTTGGGACACTCATTTCAACTAATTTACTAATTCTATTTTCGAATACTATTTAGGACGGATAGTATGCGAATTGGGACGCAGCATTACTTTTATTATAAATTAGATTATTTTTCAATAATACGGAAATTTTAACCATAAAATCTGTCTGGTATTGGTACCGACTACTGAAATTTTAGTACCGTGACGACTATTTAGAACAGTGGTTCTCAACCCTGTCCTGGCGTACCCCCAACACTACACGTTTTCCTTGTCTCCCTAATCAAACACACCTGATTCAACTCATAGCTGATGAGTTGAATCAGGTGTGTTTGATTAGGGAGACAAGGAAAACGTGTAGTGTTGGGGGTACGCCAGGACAGGGTTGAGATTGAGAACCACTGATTTAGAACAACATTTCTTTAACTATCCTTTCAAAACAAGTAGAAAAAATGTGCCAATGCAACAAGACAAAAACACTTCACAGTGCACTCTCTGAAAATAGGCTTTAAAGTCTTCATGAAAAGGAAATTGCGATTTTGTCTTTTCTTCCCTATTGTGACATATTTGAGTGAAACTTTTTCTTTAACCAGAAAAATTTAGGGGGAAACTTGTTTTTGTCGGAAATTGATTGGATCGTTGTTGTTTGCTAATTGCTGCAGTCTCATGTGAGTGACAGGCTGCTGGAGGGTTTATTGTCTCAGCCTTGCACCGGTGAACATGTCATCAGAGAAGAGAAGAGTTGCTATTGCGAGGGGGAAATTATTTTGATTAAAGATTACAAGGGCACATGATTTAAAAAAAATTATAATGATGTGCAGATTGTGCATAGATAACTTATAATTAACACATTCCATAACAAGCTTGATTTTATGGTGAATATCTTCTCTTTTCTCTTCTTATAAGGATGTTTAGACTGGTACACAAAACAACGACACTAATTAAGAATGCGATTTTCTGAAATCTTAACACATGGTTCATCATCTCATCTCATCTCATCGTGTTTTCTGAGAGCAGCAGTAGACTCCATGCTGATTTGTCCTTGTGGGTAAGCCACTGAGTGAGACCTCCACTGGGAACTGTGTGGGAGAGAGAGCTGTGAACAACCCCTGATTAAACCTGCTCCTTACACATAGACTCGATGTGTTAGAACCCATGTGTGTGTGAGTGAGAGAGAGAGAGCGATGGTTGAAAATGGCATGGTGTTCCTCCGTATCAGCAGTCCTTTTTGTCAGCTGGCCGAGCTTTAGCCAGCTCCTCTACTTTCATCAGTGACCTTCAGCACATTTTAGGCTGTCTTCTCCTTGTCTCTTTGTAGCTCAGGTGAGCTTTCACAGTCATGCTGGTTTCAGCCCCACGCTGCTTGTACGGCTGATATTACCTTCTCAGGGTTATTTTCAAATATTAATTTGCATAATATCTAGAAGTTTTGGCAAGCACGTGTTAGCTCTGTAAAGCTCTGTATGTTGGTTTTTTGATGGAGATATGTGGGCATTTTGCTCTTTCCTCAACAGGAATGAATGAGTAGAGTAGTTGTAGAGCCTGCAGCTGTTTTTCACAGCTTTTTCATTCATTGGAGCTATTGTTATATAACATATAACATATATAAGTATAATCAAAGTTGTCCTAAGACAAAAACGGGTATTGTTCAAAATTCATGTATAACTTTGATGAAAGGTTTTGTTCCCCTTCAAATGTTGACTCTGTATATAAATGACTGGATTGTTCATGGAGTCATGACTTAAAAAGTGAAGCCACCCTACCACGCCATTTTGATAATCCCTCACATTCTATTGAATTAATAGGAAATCCTCTGATTTTTATGAGAAAACATTACCTAACGAGTCTGTGTTTTTATATCAAAAGACTCCCTGTACATTCTTGCAATGCAAATCTCCTAAATGGTTATTTGTCTGAAGTCAGAAATTTCCCCTACTTATTTAAAAGTTACGTTTATCTTCATTACAGAATATCAGATCAGCTGACGGAAGAGACACCTCAGTATTTATTACAAATTTATTATCAAAAAGATTCCTCTGAAATCTGAATACAGATTTAAGCTTTGTAAGGCATGCGCTTACAACTTAATACAGTTATTCACTGTGGTTATGTAATAATGTTGTGTTATATAATATGTATGACAGTATGTATTTCGAAGCAGTAAAGATAACCACTTTAACTTTGGTTAAGTGAATAATCCCAGATATATGGTCATGCTTAATATTTCCTGCATAATTACGTAGGCTACATAAAGAAATCTATTTTGTGTTAGTTCAGTTACCTTTGTCTGAAGTGTGATGTAGACACAGTGTGCTTCTTAACAATTTCTATATAACGCGTATCCTGCCCGAAAAAGACCATAAACATTACAGATAACGTTCAAAGTATCAATTAATGTACATGCATACAGTATACTGTATCTTAAAAACGATTATTGTGCGACTGACAGGTGATTTTAGGTCAAGGTTTTGGCTGCAAGTCAATATTGCCCTCTGTCTGAAGGGAATCATAAGATGGCCCCTCAAACACTTCCGCCGGCACTCCTGGCAGTTTAGAACGCAAAGAGCAATCCAGTCATTATAGATCAATGGCTCCTGTCTAACATTTGAGAGTAGTGGAACCTGATTTGGTAGAACCGGGGTGGCAGGTCTCCATTACTCAATACATGTTGTCTACATTATTAATAATATAATCAAATTTGATATAATTTATATATCTCACATTTCTGCCACAATATCATGGTTACAGATAGTGTTATTATTACAGTAAATCTATGGTAAATGTTGGTGATTAGTGGATTTAAAAGCCTTCTAACTGGATTATTTTGGCATAGTCTTTCTCCTGTTTTCCGCATCAGTGCTTTTGAGAATGTCATCGCAGCTTTATCTGGCTTTAGTTTAAATCACAAAGACATTTGTGGTTTGTATCAGAGAACTCCGTGCTAAACTCAAATACTTTTAACTGGATCTCACAGCGCTGTTTAGTGGTTGTGTGATTGAGATCGGTCAACGCGTAAACGCATTTGCTCTAGTTCGCGCTGCGCTGTGTTTTGGGCCAGGCTGATAAAATGGTCTATGCGGCGCGGTCAAACAAGTAGCGCTGTTTCATTCCGCTTTTGGCGCATTTAATGTTTCTCATATGCAACAGATATGGCAGAGCTTATCAGTTAGTCAAATTGGTTGTAGCACCAGTGCAGCCTCTAATAAAATTTGATCGCACTGGAAGGAAAAAAGGTTGCAAAATGCAAGCATTTAGTTTCAGACTAAAGTTCTATAGATGCTCTGGCAATTCAATGGAGCCCATCTGCTGTGGGCTACTGCAAAGGAAGGAGTTAACCTGTGACTCTGAGATGTTGTGTGTGCAAAATCAATAATGGTAAACAATCATCCCTTTGGGATCTGTCAGTCCAATGTTGATTGATATGCCTGACTCACCCATGCCAAGAATTTCTCATATTGGGATGTCTCCATGAAGGATTCTGGGTGACTCAGTTGCTTAGAGAGGGTAGGAGTTGGAAGTCTTTAAACATACCATCTTAATCGGGCTGGGGAGGGGGATTCACCTCAGCAACTGGAGCTGCTGCTTCCTCTGCGTACTGCCAAAAATAATCTTATTTTCATTTAACAAAAAATTTAACTTCCTCAAAACAACATGCAGTTATTTGACAAGTACAATTGTGTATGTACTGTATATTTCAGAAAATATATTTTAAACTAAATTAATCAAAATTATACATTTATTTTTCTAACTTTATTGGCAAATTGTCATTTCCTGAAACAGTATTAATGTCTGGTTTTCCTGTAAAAAAAAAAACTATTTAGAACAGTATAAATTTACTTAATTTTTTCTCAAACCATTGGCAGATTGTTATTTTCTGTTGTGTTCTATGTCCGGTTTTCCAGTTAAGTACATTTACTTTAGAAGCAAATCAATGCAAATCACTTCAGAAAATATACTTAAAATTAATTCAGTTTATCAAAGTCAATCTATATATCTTTAAAACAATGTAAAGAAGCACATTGCTGTAAAAAATACTTTCATATATTATAAATGTTTTAATTAATTTAAATCATTTAAATATATATTTGTCTCACACATTATTATTTTCCAGTAAAAAAAAAAAGAACAAAAAAATATTTAAAACGATTTATTTATAGGAGAATCAAAATTGTGTACGATAATAAGACTTGTTTTCAGATAAATATTAATAATTAATATATCAAATGAAAATCTTACCCTATTGTGAATACATTTGCATGTACAGATGTTTTGGGTTTTTTTTTTTGGTCCTCTGACTCAGATCATCAATGTGGTTTGCCCTCAGGATTTTGTACATGTTTTGAACTGAAGTCAGGAGGAGGCTCACTGTCATTTTATTTCCTCTGGCATTCCATCACCTTCTAAAGTCTACACCAATTACTGCTGCTTTCTGACGGGTTCGGTATGCGCACCATCACTTTTGATCACACCTTATACAGGAACATGAGTACCATGACTTCTTTCTGACATGATATCTCTAACAACATGCCGTACACCGTCATGCATGGAAACAGATGTCATGTTTGCAGCGGTGACTCATGTTTTAGTAGGCCGTATGCTGCTGCATATTTCTATCACTCTCTCTTCTCCCCATCGGTCTAAGGTTTAGAGACACTGTTGTTCATTCAAGTAAGCTGTCAGGAAACAAATGAAAGTGTGGCTAATTGTTGTGTTGATTAAGTAAGGAATAATTGACGACAGGCCATTGAATTATTAGAAAAATAATGCACACCCGAGGTGGTAATGCGGTCACGACGCGAAGCGGAGTCATAGCGGAGTCTGTCCTTAGTCAGTGTGTCCCGGCTTTATGCAGTTATTAATGCCGTTATTAGAGAGAAAGAGAGAGAGAGAGAGATGTTGCAATAATGAGACAGAAAAGCATGTGCGTCAATATTATTATTTATTTATTAATTAAATTTGTTTTAATTAATTCGTTCATTCTTGTTTTCTATAATTGACAAATAACCCAATAAATGAAACACACAAAGCCCTTTTAACAAGTAGGCCTATCATTAATTATTTATTTGTTATATTATCTGGAATAATTACGAAAACCCAGCAGGACTATCAATTTATTTATATAGCCTAGCCTATTCAATTAAATTTTCTATTTAGCCTATAGATAGGACTACATACTTTATTTATTAAAATTAAACTGTATGTGTCCATTGATTTTGAAGTTAGACATCGAAAATTGCAGATCAAGCGCATGGGGCTGCATGTTTTTTTCTTGTTATGAATTGTATCCTATTTTCCGTTATTACAGTTAACTACGCGCAGTGATATGGAGCTGTAATGCGGTTAAACCTGCCTGGAACTACTTTAGCCGTGCGTTTCCCTGAAAATAATTGCACACCTTAGAACGTTCTCAACCAATCAGAATCAAGCATTCAACAGCCCTGTAGTATAATATAAGATCACAGCTTCTTTTCAGCCTTGTCTCTTTCCAGATGGAAGTCTGCTGCAAAATGTCACCCATCATGATGCTCCAAAAATGTCAAAAGTTTGGTATTTAATGAAGACATTTGGACAAAAACATAGGTGGAGTTTCACTCTTGTGCTTGGGGGGAGGGCACACCTAACATGGTTGTTGTTATTTTTAAAAGGATTAAATAATTAAAGGATTAAAAGGGGGTCAAGGGAATAAAGAAATAAGAATGTTAAAATATGTTGTTTGCAGTTATTAAGTAGCCTAATCATTTTAGACTATTTGCAAATAATATTTTAAAATATGCACACATTCCCCCTTATTCGCATATGTAATATGTCAAAAACGCAAAAGTCTCTTGTCTCGTCACATTCAGTTATGAATTACACGATTCACGATAAATGATAGCATGTTTTAAATTCAAAATGGTGAGATTTCTTAATAATTTCTTGCACCGCACATGCAGGCGAGAGATACATCTCTGATGCACATTAAAATACATATTTTTCAGTTGTTGGACGACTAGTCGACCATCCTGGCCCATCCCTATTTTGAGAACTCTTCTTTTGTTCATGGCAGTGCATCACCCACTTTCCTGGCATCAACTGCAGAAGTAGGTCACATGTAGTCGAGTCTAATAGTGCTGTCTTTCACTTGTACCAAATGCACAAGAATGCCCTCAGGAGCTCATTCCGACATTGAAAAAAGTGAAGAGGTTAATGTGTAAACATGACTGGTCAGATAGCTTGACAGGGGTTTGAATGCAAGTTCTCTCATTAAAATGATTGTGTTATGTTATTCAGCTTGTTTTGTTGTACATCCCGACTCAGCTGATGTTGATGAGAGTTATAAGAGGTACGAAAGTGGAGGCTTGGGGGGTTTCTACTGCTCTTTGCATTTAGCTATTGCGTGGTGATAAAGCTCTCAGTAAACGCAGACAGAGATGCTTCAACTGCTATACATAATTGCTTCAGTTTCATAGATTTTTACTAAATTTAGGCCTTTACTGGTTGAAGCATGTGTGAATATTATATAACCATCATAATCTTTGTACATCAAATACAGAGGGAGCTGATCTCGATATGTGGCAGTATAGTAAATGTCACTATGAATAAAACATCAGCTACAACAAGGCTAATGATGGATTTTCCCCCCTGGTAATTGTTCAGAAATTTGATTGGAGGTGAATTGGTCTTAATTCTTATTGGAAAACATTATAGAATGTAAGCCCAGGCATGTACGCCAAGCATACTGATACTTTAGTGGCATTTTGTATTTGGCATCTGATATGACTGGAGCCTTCTGTACACCTTCATACAGACAGATTATTCAGCCAAAATTACACTTTTAATTTGTTTAACAAGTACCTTAATTTGTTTTTAACATATTTATTTAGTCATCATTTCATATTTTTTATGCTTTTTCTTTTTAAATGAAAAAAAAAAAATACAACAGTATTATTAATTTCTTTATATGTACCTAAGGGAAAACTACTGTGTGCACTTCTTCAATGATCTTTCTTACTAAGTTGTTGCTGTTTTAAGATTTATATCTGTTTTTTGTTCATTTTTCTGCAGGCCGTGCTTGAGTGGAGCCCTGCTGGGAGAAGTAATGCTCTGTGTGTAGACCTTCCCCTCTTCCAATCATGAGCCACCAGGAGGCGCCACACGGCCAGGAGTTGAGAGAGGCGGCTGAGGCAGACCTGGAGCGTAGAGGCCCCGAGGGCCAACAGCCCCCCTCATCCCACCGTAGACGCCACGACAACGGAGATGGCAGCTCCCGCTCCGGTCGCTCCCGCAACCACCACAGCAACCACGGTACGGAGAATAACCACTACCAGTCCCAACAGCAGGGGGCCCCACGCTACCGAAGGTACGAGGGATCAAACGGAGGGACGAACCGCACACGTGCCACGAGGAGGCCGGCGGAAGATGGTGATACCGAGCAGCAACCTGTTCAGCAGCCCATACCACGACCTGCAGTTACACGCTACCGCAGACAAGGAGACAACGAGGCCCGACTTCGGGCACAGCAACAGAGACAGCGACAGCGGGAGAGGCAGCAGAGAGATGCCGAGAGAACCGAACAGCACAGGCTGGATCATCAACAGCATCTCATCTCCCCTACGCAAGCCATGACGCCCGCCAGAGAGCCAGAGGAAGCTGAGGAAGACGAGGGAGATGGTGGCAGCGCTTTGGCCCGATCCGCCAGCACCGAGAGTGGCTTCCACAACCACACGGACCGGGCTGAGGGGGATGCAGTCATGGTTCTTGAAGCGGAGCCCGAAGACGAAAGCACATACGGCATCCCACTGCGCCCTGAAGCTGAGGAGTACACCGAGAGTGCAGAGTCAGAGCAACAGCACGGTGGTCCAGCTTACCTCCAACCCCAATACCCACCTCAGCCACCGCCCCTACCTCGAGAGCCCCTGCCTAATGCCGAGAGGCCCCATGATGCAGAGACGCTAAACCCCAACTACTCCAATTATGTTTACACTCAACCCATGTGCCGCAGTCCCAACGGAGAAGGAGAGGCCCGTGAAGGTGGAGCAACAGACGATCCAGAGCCATACTCTGAGCCCTACACTGAATACACCCTTCAGGAGCAC
Organism: Rhinichthys klamathensis goyatoka; assembly: GCF_029890125.1. NCBI lineage: Eukaryota > Metazoa > Chordata > Actinopteri > Cypriniformes > Leuciscidae > Rhinichthys > Rhinichthys klamathensis. The sequence continues at coordinate 6,460,007 of NW_026606570.1, read as the reverse complement.
GTTTACGAGGAGATCACGGACGGCCCCTCGACCAAAGCTGAGGGACAGACTCCACAACAGCGTAGGGCAGAGTTCAGACTCTTCGAGCGTGAATTGTACGAGCAACAGGAGGCAGTTGGGTCCAGGCTCCACCACTACGACGAGCGGTCTGACGGAGAGTCGGACAGCCCTGAAAAGGAAGCAGAGTTTGCCCCGTATCCCCGAGTCGACAGCTGCGAGCAGGATGAGGACATTGACCAGATTGTGGCAGAGGTGAAGGAGAGTCTGAGCTCGCAGAGCCTGGACCGTGTCGCCATGGGCCTGGACAAGGACGGCGATGAAGAAGAGTGGACCAAGTCAGAGTCCCATGGTCAAATGGATGAAATCAAATCCCCGGAGCCAATAATTGAAGGAGAGGGGGGAGAGCAGCCCCCCAGAAGTCCCTCAGAAGAGACAGCTCCAGTCGTGAGGAGCAGTCGTGAAAAGAGAGATGCAATCTCACTGGCTATTAAGGACATCAAAGAGGCAATAGAGGAGGTGAAGACAAGGACGGTGCGCTCGCCCTACACGCCAGACGAGCCCAAAGAACCCATCTGGGTAATGAGGCAGGACCTGAGTCCCACAGCAGAATCTGACCTGCAGCCGTCTCTGGGGGCTGATGTGAGTATGAGCCGCACTATGCAAAATGTCCTGCTATCGTTGCTACTCTGTTGTTGCACTGCAGTTTATGCTTTGTAGCATCATCACTGCTGTTGTTTCCACAGTTTTATTTTTATGGTATATTCTTGCTTACAAAGTCACTCTTAAAGTGTTATTTCTCACAAAAATTTTTAATTCCATCATCATTTACTCATCCTCATGCCATTCCAAACTCAAGACTTTCTGTTCCTCCATTGAAAGTCCAGGTAGCCAAAATTTAGAAGATCCAAAAATGTTGTAAAGGCATTGTAAAACGAATCAATATGAACTGAGCGGTTTAATCCAAGTCTTGTGCAAAAAATACAATTGCTTTATATGATGAACTGAATTACTTTAGGCTTTTATTCACATATAAACACACAAACATAGAGCCCATCACATGCGGTAATGGGAATACAAAAGCTTGTGCATGAGTCATGTGCTAGAGCAAACCTCATTGGTTCTCGCACATTTGAGTTTCCGTGGTGTGCCATATGTGAAGCTGTTCATTGTTTAGATGTAAATAAAAGTCTAATTATCTGTCTTAGTCTCCGATTAAACCGCTCGATTCACATGTATTCAGTTTGTGATGCCTTTATGACCTTTTTTAGATCTTCTAAGTTTTGGTTACCTGGTCTCTCAATGGAGGGACAAAAGGACAAAAATGGATTAACCAAAATCATATACAGATTTTAAACAATGAGGTTGAGTAAATGATGACAGAATTTAAAGTTTTGGGTGTACTAACCCTAAAGCACATTTACATCATGCTACATTCTTCATCTGCCGGTCCAAGTGTACATGACACAATTCGTCAGATATTTGAGGGATTAAATATACGTCACCTGCACTTTTCTTTCAGTGCAAGCGCTCAACACAGAGGCCAGTTATAGGTCCAACTCAGAAGAAAAAAAAACACATCTGCTTTAACTTGATTAGAGTGATAAGATGTATAGGTCTATTTGCCTTAACACTGTACTCTAATTTATGTTAAATATTTGTAGCAGGTGCAGCAAATGACAAAAAAAAAACACTCTTTCAAGGAGTGCGTGTACAATTGCGTTGTTGTTCTCCTTGGCTGCAACAGCCTCACTGGGTGAATCACATCATTCCTCTGGTCGTGACTTCATCGCTCTATCACTGTTCATTTCTGGAGAGGACGGTGGCACACACTAGTCTCTGTCTCATGAGTGGTGCCTGCCACGGCGCCGGACAAATTGCATGTCGCTAGAAAATGAAGACTGCTCGCACTCATAGAACGGCTCTCCTTATCCGTGACCTGGAGAGCTCATCTGTATTCTGCGAGTGCTACTACACATGACCAGCGTGTGCAAATTAAGTTGTCCTGCTCCTCAGCCACAACAGACGTTGTCTGAACAAAGCATAGAGAGAAAGATGAGTTCTCGGTATAAGAAAGGCAACAAAATTACAATGTCTTTACTTTTCTTCTCTCTCGCTCCTCTTTTTTTTTCTCATTATCTGAGATAAGTATTACCCTTTTTATTAACATAATGAGTGGATGTCATTCAAGTGCGCCCGCGGTTAGTATCAACTTAATAATATCATCTCATGATGTGTGCTTGAGATTTTGGATAATCTTTTCTTTTGTTTTACATTTACATAATTAATAGATTCTGTGCTGCGTAATTTTACTCAATCAGAGCTGAATCAGTCACATTGTCTATTACCAACACATTACAGAAATACAGTATACATAAGTACACACAGTCTCACTAAACAAACAGCACAAAGCCCAGCTCATCTGTTAGCTATTTCGACAGTGTTAATTAATCACCATTGTTTATCTGAACAGTATTCATGAGCACAAGGCCTCATTTGGAAGCAGTTCTATGGGATCGAGGGCTTTTGGCTCTCTGATGAGAGGGAACATAGAAAGAATTGCACTTAATTGAAATCTCCCAGTGGGAGTTTAAAGAAGACACCAGCCACCACCCACTGCAATTATGGTTGATTTTGTAAATGATTGTGATGATTATAAATTTTCAGGTTTTATCTGTAGCATATTATTTTTCCACTCATATCCCACAACATCTTTTATTCAGATCATTGAGGAGGTTTCTGTGGGTTCCCATGTTATTTTAATATTATTTATATCCTATTTCAGTATTTATTAATATTTTGATTTGGCTTTTATTTTTACATTTTCAGTTTTCATTTTCATTTTAGTGTAAGTTTTACTCTTTTAAGTTTTATTTTTTATTTGTGTTTAGATTTAGTTCATTTTTAGTAGTTTTAGTACTTTGACTTAAACATTATTTCAGTTAGTTGCCAAGGCTAATTCAATTTTTGTTTTACTTTTTCATCTTAGATTTATATTTTCTTTTCTTTTATTTATTTAGCTTTTTTTTCAATTACCAAAAATGTTTTCTAAAGGGGTCATGTAATTTATTATTAATTGAATATGTTCCTTGAGGTACACTTATAATGTTAATATAGTTTTTTGCACCTAAAACAAATAAATACTGTATGGAGAAAAAACTTAATTTATTAGTAAGTAAGTCAATTTTATTTATTTACAGCTTACACTGACCAAAGTGCTGTACAAACAATCATAAAATACAATAAAATAAAATACAGTATTAAGTTAACTGTTACAAAGCAGCTGAAGCAGAGGCAAAAGCAGGATCCACGTGCAGCAGTGTTTTATTTAAATAAACTAGAAACTAAACAGACTTGGTAACCAGACTCAGGAACAGGACAGCGTGCATACAGCATTACAACAATACAAGAACTCACAAAGACTGGACTGAAACACAGGGCTTAAATACAGGGGCAAACGATCTAAACAGGATAACAAGGGGGCGTGGTTAATGGGAAACACCTGGGAAGACTAATAGACAGACAGGGAACCACTAAACATGACAAGACAAACCCACACCGTGACATAAACAAAGATGGAATGGAATGGAATGGAAATTATTTATTTGAAACAGGGACAATGCATAATAAACATTAAACTTGTTAAACAAGAGAATATGTCTTGGGCCAGGTTGTAGCAACATTTGCTAATTTCCACCTGTAGTCCCTGGGCAGGTATAACAAATTTAAAATTTAAATTGCACATGATTATGAAAAGAGTGATGTCCATCATGTATACAGGTTAGCAATACAGAAACAGGGAGACCATCAGCCTATTTACTCTCAGTTTCACCCCTCCCCAAGATAACAGTTACTAATCCATAAATTAATAATCAGGAAAGGCTAAAGAGGAAAGATGTGTCTAAAGTCTAGATTTAAAAACAGAAATAGAAGAAGCACTCTTAATGGCAGGAGCAGCAACTGCAAATGCTCTGTCACCTTTCGATTTAACACGTGACCGTGGGACGTGTAGGAGAGCTTTTTGGCAGTCCTAAGGGACTTAGGAGCTGAATTCAAATAAATAAGATGAGAAATGTAAGATGGAGCTTGCCTATTAAGAGCTTTAAAAACAATCAGCAAATATTTTTATTGAATTCTAAAAAAGACAGGAAGCCAGTGAAGAGGTATTGGAGTGATATGATTACGTTTTATTTCTGAACTTTTTTTGATCTGGCTTTTTATGCGACACTCACATCCAGTGTAGGCAAATGTTAGTCTTTCGTGATTTAACTCCAGTGGGCGGGGCCGATGGTGCGATGATGTACAACTATTCGTCGATGTCTTGCTCTGGAGGCAGGCGTATGCAAATGACGTCACAGATCTCGCAATATCCAAACGGACCGTTTTTGGAGCTTGATTAAATAAATGTTTTGTTTATAATGAGGATGGTTTAAGCTGTGAAACTTGTAGGATGTTTTAATGGTACAAAGAGCGCTTATGTCAAAAGATCAAGGAAAATTTGATTTCCCATGTCATAACCCCTTTAATAGTTTAACATCTAGTTGTTGTTATATCAACAATAACAACACTTTGGTCCTGTTCCAAATGCCACACTTCATGTGCACGTGGGGTCTTGTGGTCTTACAATGGCCTCCGCGTGCTCGTTTGTGTTAAGTCCACAAGACCGTAAGTTGTCCCACTTGTCATTTTAGGTTTCAAAAGGGTCTCCACAGCAGACGTGTATACCTGACAGTCAAAACGAGTTGGACTCAGAGGAAGATTGCGAGGGCTTAGGGTTCTATCTGGGACAGGGGCACTGGCGTTTCCATACACAGTCTGAGACCAGTGAAAGCTTTTATTTTGCAATTCAATATTTTTATTACGAAATATATTATCAGCTAACAATCTGAGTAAAAAATCCCAAAATCCTCTTCAAAAGTTCATATCTATTTAGAAAATTCTTACATTTGATTCATTCCCTAGAAATAGTGCACCATCCTAAACATTTCATATTAATTTTGTATTATAACATTCCTTTGTTTAAAAATTAAAACTTGTTAGTGATTCTCAACTGTAAACAACGGTCGTTCAGTGAATGTCTTTCAGTCATGCATCTTCCACATATCCCACAATTAAATCCCATTAAAGCTGCGCTGAACACTTGGTGGTGTCCTGCCCACTCCTATTCTGTGCTGTTCTCAGAATTTGACATTTCATCAGAAGCCTGTTATTTTCCCCCTTCACAATATGATTTATTTAGTGCAGTCAAAGAGACACAGAAAGAGACGGCCTGTAAATAATTCAGCAAGGCTCATATAACACCAGAGAAGAAAAACTGCCGTCTTCCCCTGCCCTCCATTAATGCTTAACATGCTTTAAAATGTATTATTTATTTTTATTATTATTATTTTTATTCAGTGTATAGGTAATTTATATTTCAGGGTGTGAAAAGTAAAAAATAAGTCAGTAACTATAATAGGGACTTCTAGTATCTGCTAACTTCATTAGTGCTGCTTATTCCACCAGTAAACCTGTCAGGGAATTTAGCAGAATTGAGTTTTTCCTGCAGAATAGCAGTGATGTAGCATAGTGTGGTGGTCTCTGATCCATGTCACTCTTGAGCGAAGCTGTTCCAGGAACGGTTTTCCCAGGTCGGGCTGTAACAGGAGCCGTGTTCTCCTCTGTTGTAAGTGGAGTTATCAACGTGAGTTTGATGAGAGAGGAAGAGGCTCTTCTCTCTTGTACTCTGGTCCAAAGAGCAACATCTGCTGTAGCACTTGATTTGAGTGTATTTTGAGGAAGAACATTTTTCACTGTTCATTGATATGGAAAATTTCTGGATGTATCAGGTAGATCGTCACCATGGTGATGAGGTGAGGAGCTTTACGTAAATGTGGTTTGGATTTATCTTCAAATGTTTTAGTATCAACGTAATGTTTTTGCGTTGCTTTAACTCATCAAAATAAGTTAACTTTCAACTTTTTTTGTTATACAAGATTCAACCATTTTTTAAGTCAGTTTAATGTAATTTAAGATGAAATGACTTAAACATCCAAGTTGATTGTGCTTACATTTAAGGCAGCAACTTTTTGTTTTACAGTGTTCATTTCCATTCTACACATCTGATTATATTATTGTAATGGAGATACATTGTGGGACTTGACTGCAGTATTTATATGTTATGACAAAGGATGAACAGGAAATATCTTTTAAATATTTCATTTGTAATGTGCTCTGGTTATTCAGGGTATGAGTCATTTGTTCTCTAGTATTTCACATGTTGGACTCAGATATGACCTCTTCAGAGGAATGAGGTGTAGTTTTGAGACAGCAATACTGTTTTCGGGTTCTTCTCTTTGGGAATTATTTACCTACTGTCTGAACTGAACCTACTGCCAACAATAGTCATTTAACAGTACATCGACAGTTTTCAATTGTCACATTAGTCTTTTTATTTTATCACTCGAGTCGCTTTGGTTTGAATCTGCCTCATTGCTTTGCTATTTAAATGATACCAATTTCTTTTATTCATTTATTTAATTTATTCAAAAACTGTGAAGACTTGTATTAACATAATGTACTCTAAATGTCACTGAAAGTCTCAGTACATGATTAAATGTAGTTTTTGTATTACTCAGTTGTCCAGAATGATAGACTGTAAAGCATGCAATATTAATGAATGTGTCTGTTTTGTCCAGTCTCCAGGCTCAGGCTCCACGTCCCCACAGGGGGCGGAGTCTTCCAGCCGTCCCCTGCCGCCACACGAGGGGAGCGACAGCTTTGAGTCTCCATCTCCAGCCAGTAAAGAGGTAGGAGCCTATGAATAGACCTCTGAAACTGTGCTGAAAATTGAAGATTTTTTTATTATTATTCTTGGTAATAATGTTGAGAAGGTGCTCTAGGATCTTAATTGGACACATATTACTGGCCACAGTATTAGGGCCCTGACTGTGTGTGATTTAGAAGTTATTATAAATTATTCAAGATACCGTTATAATAGATTAATTGGAGCAGATTCAAGTTTAAAACTGTATTTCTGGTTTGGCTATATATAATGTATTCGTGCTTTGCTATTTTGTTTTATTAATTCAGTTAATTTATTTAAATATATATACACTCACCTAAAGGATTATTAGGAACACCATACTAATACTGTGTTTGACCCCCTTTCGCCTTCAGAACTGCCTTAATTCTACGTGGCATTGATTCAACAAGGTGCTGAAAGCATTCTTTAGACATGTTGGCCCATATTGATAGGATAGCATCTTGCAGTTGATAGAGATTTGTGGGATGCACATCCAGGGCACGAAGCTCCCGTTCCACCACATCCCAAAGATGCTCTATTGGGTTGAGATCTGGTGACTGTGGGGGCCATTTTAGTACAGTGAACTCATTGTCATGTTCAAGAAACTGATTCGAGCTTTGTGACATGGTGCATTATCCTGCTGGAAGTAGCCATCAGAGGATGGGTACATGGTGGCCATAAAGGGATGGACATGGTCAGAAACAATGCTCAGGTAGGCCGTGGCATTTAAACGATGCCCAATTGGCACTAAGGGGCCTAAAGTGTGCCAAGAAAACATGGCGGCAGTGGCTCAGTGGTTCATGTAGGTTGTCTACAAACCGGAAGGTTGGTGGTTCAATCCCCGGTTCCACCTGACCAAGTGTCGAGGTGTCCATGAGCAAGACACCTAACCCCAGCTGCTCCCGACGAGCTGGATGGCGCCTTGCATGGCTGCCGTCGCCCGTCGGTGTATGAATGAGAGAGTGAATGGGTGAATGTGAGGCAAATTGTAAAGCGCTTTGGTGGCCATTGGGTCTGTGAAAGCGCTATATAAATGCAGTCCATTTACCATTTACCAAAACATCCCCCACACCATTACACCACCATCACCACCAGCCTGCACAGTGGTAACAAGGCATGATGGATCCATGTTCTCATTCTGTTTACGCCAAATTCTGACTCTACCATCTGAATGTCTCAACAGAAATCGAGACTCATCAGACCAGGCAACATTTTTCCAGTCTTCAACTGTCCAATTTTGGTGAGCTCTTGCAAATTGTAGCCTCTTTTTCCTATTTGTAGTGGAGATGAGTGGTACCCGGTGGGGTCTTCTGCTGTTGTAGCCCATCCGCCTCAAGCTTGTGCGTGTTGTGGCTTCACAAATGCTTTGCTACATAACTCGGTTGTAACGAGTGGTTATTTCAGTCAAAGTTGCTCTTCTATCAGCTTGAATCAGTCGGCCCATTCTCCTCTGACCTCTAGCATCAACAAGGTATTTTCGCCCACAGGACTGCCGCATACTGGATATTTTTCCCTTTTCACACCATTCTTTGTAAACCTTGGAAATGGTTGTGCGTGAAAATCCCAGTAACTGGGCAGATTGTGAAATACTCAGACCGACCCGTCTGGCACCAACAACCATGCCACGCTCAAAATTGCTTAAATCACCTTTCTTTCCCATTCTGACATTCAGTTTGGAGTTCAGGACATTGTCTTGACCAGGACCACACCCCTAAATGCATTGAAGCAAGTGCCATGTGATTGGTTGATTAGATAATTGCATTAATGAGAAATTGAACAGGTGTTCCTAATAATCCTTTTAGGTGAGTGTGTATATATATACTGTATATATAGGCAAGAATACATTGTTTTAAAATGTAATTTTTAAAGAAAAACGGTAACACTGTACAATAAGTTCTCATTTGTTAACATTTATGTATTAACTAACATTAACAATGAGCAATACGTTTGTTATAGTATTTATACATGTTTGTTCTTGTTGGTTCTCAGTGCATTAACTAATGTTAATAAATACAACTTTTGATTTTAATAATGTATTAGTAAATGTTGAAAATAACATTAACTAAGATTAATAAGTGCTGTAGAAGTGCTGTTCATTATTAGTCCATGTTAACTAATGTAGTTAACTAATGTTAACAAATAAACCTTATTGTTAAGTGTTACCCAAAAAAAACATTTCTAAAAAACATCAAACCCTCAAATATTATCCCAAAAAGCGGCATCTATGATCTCAGAGAAATTCACTGTATAATATATAGATATGTATAATATAACATAATATATTACTATACATTATCCATCCATCTGTATTGCTTACTATTATTTAATACAAAATACTATATTTTCATTATATTATATTATTGAATATTATAGTATATTACTGCAAAGCCCGGCTCGATCGGCCCAATGGAGGCATCCAATCAGCGGGTGAAGGTCTCTGCGTGTTACTGTCTTTTCTCGTGGCAAAGTATTTTTGATTAAATGCAATACGTGTCTCATGTATTCTCTCATTATATCATCTGACTCCATAAATGAAAAGGTTTTTAAAGATATCTGTGCATCATTAAATATAAGCGAAAGTTTGACTATTTCTTTTAACTCTAATGAAATAATATCAAAGTAAGTTAGAATAACCAAATGTAAGAATTTATTATGTCAGGTAAATTTATCATTCCAATTTCATAATCAGTTCAAAGATAATCAATACAAAACATCAAATGCTCTGGAATAAAGAGAAGAAATGCGAATCCGACATTTAAGAAATACGTGAAGCGGAGAGTCTCGGCCTCACGGGCTCATCTGAGATACAGAAAAGGAGCCCCGAGCCCCCTGCTACATTTCATTATATAGACAGACCCCATTTCATATGCAAACATAAGTTCGAAGTGGAAATTCACCTCAATCACCGTCCCAGACTTACTGAGGGCAGAAGTTGATTTACATGGAACCATTTGCTAACAGTGGGAATTTGCAACGAGTTAACACCTTCTGAGAGCAGGAGGGTTTAACTATCCACCCTCCTTTGTGTGTATGTTATCTCTAAACTCTTAAAAACCTTATTACCTTTTGTTTGACTTATTTGGAAATGAGACATTTGTACCAGTCGCACTGAGACATTTCAAATGATACCAAACATGTATAAAACTGTATGATAATTGTTCACATTAAAACCATTTAGATTCTTGTTTGAGTTTGGGGAATCTCTGCAAGAGTGAAGAATGTAGATTAGGATGAGGGAGGTGAGACCTTCGTCTCAATAGTGCACGAGGGGGAGTTCAAATGTTAATTTTCAGCAAGGTCCTTTGTCCAGTCTTACAGTTTTATTATATTATTATATATTATATTATCATGGTATGCTGTATTATTTTCTATTATATAATATAATATATTAAATTATATTTTATTATATTATATTGTGCAATATAGAAAGGGACACACCATACCTAAAAATAACTGCTTAAAGGGATATTCCACTTTTTTTGGAAATAGGCTTATTTTACAACTCCCCCAGAGTTAAACTGTTGAGTTTTACCGTTTTTGAATCCATTCAGCCGATCTCCGGTTCTGGCGGTACCACTTTTAGCATAGCTTAGCATACATCATTGAAGTGGACAAGATCATTAGCATTTCTCAAAAAAAAAATTACCAAAGTGTTTCGATATTTTTCCTATTTAAAACTTGACTCTTCTGTAGTTACATCGTGCACTAAGACCGACGGAAAATGTAAAGTTGCGATTTTCTAGGCTGATATGGCTTGGAACTATACTCTCATTCCTGCGTAATAATCAAGAAACTTTACTGCCGTACCATGAGTGCAGCAGGCGCAGGCACTTAGTCCCGGTCACGTTGGAAGTTACCGAGCTGGGGACTATTTTCAGGCGCTGCGTCATATCATTACGCCTGCTGCACTCATGGTACGGCAGTAAAGTTTCTTGATTATTACGCAGGAATGAGAGTATAGTTCCTAGCCATATCAGCCTAGAAAATCGCAACTTTACATTTTCCGTCGGTCTTAGTGCACGATGTAACTACAGAAGAGTCAAGTTTTAAATAGGAAAAATATCGAAACACTTTGGTAATGTTTTTTTTTTAGAAATGCTAATGGTCTTGTCCACTTCAATGATGTATGCTAAGCTATGCTAAAAGTGGTACCGCCAGAACCGGAGATCGGCTGAATGGATTCAAAAACGGTAAAACTCAACAGTTTAACTCTGGGGGAGTTGTAAAATGAGCCTATTTCCAAAAAAGTGGAGTATCCCTTTAAAGAATGTTGTATTGAGCCATTTGTGTCTTTGTTGTTGTATGTGCAGTCAAGGAGAAGTCTTGCTTCATTCCCGACATATGTGGAAGGTAAGATTGTCTGTCATTTCCTAATTGTTACAATTTTCAGGTCCTCAGCCGCCACATAAGCATGTTTTGAAGATGAAAAATAGATCTGAAATGTTCCTCTCTTCTCTATTAGTACCAGGCCCATGTGACCCAGAGGACCTCATTGATGGTATTATCTTTGCTGCTAACTACCTGGGATCCACCCAGCTGCTCTCAGACAAGACACCCTCCAAAAATGTGCGCATGATGCAGGCTCAGGAGGCTGTGAGTCGCATTAAGGTGAGGTGAAAGGGTTCTGTCTTTACCCCGCTGTAGAGATGTAAACCTGAGCTTCTATGAATCTATCTCAAGAAATTTCCTAAGAAATACTTGCTTCAGGATCAGCATAAATGTCCCAAGAAACCAAAAGTGACAGTTTTAGGACAAAAGAATGGGAATTCATAAGGAATGCAGAGCTGTACTCTGACTTGTCATATACGGATAGTGTATTTATTGCGCGAGCATTTTATTCCTCGGATACAACATGATGAAGTTGCGTTTTGCAGACATATTTTGTTGTTCCAATTGAAATGTCAGTTCACAGCAGAAGAAGAGAGATGATCGTAAAACTAAGAGTGAGTGTTTGTGTGTGGTCCTCTTGCGGTAATGATTCCATAGTCAAATGCAGGGACCTATCCCATGATTCTTGTTCCTAAGGATCAGAGACATTTACCACCTCCCTCCTGTTCATCCTCCTGCAGCATAAATCAGCCATTCGCCCTGTCAGCTGCATTACTCAGCATTTTTTACCTCCACCTTAAAAAATGCAGTGAGACCAACACCTGTGCCATTTAGTGTTCTTTCAGCATGTCCCTTTGTATGTACATTTTGTGTTAAAATTTTCAATTACAGATTGCTGTGTGGAATTGCAGGCAACAATATCGGAATGGATAATTGCTAATGATTATAATTATGAAGTCATTTAAAAAGGTAACTGTGAAGAAATTCATGTCTGGTTAGCATTAGATTGGTGCTGGTCTAGCTGATGGACCAGCATTTACCTTTTCACCAAATTGACCAACCCTACTAAGAAAAATGTTTTTTAGAACATATTTTTGTAACATTCGTGTTAAGTTATGAAGATGTTATTTTTTGAATGTTCTCTGAACTATCAAAACGCCCATGTTTTTTTCTTGGTTATACAAACATTAAGAGAACATTCCATTTTTCTCTCTCTCTCTCTCTCTCTCTCTCTCTCTCTCTCTCTCTCTCTCTCTCTCTCTCTCTCTCTCTCTCTCTCTCTCTCTCTCTCTCTCTCTCTCTCTCTCTCTCTCTATATATATATATATATATATATATATATATATATACATATATATGTTGCAAACATTTTGGGAACGTTCCTTTCAAATGTTCTATAAACATTCTGAAACAAGTAGTAACTTTTAAAAAATGTTTAATCAACATCCAACTGAAATGTTTCAGAGAAAAAAACATTCCATGAACGATGTATAAAATGTTTTGTGCTAACGTTTTTATAATATTAGTAAATGTAAAATAATATAGTAAAATATTATAATATTGTTCATAACTTTCTTAGAGAACTTTGCCAGAAAGTTCTGAGAACATTCCCTGTTAGCTGGGAAAGTAGTTCTAGATATTACTAGGGAATATATATATATATATATATATATATATATATATATATATATATATATATATATATATAAGCAGCATAATAATGACACCAGCACACCAACATCCAATGCTGGAGACACTTAAAACTAAATCAATCATATTAAATGCTACAAGTAAAATTAGGCACCCCAATATTATAGAGTAGAAAATCGATATTAATTTTGAGATTTCCACAAAAAAAAATACATTTAACAGTGTTATTAAATTGTGTTTCATGATGGTAATTCATTTTTTCAAAATGAGCAGCACAATTAAATATCCAATAGCTAAATTGATTGAAATGAATAAATAAATTAAATCATCCCAAAACTGATGGTTATCATGCATCCCTATTACCTGATCTGGTCTTCTTAGCAGTTAAGGTTGAAGGGTTCCTCAAATGAGTTTTGGTCAAATATTGACAGGGAACCTTGACACTAATTTAATATTTACAGAATAAGTCAATATGCTGTCCTTTTGTAGATTATCTGATTTAACCGTTTTGCTTAAAAGACCAAGAGTCACATTTTACATCACCTTAAAGAAAAGTTTCCACTTCTCTTGTAACGGAGCTCCTTAGAATTGAAAATGTTTAATGTGGGCCAAATAGATGTAAAATCTTCGGATTTATGCACTTGACCCTCAAAAGACAATATGTAAATGCTTATGGGTTAAGGATACCAAGGACGATAACGATAAAGATATAGTTCTAAAAATCATTATCAATATTAAAAAATAGCAGAGTTCACACCACAGCTATAACGATAACGGCACGGAAACAAAATTGTTGGAATCACTTTCAGAATATAGTTATATTTATCGTTGTTAAAGACAATTGAAAAATGAGCATAGGTTATTATGAGTTCTTTGTTTTATTACCTGCATGTGTGAGACACCGTACCTTCTCCCATGCACAAATATGAGCTCAAAATGAGTGACATCCTTGAGGATCGTTAATATGGGGGGTTTTAGTAGATTGACAGTTTCAATGCGGTACATAAAACAAGTGTAAATTGCATGCATTTGGAGAGACATCTGAATCAATACACCCTGCCTCAGCTGCCATGACGTAGATCTTCCTTAGATGGCCAGTTCGATCCATTATCACAGTCTGCTGGCAAGTTTGAACTTGCTCTTAATCTAATTTTCAGCAGAATTCATCCCTGCTTTGTATAGTTGATGTTTTATGAACAGGATGTTCTGTAATATAACACCAATAGTAGACAGACATATGATATTAAAAGAACAAATAGGCCACCTGGTGGATAATGGTGCAAATTGCCATGAAAAGAAACCAAAGGCAACATATTGTTGCAGGGTGGTGTCTAATAATCTTGGCTTGGTGTCATCTGAACCCGTTCCACAGCTGATAAAAATGCAGTCACTTTTCAGATGCAGCTTATTGAGCAGAGAGATACCTCAAATGTGATTTGGTCTTGCTGAGCTCTGCTTTATCTAACACTGTTCCTGTCTCTGTTTGTTCCATGCTAAGCAGACGGCCCAGAAATTAGCCAAAAACAGGAAGAAGGTGCAGTAATTGGTCATCGGTTTGGTGTTTTGTTTTTATTTTTGTTCTTCGTCTTCTTCTTTTGCCTGGTTTCAGCACTTCAGTGTTTTCATAATTTCTGTCGCTCTGCCATTTTTTTCTGAATCCAGCAATGAGTCATGTACCTGTGTCCGTCCGCACAGTCTGTTAGCCATTGTTCATTCCACACCAAACATTACCTCAGTTTTATCACCAGATCTTACATGGGGAAGCCGTGGAATAAGTTAAGGCCAGGAATGTCTAGTTTGCTGGATACAGAAAATGCAAGTGATCTTTACTTTCTTCTTCTTCGTACCTGATCTTTTTCTTTCTGAGGTACTGTGCTGTGTTTGTGACTGTTTTTGAAGGTGTATATCTGGCACAGCATGTTTTGCACTTCTCTTGGTTTCTCTTTTTTTATTCAGCTGTCCAGCACTTGGTTGAAAACTCTGTATCCCTCTCTTTCTCTTAACTTACTGAATTTCTTCAAATGAAGAACAAAACTAACCAAACTAACCCCATGCCAACTTGCAATACTAGCTGGCTTAAAAAAACGCACAGGTTATCAGAGTTACACAATGAAGGAGATAGTTTAAAATCATTTGAATATCTGGCCTTAAAGATGGCAAATGTTGGGAGATGTTTGTACGCTCCTTCATGGCATCTCTGGGCCTTGTCAGCTCTCTCTCTCTCTCTCTCTTTCTCTCTGTCAATGTCTCTCTCAGTGACTGATATTGTGTGATTTTCTCCATCTTCAGGCTCCAGAAGGTGAAGCTCAGCCCATGACGGAGGTGGATCTCTTCATCTCCACTCAGAGAATCAAAGTGCTCAATGCAGACTCACAGGTACTTCATCACCTACACGACTTTGGTTTCCACACCTTTTTACCAAAAGTGAACAAAATACTAGAGCAGACATCACAATGAGTTAGTATAAGTACAGAATACTTATTTGTCTCATCACGAGAAACTGAATTTTTCTTGATCTTAAAAAAAAATTTAAATATACATTACCATTTAAAAGTTTGGCGTCAGTAAGACTTCATTTTAAATTGAATTAATACTTTGTCTTAGTTCCTGTTTCCTTTAATCCAATTGCTAGTTTGTTTCTATGGTTACCCATGATCATCATCTGCATCGTGTTAATTTAGCTTGTTATCCCTGTGTATATATATATATATTCCTTATTTCATTCTGTGACCTGTTGGTTATTGTCTTTACGTGCTTGAAAAGCTGTTGAGGTTTCCTGCTCCTACATTAATTTTGCGATTTGTATTCTTTGTTATATTATTAAGTAAAGTTAATGCTGCTTTGAGATCTGGCCTCAACTCTTCCTTACGTCTGAGCATGACAGAATGACTGACCCTGGGACAAGAACACACTTTAAAAGGTTTTTTTTTTTTTGGAGTGGGCTAGACGACCATCTCTTACAGTCTCTTCCAATGGGGAACTCCAGCTGCTCGCTGCAGCAATACATAGAGTTTGCATTGTTCCTGGTTGGTTCCCCCCTAACTGTGGGGGAGGTCGAGGAGAACATTGACACCCAGAGCCTGAGTTAAATCCCGCCACAGACCCAAAGCCAGAGCTTGCACCCTCCACAAACCCAAAGCCAGAGCCCACGCCAACCATGAACCCTCCATTGGTGGAGAGGATCCTCCAATGTCTTCCCGGAGCGCGAGCTAGTCGCCCAGGCTGGTCAGGAGCTAAAGCCAGATGGCATGTCCATCCCTGTGGGAGTTTTGATGGACTTGTGGTCACCAGAACCATTTCTCACCCTACTGCCTGGTCCATTGGTTTCATCCAGCTCCCTGGCCCTGCCTGTTCCGCCCAGTTTCCTCGATCCGCTTCCTCTGCTGGTCGTGCCCAGCTTCCCAGCTCCTTCATCTACTCTGGCTCTGCCGACCTCCTTCTTCATCACTGGCTCCGTTCAGCTTCCTGGCTCATTCTTCATTGCTGATTTCTCTCTTTCTCTGCTGGTTCCACCCAGTTCCCTGGCTTCACCTTGGGCTTCCCGGCTCCCAGCTCTTACTTGGTCCTCAGCTTCACCTTGGTCTTCCGGGCTTAAGAATCTGCCTCGGCCCATCAATTTATCTGCTCCACTGTGGCTCCTCGGTCCCTCGGCTCCAGCGTGACTTCACTGGGTTCCCTCGTCCCATCGTCGCCACCTCGGTCTGTCATCCTCCTGGCTCCTTAATCCGGATTAATGTAACGTTCAGCCTGAGTTTCAGTTTCATTTTCATTTTCATGGACTTATATGTTCTTGTTTTCCATATTCTTAGTTCCTGTTCCTTTTTATTTCTGTTGCTAGTTTGTTTCTATTCCTTGTCGGTCATTGTCTTTCAGTGCTAATAAAGCTGTTTCATATTCCTGATCGTACATTCAGTTTGCAATTTTGTATTCTGTGTTATTTTGTTAAATAAAATGAATGCTGCTTTGAGATCCTCAATTCTTCCTTGTGTCTGAGCATGTCAATTACTGTTTTACTGTATTTTGGTCACATAAATGCAGGTTCGTGAAAGAGTCTTCTTTCAAAAACATAAAATATTTTTTACCAAACAGCAAACTTTTAAATTGTAGTGTACTAAAAAATGTATACTAGCTGAAACCTGGCTAAATTGTGGGTTTGATTTAAGCTTAAACAAGAAGAAAGATTTGCAAATGGGGTTTGGAAACTAAACTTATTTTTTTTAAAAATCTTAAAACAACCTAAATGAACTTTTGGCAGTTTTTCTTTTCCAGTATTTTTATCTTCAATGTTTTATAGAATAAAAATATTGATTGAAAAAAAATATATATATATATATTGTGTGTGTAGAAATAGATTAAGCTTTGAGAATTGTTCCTACCATTACAATCTTCTCCTGATTCACAGGAGACCATGATGGACCACCCTTTAAGGACCATCTCTTACATCGCTGATATTGGGAACATCGTGGTGTTGATGGCCAGAAGGAGAATGGCTCGCTCTGACTCTCAGGAGAACATGGAAGCCTCTGACCCTGCCCAGGACGAGAAGCGGCAATACAAGATGATCTGTCACGTGTTTGAGTCTGAAGATGTGAGTTCTTCATCCCAGCTATGTGCCAGTGTGACCTTATCAACCGGCGGCTAAAGGAGGCTGTCAGGGCGACGGTTTCAATTTATTGCTTTAGCATTATAAAACGATATATTATAAAATGGATTTACACACTTCATTTTATAATACTGCTGTTGTTGCGGTTGATGAAAGCAATAAGCCACTCTAGGCTGTTTATTACAGTGGTTTTACCACAGTTAAGGGGGAGGTCAACCACAACACACAACAGCAACTCCCTTCCATATTCACCCTTTGCACTTTTTCCACATTTAATCATCCAAAATTGCCCAATTTTTCTCAGTCTCCTCACATTTTTTCCCCCAGCATGTTCAGTATTGCAGTCACTTGGCCATTGTGGTAGTGACCTCTAATAGCATTAATCCAGATGGTGTTCCTGGGCATCTTGCTGCGTGGGTTGAATCAGTAGACGGGAAGTGACCTTTTCTCTGTTCGGCTGCAGACGCTATTCGAATTCAAAGAGCCCGTATATGTCACAGAGCGTATGTCTCAGCACAGTGTACAACAGTGACATGAGGGCAAACGGCGTGTATGCGACTATCCTGAGGGATCCCGCCCTTGTCGTCTCTTGACCCATGTGTTTAACTGTCATCTTTTTTTAAACTGCTGTCCTTTAAAAAAGTTTAATAAATCAAATTGTATTTATGCAATGTAATAATTTAGTTATTTCATATTATATTAGTTGTTCATTTTACCTGATTTCTATTTGTGCTCAGGCTCAGCTCATAGCTCAATCCATCGGCCAGGCTTTCAGTGTGGCGTACCAAGAGTTCCTGCGTGCCAATGGCATCAACCCAGAGGATCTGAGCCAGAAAGAGTATAGCGACCTCCTTAACACGCAGGACATGTACAACGATGACCTCATTCACTTTTCCAAGTCTGAGAACTGCAAAGATGTAAGTGGACAGCACATGCCTTGTGGAAACAGAAGATTACTGTGAAATTTTGAGAATTTGCCTTGATAATGTCAGAATTATCAGTAATGTTGACTAAATCGTGTTTTAGCGGTGATAAAAGTGGTGGGTATGTGTCTGTGCACTACAGGTTTACATAGAGAAGCAGAAGGGAGAGATTCTTGGGCTGGTGATTGTAGAGTCGGGCTGGGGCTCCATCCTTCCCACAGTTATTATAGCAAACATGATGCACGGCGGCCCGGCAGAGAAGTCAGGCAGGCTGAACATTGGGGACCAGATTATGTCCATCAATGGCACCAGCCTGGTGGGATTACCCCTCTCCACCTGCCAGAGTATTATCAAGGTACAAGTGGACTTTAAGTACACTTTATGTGCAAAAATATTGTGAATTTCAAAGATTTAATTCTATTTCTGATTCACTGATTTGATTCTTTTAGCCAATTCTTCTACATTCAATGTATTGTGTCAAACATATTGTGCTTCTAGGGATTGAAGAACCAATCCAGAATAAAGCTTAACATTGTGAGATGCCCACCTGTGACCACTGTCCTCATCAGAAGACCAGACCTGAGATATCAGCTGGGATTTAGTGTGCAGAATGGCATTGTAGGTATCTTGGATTTTTGAAAAAAATGAGTTTTTTTTGTGTCTATTGGTATAAACTGATATTGTATATGTATGTGCATTATATGTCATATACATATGTATATGTAGCAAATCTGAAATGAATATTCATTTTTCATACTGTATATTATAGTGTTATGATGCATAAAGTTGATGTTAAAATTCTTTACTCTTTTTTTCTACATAAATTAAAAATAAAACACTAGATTTTTATTTTTTAATTTATGTAGAAAAAAAAGAGTAAAGAATTTTAACATCAGCCATTTATCAGCCTTAAAGGAACACTCCGACTTTTTGAAACTTTAGCCTATTCACCTTATCCCCCAGAGTTAGATAAGTCCATACATACCTTTTTCATCTCCGTGCGTGCTATAACTCTATCTGACGCACCCACCGCTAGCCTAGCTTAGCACAAAGACTGGATGTAAATGGTTGCAGCTAGCATACTAATCCAAATAAGTGACAAAATAGCGCAAACATTTTCCTATTTACATGTTGTGATTTGTATAGTCACAGAGTGTACAAAAAACAAAGTCACATGAGACACAGACATATTTTAACCGTATAAATACTGGGAACTATATTCTCTGAAGGCGAAGCACTGCTACTCGGGCGGAGTGATAACCGCAGCACCTGAGACGCGCTCTCTGCTCCTCACCACGGCTCGTCTCAGGTGCTGCGGTTATCACTCCGCCCAAGTAGCAGTGCTTCGCCTTCAGAGAATATAGTCGCCTTTAGAGAATATAGTTCCCAGTATTTATACGGTTAAAATATGTCTGTGTCTCATGTGACTTTGTTTTTTGTACACTCTGTGACTATACAAATCACAACATGTAAATAGAAAAATGTTTGCGTTATTTTGTCACTTATTTGGATTAGTATGCTAGCTGCAACCATTTACATCCAGTCTTTGTGCTAAGCTAGGCTAGTGGTGGGTGCGTCAAACAGACTTATAGCACGCACGGAGATGAAAAAGGTATGTATGGACTTTTCTAACTCTGGGGCATAAGGTGAATAGGCTAAAGTCCCAAAAAGTCGGAGTGTTCCTTTAAGATGAAAATATTTGTATTGACCTTTATTGTTATTAATACTTTAATGTTGTAGTAGTAGTTTGTAATTTTTGGTCACACTTTAGTTTTGGGTCCAGATCTCACTATTAACTAAGTATTAACTATGACTTTTGCCTCAATAAACTCCTAATAACGGCTTATTAATAGTTAGTAGTTGTTAAGTTTAGGTATTGGGTAGGATTTAGGGATGTAGAATATGGTTATGCAGAATACGGCATTAATAAGTGCTTTATACAAGTACTAATAAACAGCCAATATCCTAGTAATATGCGTGCTAATAAGAAACTAGTTTAGGGTCCAATTCTCATTATTAACTAAAGTATTACCAAATGTTTTTTCAATAGTGAATCAGGGTTATTATAGTTAACTAAAACTAAAACCATAAAAAAACTAACATTTGGTTACTTTAAATAAAATAAATGTTAACTAAAATAAAATATAAACAACTTTTTTTCAGCTAGTTGCCAAAGTAACATTTCTCATTTTTTCTCAGAATTTGATTAGCTTAAACAAGTAAAAATAAAATAAATAAACATAATAATAATAAAATAAATCATAAACACAAAAACGAAAAGAAAAAAAAGACAAAAGCACGCTTACTAAAACTTTAACTAAAATTAAAATGAAAAATGAAAAATACAAAAATATAAATGTATTCAAAAGATTACCAAAAAAAAAACTATAATAGTATCTCAATGCTACTATAATCTGGTCTGAAGTACAACTTGAATGTATTTTGCATCCTCCAGATTTGCAGTCTCATGAGAGGAGGGATAGCAGAGCGCGGCGGGGTCCGTGTTGGCCACAGGATCATTGAAATCAATACCCAGAGTGTTGTGGCCACCCCTCATGAGAAGATTGTACACATTCTGTCTAATGCAGTTGGTGAGGTAAGTTTGGGGAGCACGATCGAGCTCCACACCTGCCTAACAACATAATATTTTTCACATCACTAATTCTCCAATGAGGTAATAACCCTATTTATTTCAATTATGATCATGAAACTACGGAAACTTGGCACCTGGCTTAGCTCTGTTTCATGTAGATCACAGCGGCCCAAAAAGGGTTTTGGACACTTTTCTCAGAAGTTATTTTTGCAATGACTGTTAATCAACCAGTGCCAGTGTGATTTTAGTATGAAGTCAATTCACTCAAGTTCACACAGGTGTCCTATCAGAGTAACCACAGGTGTTGTTCATCGTGATAACTATGATCATGATCCACTAATGTTTGACAACCAGAAAGGGTCAAAATACTTTGGGTACACTCCTACAACAACAACGTACTAAAAACTGAAAAGTTTTTCTTTTGCATTTTTCACATACAGACGACAACGTGGTCAAAACGATCCCCGTTCACACGGATCCGCGAAAATGACCAAAATCGATATATTATTCATGCCAGGCCAGTAGTTGGCGATGTCACTTTGGAAAGAAACACTACGCGCCAATAGACTGAACACATAATACTCATGTGCATGACGTCACCATTTTCACAAATTCGCATATTTGGTTTTCAAAAACTCTGTTCAAAAGTTTGCGTTTTCAGGCCCCCAAACGGCAGTTGTCGTGTAAATGAACGTCCAGAATGAATAAAAAGTCCCTTAAAGGAATGTTCCAGGTTCAGTACAAGTTAAGCTCAACAGAAACACTGAATCCCATTTTCTTTCTCTTCTATTTGTGCTTAGTGAGCGCATGTGTGCAATATTCTCAAAATGCCCATCTCGCGAGTATCTTCGTGTAAGTACCTTATGGCCTACATGAATGTAAACAATTGAGAAAGAAAACATATACATACCATTATATTGCATCCGTGCACTGCATTTTGGTCTTAAAGTGACAGCAGCCTAAAAACCTGTCATCAATATTAATCAAACAAGAAAATTACAATTTTGTAAAAAAAAAAAAATTTGTATTAAAATATAAAGCCAAAATCGCTTTTGTAGCTTTAACAAAGATTAATTATATTTAATTTATACAGCAAAGACTATGCAGTTATTTTACATTTGATTATTCAATTTCTGTACCTGAATACTGCTGGACTTGCCTGAAAAAATAAAGCACTGTTTATTTCATTTGTATTTTTGTTCTATTATATTTATCTATGCTTGTAATCTATGCAGATTCACTCACCTACAAAATCACCCCAATCATTCTAGAATTATTAATTCTTTCCAAATAGAGCTATTCATCCAGTGAAAGTGTTTTCATATCGCAATTTGTAGTATTGCAGGAAAACAAAATATCGCAATGTCATTTTTTTCCCAGGATCGTGCAGCCCTATTGCACATCTTTAAAAGTGTGCTTGGAAATCTTTCAAATAAATGCAAAAATACATGGAAAACTTAAAGTTTACTGTTTGGCATTTAAAAACAAAAGTATAATAGCAAAAATTACTATACTGTGATATATATATATATATATATATATATATATATATATATATATATATTGTGAAAAAAATGTTCTCATGTCACGACCCACCGGTGGGCCCAAATCCATTACATTTTTAAAACAGTAATATCCTATACTAAACCTAAACTAATCTTGACACACTATATATCATTTGAAAGCTTACAATCTCTAGTTTCCATACTCCTACCTTTATTTTGAAATAGTGATCAACATGAAAAATCATGAAAGAAGGGTAGAAACCTCAGTTTGTTTTCATGCTAAGAGTTCAAAAGATAGCATCCATTCAATTATTTTAGAAAAAAAGGTCTGAATTTTATTTTTTTATATAAATAAAAAAAATTATAGATTCACCATTTGTGATGTGGCAGGAAGCTATAACGCACATACTTGTTATTTTTATGTGTTTCTTAGAGGTTGAATTCATATCAAAATCTGCCAAACTTCTCATATTACTTCTGAATAGGATGTCTACTTCATAAATTGTATGAAAATTGTGGAAATAATGGTTCATATCACTCAAAACACATATGGAAATGGAGGCACCCTTATATGGGCAGATGGTTGTCATCTAGTGAAAAAGTTTGGTACTGCGCCCAAACAAAATCTTACTGAAAGGTCATTTTTTGAGATATCAACCTAAAATTTGAATCACAACTTGTTCAGATTTTTGGCTTTGATTTTTTTTTTTTTGCAGTTTTAGAGTCGCTCAGGTTTTGAAAATATACACTCACCTAAAGGATTATTAGGAACACCTGTTCAATTTCTCATTAATGCAATTATCTAATCAACCAATCACATGGCAGTTGCTTCAATGCATTTAGGGGTGTGGTCCTGGTCAAGACAATCTCCTGAACTCCAAACTGAATGTCAGAATGGGAAAGAAAGGTGATTTAAGCAATTTTGAGCGTGGCATGGTTGTTGGTGCCAGACGGGCCGGTCTGAGTATTTCACAATCTGCTCAGTTACTGGGATTTTCACGCACAACCATTTCTAGGGTTTACAAAGAATGGTGTGAAAAGGGAAAAACATCCAGTATGCGGCAGTCCTGTGGGTGAAAATGCCTTGTTGATGCTAGAGGTCAGAGGAGAATGGGCCGACTGATTCAAGCTGATAGAAGAGCAACTTTGACTGAAATAACCACTCGTTACAACCGAGGTATGCAGCAAAGCATTTGTGAAGCCACAACACGCACAACCTTGAGGCGGATGGGCTACAACAGCAGAAGACCCCACTGGGTACCACTCATCTCCACTACAAATAGGAAAAAGAGGCTACAATTTGCAAGAGCTCACCAAAATTGGACAGTTGAAGACTGGAAAAATGTTGCCTGGTCTGATGAGTCTCGATTTCTGTTGAGACATTCAGATGGTAGAGTCAGAATTTGGCGTAAACAGAATGAGAACATGGATCCATCATGCCTTGTTACCACTGTGCAGGCTGGTGGTGATGGTGGTGTAATGGTGTGGGGGATGTTTTCTTGGCACACTTTAGGCCCTTTAGTGCCAATTGGGCATCGTTTAAATGCCACTGCCTACCTGAGCATTGTCTCTGACCATGTCCATCCCTTTATGGCCACCATGTACCCATCCTCTGATGGCTACTTCCAGCAGGATAATGCACCATGTCACAATGCTCGAATCATTTCAAATTGGTTTCTTGTACATGACAATGCGTTCACTGTACTAAAATGGCCCCCACACCCACCAGATCTCAACCCAATAGAGCATCTTTGGGATGTGGTGGAACGGGAGCTTCGTGCCCTGGATGTGCATCCCACAAATCTCTATCAACTGCAAGATGCTATCCTATCAATATGGGCCAACATTTCTAAAGAATGTTTTCAGCATCTTGTTGAATCAATGCCACGTAGAATTAAGGCAGTTATGAAGGTGAAAGAGGGTCAAACACAGTATTAGTATGGTGTTCCTAATAATCCTTTAGGTGAGTGTATATTTTATATAAAATATGAATAATAAAATATTTTACATTGTACCTTTTCATAAACTTTCAGTTTCTCTTTCTTAATTTATTTCACTTTTATCTGCCAAATGTCTTCTTTAAAACGAGACCAATCTTACGTCTATATTCCAAAACATTCTTGAATTACAACCATTTAAGTTCGAAATGTGCATTTTCATGTTTATTCAAAAAAAGGGGGGTGAGCTTAACAGGTTAATAAGTTTTCATATCGCCCACCACTAGTTCACACTTATATATTTTTACGTTTGTCTTGAGTGTCTAATGGTTTTTGCGGTCACTTGAACCTGACTCTCACGTTTCGCCCCACTCTGAACAGATTCACATGAAGACTATGCCGGCTGCCATGTACCGCTTGTTAACAGCCCAGGAGCAACCAGTTTACATCTAAAGCTACAACGCTTTCTCAAGCCTCCTGCCCCGTTGTCACCAGATATAACCTTAATCTTGATGTGAAAGTGTCAGGCCTGTGGACTGGTGACTGTGTGATTGAATCCACTGAAGCTCTGCTCAACATGGCTCTCCATGACTTCACTGCCTCCCCTGAGCTCTTCATCTGTTCTTTTCTGTTGCTGTGAGTGAGATTGCTGTGCTGTGTTGTTCCTCTCTGTGTGCACTGGAACGAAGCAGAGAGAGAGTGTGAGAAATATTTAAAGAGCCCCATCACAGGAAATGGTGTCCTATTGAAACCAGATACCGACTCTTGTGTGATGTGAGCGTTAGGTGGACAAAAAGGAGTTTGCCTTACCATTCTTTTTTGCTGTTATTTATTCGGGCTTGGCAGTCATCAAGCGTTTTAGATTCAACTTTGAGGAATGTCTGAGGAATATGGTGGAAATAGCAAACTGTAACTTTAATTCATGAAATGGAGTTTGAATTGAATTGGTCACAACTTACAGGATGTTGAATTTGAATTTGAATTGGAACGACAGGAAAATACATATACTGAATTGCAATTTCAAAGACATTAAGCAGTTATTAACTCATAAAATAACTTTGCCTAATTATGTTTATATATTTCCTCATATGTATAATGTATTTTTCTTAACTGATTACATTTTCAATTAATACAGCCACCAAAATTTTAATTTTGTTGAATTTGAATTAACCACAAAATGTACTTTGACAACAGTTTTTTTTTTAAAAGTGACATCTTTTGACTGGATAATATTGTAAGTAAACTAGAGCATTCTGGGAAATGAAGTGTTTTTCAATTATGGTTCATAAAATGAAAGTTAATTTATTTGATATGGTGTATTACATATACATTTCAAACATTGTTAATATTATTTAATGCTTCTAAAAACAGCTCATATGTTGCATCTTTGATCATATTTATAGGTAATTGATACCGAAACACGAAATACACTTACATTTCTTTAACTTAACATTTTACTTGCTTAAATTCAAATCTGCATCCTGTTTGCTTAAAAATGGACCAAACCATTGAGTCCTGTGAAAAGGTTTTTTTAAACAGTTCCTATCAAAATGACGATGAGCTTTTTGCTTTATAGGAATGTCTAGTATACTTAGGAGTATATATATAGTAGAGCACATAGAAATTGTGGATGAAATGCCTTACAGAATGATGATGCCATATTTTGAAAGAAAGAAAAGAAAAGAAAGTGTTTTGGAAATACATGGAGGTGCATTTTGGAGATTTGAGAATAGTTGATGTTGTATGAATGGGACACGTTTTGGACAACCTCTTTAAATAAACACACATATATTACAGTCAGGGGAAAGTGTCCTAAAAATTAACCATTGTGTTTTACTGGATTTTTTTTTATTTTTTTTTTTTTATTGATGTGCAATATTTTTTGTTGTTGTAAATGAATCCATTCCTTATTTTTATGCACAGAAAGCCTTCCTTTTTGTCTTAAGCATCTGTAAATGAAATAATATTGCAAATTAAATATGCCCATATTAGTAGCATTTTCTTTTAAACATTTATACTTGGAAAAAAAAGTTTGTGTTGACATTTTCAGGATGGATTTTTTTCATTACGGTCTTTTTTTTTATGAACTAAATGTTTAATTCATGTGTGCTACTTTTTCCACTTAGTGGTTTGTTTGTTTTTTCACTCAAGAACAGAATGTGTCTTAAGTGTATTCGCTCTCAGAAAGCTTAAATCTGGTACATTTGAGCTGGATTTGCAAGTGTGTATGACTCAGTATCCAGTATACTGTTTTAGTATAGAGCATCTCAACACGAACCGATTGAAAACTGACTGTGTTTCCAGAGATTTGCCCTCTCAGACAAACATTATAGTACCATCTGTGCAAGAACCTCAGCATGCTATTTCTTATTAGAGACTGTCTGAAGTCTGGCAAATATCACTATATCTGATTTTGCGTCTGAAGAAAAAACAAGCAGAAAATGTCTTACAAGAAGCCTTTCTCCCCACTCTCCACTCTAACCACTCTCCCCATATTTTACCAGTAAGAGTACTTGCGTGTTGCCTGGAACTCTTTTGAGAACACACTCACACATTTGTATCTTTTACCATCAAATGATTGTTACAGCAATGTATATTATATCACAATCTGATGACATTTCTGCAGTTGAATCTGTATTGATACTAGAAATATTGCGAGGAATCTTATTTCTCTGCGACGACTGTATTTGATGGTATTCTGGCTCTTTCAGATGTTACCAAGCTCCCTGTAATTGTGGCGCTGATAAGAAATTATACTTCTTGTTGCTTAAAATGTGAATTTCACCCCACAATATGACCTCATTAGCACTGTATTATTTTACTAATTGAATCAAAAGTCATTAACACAGAGGAAGGGCCTCATGTTTTATTGTTTTTTTGTGTGTGTGTGTGTGTGTGTGAAGCATGATCTTTTTGTATGCATTGCTATTTATTCTTGTAGTGAGTGTGATGTGTGATTACAAATGACTTCGTCATCATCAAATAAAGCCAGCTAGACACTTTCATATATATATATAATATTATATTTATTTACATAATATATACAGTATATCCAATGAATATATACCATGTGTACAATAATGAAAGTAAACTGCAAAAGTCTTTGACACCAGTGTTCTACTATTTAATATGTTATTTTTAAGGGGCATCATCGCGTCATGATTGAAATCCGCAGGCTGAATAACACTAACTTTTGCCATAATAATGTAATTGGTCTGCTACCACCATAGCATCTTCCCATATTTATTGTATGAGATGTTGTCCAGTTTTACACCGAAATGAAACAGTGACAGTTTAGACGGTTACGTTTTTTGAGCTGTAATATTAACGCATCAACCTAGTGTCCCAGACTTCTGCACTATACAGTATTCTGTGTCCACCTCAGAATAATGTACACGCTTTAATGAGGGATGGATTTAATTATTTAATAATGGAGAAGCAAAACAAGTGGCTTAATGTGTTATTAATGACACCAGGTATGAAATATCAGTGTACATAATATGTAACCCTGGATTTGCAGAGTATTGGACGGATTCCCACCTCAAGACTGTAGAATGCAAGGCCTCAGCAGAGTGTGTGGTTCGTACTGAAGTAGAAAAGAAACTGTGGGTTTGATTAGTATTTATAATGCACTTGCTCTGAATGTAATTACAATTATATGTTTGTCACTGTCTAAAAGTAAAAACACACTTTCTGTAAAGCGATAGCAAAGTTTATTTATTTGCTAGCTTCTCTGTGATTGAACTATTTAGACACATTCCTTTACCATAGCAGGAATGTTTGTAACAGTATTTACACTATTAAACCAACTACTGAGAGTGTATATTACTAGAATGTCTCTTTCGTCTCACACACGGTCAGCATGATTTTCAGTTACTGGTCCTGGTCATCATCCAAAACGGTAGCTGTTGTGTATTTACCCCAAGTGTGCTGTGTAATGTGCTCAAATACACACTACTGTTCAAAAGTTTGGGGTCGGTAAGTTTTTTTCCCTGTTTCCTGTTCTTATGCTCACCAAGGCTGCATTTATTTGATAAAAAAAACACAGTAATACTGTGAAATATTATTACAATTTAACAGAACTGTTTTCTCTTTTAATATATTTGAAAATGTAATTTATTCCTGTGAAGGCAAAGCTGAATTTTCAGCATCGTTACTCCAGTCTTCAGCGTCACAAAATTCGTCAGAAATCATTATAATATGCTGATTTGATGCTCAAGAAACATTTCTTATTATTATCAATGTTGATAACATTTGTGCTGCTTAACATTTTTGTGAAAGTTTTTAGGATTCTTTGATGAATAGTACGTCATTTATTTGAAATATAAAACTTTTATAACATTATACATTTCTTTTCTTTCACTTTTGATCGATTTAATGCATCCTTACTGAGTAAAACTATTAATTTCTTTTCTTTTTTTTATCTGGTAACACTTTATTTTAGTGTCATTGTTACACGTTACATGTAGTTACTGTAGTAATAAATAAATTATGCATAATTACATGCAACTAACCCGAAACCAAACCCTCATCCTAACCTTATAGTCAGTACATGTAGTAAATTATTATTACTCAGTACTTAAATGTATAATTACACTGTAATACTGACACAGCGTAACCAAAAATCTTACTGACCCGAAACTTATAAACGGCAGCGTATAATTAGAGAAGTTTAGGTAACACTTTATTTTAAGGTGACGTAGTTACACGTTACTACATATTCTATAAAAATAACAGTAAATGATGCATAATTACAAGTAACTAACCCTAAACCAAATCCTAACCGTAACTCTATGGGAAGTACATGTAGTTAATTAATACTCAGTACTTATTTGAGCAATGATGTAACTGTCACCTTAAAATAAAGTGTAACTAAAGTTTATTCTACACTCTCGTAATGTCAATTGAATAAAAAACCCAGACAAAAGGCAGATGATTTTAAAACCATGTTTAATTCAGGAGGAATTTGGATAGCATGTTTCACCCATATTCAGATGAGCCTCCTCATTTTCAGTAATAATGCACAATCCATCTCTGAGAACATCTCATTACATTTTAGTTTATGGTCCAATTCTCACTATTAACTATAGTTGCTTATTAGCATGCATGTTACTAGGATATTGGCTGTTTATTGGTACTTATAAAGCACATTTTAAATGCCTTATCCCCTTAATCCTACCCAATACCTAAACTTAACAACTACCTTACTATTAATAAGCAGTAATTAGGAGTTTACTGAGGCAAAAGTCATAGTTAATAGTGAGAACTGAACCCTAAACTAAAGTATGACCGAAATAATAATATTGTTCAGAATGGTCAAATAAAATAAAATAAAAAGTTTCAAATTCATTCTCTCTATCTCACAATATGCTGATTTAATTAGCATTGAGTAATTCTCCACATCACATTAAGCTAAATATAGCCATACTATTTTAATGTTTCTCTTAATATAATGATTATTGTATTTTTCACATAGTCTATTTTTAAATCATTTTTAAATAAGGAACATGGACATTTGGTAAATAAACATTTTTTTTTTTTTCCCCCAGTGTTTTATTATAATCATGTGAAAAAATAAAAACAAGCAACAGCTGGAATTCCAACTAAAATTAAAAATGAATAATATTCAGTATACACACTGACAAACAAAAACAGAAAATGAAGTGAAATCATCTGTACTCTATACAAAGCTTAGCTTCCGTCACGTTGTGGTGTTCACCATACCTTCACCCGACTGGGACAGAGTCTGTTTCCTCGCTTTCCGCGCATATCCAGTCTGTTTGAGACGTCGCTCAGAGGACAGTTTCTCGGAAGACTCCTATAAGGCTGTGTGGGCGTTCCTGTTCCAGGCGGCGGGATCCTGCCCGAGAACTCATCCTGGAATTAGTCCGAGAACGGGTGCCTGTGAGCTGTGCGCAGGTGAAGGAGCTGAGATCGCCACAGCTGCGCAGGTGAAGGACGCCCGGACGTTTGCGCAGCGGCAGCGTGTTGGATGGGAGCTCCGTCTGCGCCGATTGAGCTGGTGCAACCTCTGAAACTGTGATGGCCTGGAAACATTAATGAACATGATCTCTTAGAGGACAGGAAATTATAGGAACAAAAATGGCTGAATGGGATATTCATCTTATAAAACCTACTGTATTATATAAGATATGCTAATTTCAAATGATCAAAACATTGCTAATAAAACATGTTGTACAAAATCTACTTCATGCCTTCTGTCGTCAGATTGATAGTTTGTACTTTTTAGCAAGTAAAAGGCCTTTTAATATAACTGTAAAAACATCCCCCGTCAGATTGTGCCGCTTTGCCGTGAAATCTTTACTGTTTTTTATAAATTAAATGTAAATACTTTTATATTGTTAGCAATATTTCAAGATAAACACTTACTGGACTGAAGCAACTAGATTATCCACACATAATTATTTAGAAAAATCAATGTGAGTATCAAATATGATACATTGAGGAATGTTTATTTGAACATTTCTCAATCGTTGTTGTATGAATTATATGTTTTGCCCCCATAGTTAAAACTAAAGAGCTTAAAACTAAATCAGTTAAATATCATCTTACAAGACATATTATTGGGAGATATAGAGTACAAATTGTATTTATATGCATTATGTAGGTAGTCTGCTAATGCTGTACTGTTATAAAGATCTCATTGATTTACATTATAAGCAATCAGAATTTCATCTTACTTTTTGGCTATAGAAATATCAGCAACTGCACCAAATTGCATATTTTTGCTCAGTTTGGGACTCATAGAGGTGTTTTCCCTTACTCAAGTATGAGCTCCATATTCACCTGTATTATATGAGCCTAATAGCCTGATGTATCAAATATGATACTTTTTTGATTTTGTCTAAAGGTCAAATAAACTGTTCCAACTATTTCATATGTCAGGCTTTACAGGGTTAAAGAGATAGTTCACCCAAAAATGAAAATTCTGTCATCATTTACTCAACATTTTGATGGGCCCCATTGACTTCCATAGTATTTTTTTTCCTACTATGGAAGTCAGTGGGGCTCATCAACTATTTGGTTACCCATATTCTTCAAAACATCTTCTTTTGTGTTCAGCAGAAGAAAGAAACTTATACAGGTTTGGAAAAACTGAGTATGAGTAAAAAGAGTAAATGATGACAATCTATGAAACTATCCCTGTTAAAATGTCACGAGCTGGATCGCCCACTTGAGCACCAAAGCTAAATGTGTCAGAGCACGTGCTCTAAGCAATACTATGCGTTTTTTTGTGTCTTGCCTGGTCGATGAAGCTGGCACAGCGAACGGCCTCCTCCATGTGTTCCTCATCAGAGCGCAGCACGGTTTTGATGCTGTTGACCAGCTCCTGTACCTCAGGGGTCAAGCTGCATGACGACTGCTCCAGAAAACGTGCCACCAGCAGTTTTGTGTCTCTATAGTTCTGGTAGTCCACCATGGAGTTGGGACGAGGCTTCCGTTTGCCACGGCCCCGTCGTAGCGTAACCGTCCCATGCTCCGTTCCTGTCGCTGACGCCAGGCCTAATTCTGTCTGTGTAGCGGCTTCACAACTCATTACTATGAGAGAGAGAGATATACCAATATCACAATGACATATTTACCCCTCCATGTTTTTGACAAATATGTGTACAACTATGTACACTCATTGGAGATAAACTCATTTCACTTTTTTAAAGCACACAATGCTTTCAAGCAGAGCCACACAATTAGAGGGTGGAAATCTAATTGCAATTTTTTACACAAAAATGCTATACTTGTTTGTTGTGCGGCCAACATTTTTTATTTTATATTAATAAGACATATTATATATTAATAATATATTATTATTATTATCATCAATATATTATTATTATTATTATGTATGTTACTATTAGATTCCTATTTACATTCATGTAACTAATTATTTAATATTGTTAAGTATTATTATTCAATAAAAATATTATTTAAGGCACCCCCAGGTGAATAGGGTAAAAAAAATAACTAATAGATACCACCATACTTCACGAGTTGATTGATTACATTAATAATTGCAAAACAAATTGTATTACAAGTTTTCTGAAATGTTATGTTTAAATATGCAAATGAGGCATTACTTATTTAATATGCACTAATTTGCATAAATGTCTATAACAAAAATCTGAACATTGGATGAAGTCAGGTTCAAAATACTTGTTTATTTTTTTATATATATTATTAGAGTCAAAGGTTTTTACAGAGGGGATTTTGGATATCTCTATTTATCACTATTACTGTCAACAGCCAAAAATAAATACATTTTCACAATTTTTTTAGGAATACATTTTTTTTTATAAAATCAGGAAACCTATATATGAACAAACCCCTCTGTAAAAACCTTCAGAATAAAGATAAGAATAAAACTGTAAAGTTTGGTGTATATAAGTGCTACTGAAGTAGAGATTTCAGGCAGTGTAGGAGGAATAAATCATTTTGAGAAAACGGCCTTTAAAGATATATACTGTAATTGAAATTACACACAAATAGATAAAGTGATCTAAAAGATACTGGTAAAAGTGTATTTTTGGACGTTTTCTTTCCACTAGTCTGAAAAAAACACTTTATGAAAAGCCAAAAAGCCCAAAATCTCAAAATTGACAGATGCATGAAAAAAACACACATCGTTAAAATACGAATATTTATCGTAATTTTCGAACATTAAACCATCAAGCTTTTATTTTGCCTGAAAGCGCAGGGAATCCTGAATATTCACATTTAAGCTGAGAATGTGTGTAATTTCAGTAGTAGGACAAAGCATCAAAGTCTCTTCGAGTAATTTTAACTAGCCACAGGCTATTCTGTACTCATAAATTAAAAACTGTTATTTCAAAAACACATTCAAAATCACTGAGGAAGCCCATGGCTCAAACATCATAATTCTCTTATAGCGTTTAGGACAAGAAACTGAACCGCTCTATTTGACCAAGTTAAACAGAAATGTATCCACCTAAGCCAGTTGGTGTTGGTATAACGGCCAAGACCAGTTTCAGTTTTCAGTTGTACAGGACTTGGAAAAGCATAAACACTACATAAACCGTTAATCCTACATCAGATAGACATAAGAGAAGGTTTCACTAGTGTGTGTGAGAGAGATTTCTTGAAGAAAAAACTTGAAGAAATGGAGTCAATTTATGGCCGTGTATTTAATCGCCCTCTGCTCCCCCTCATCAGTAACACTGAGAGTCCTATATTTAAAAAAGGGCTTAAAGTAACCACTGACAGGTATAGTTCCTCTAGATTTACTATCAGACCAGTTCTCTGCTTTGGATACACACACCAAGTAAAAAGAAACCTCCATCTGTAATTGGAGAGAAGCCAGTGTTCATAAACTAATTATAAAGAATTGTGTCAGTGTCTGCTCTTCGACCTTTTATGGAAAAATTATTTTATGTAGATTTAGGCTTAAAACAAGACAACTCTGCTTGTACGCTACAAGAACATATCAGCACCCTGACAAGAACATATCTCCTAAAATAAAGTTTTAATATCTTGTTTTTAATATCTAATTTTGCTTAGGTAAAATATATATTACGTAGTCAACATTTGAAGTGGATCAAAAAAGTTAATCAAAGTTGTCCAAAGACAAGAACGGGTATTGGTTCAAAATTCATGTATAACTTTGATGAAAGGGTTTTGATCCACTTCAAATGTTGACTACTGCATTTATATCAGACTAGACTGTCGCAATTGACCAACCAGACCATTTTGAGGATTCCTTCCCTTACCTTTGGCGGTCAGGTCTAGCAGGACGGGGTCGCTGTTGGACCTGCGGAGGCGAGGTCTGTGGGGTTTTCGGCTGTTGGAGACTGTGCTGTGAGGGTGTGGTGAGGACTGTCTCGGCGGGGTGGGGCTCAATATGGCCGTCTGACAGCTCTGGTCTGAATAAAACATGCAAACAAACTACATAAAGAAACATAATTTGTTCTGAAGTCTTTCTTGTTTTTCTTTATGTTTGTCCTGTGTCAGCAACTGCTTGGTCAAATCCATCAAAAGAGGAATCTGGCCAAAACAAACCTAGTCTATAAAGTCTACCAGAGACCATTTTAAGAGTTGTGCTGTCGAAATCAAGAGATGTAACATCATGTTACTTCATAACAAATAACAATATCTAAAATCTACCAATCTATCTTAATATTTTTTGAAAGAAGTCTCTTATGCTTACCAAGGCTGCATTTATTTGATAAAAAAAAACAGTAAAAAAAAACCCAGTAATATTGTGAAAAAAATATTACAATTAACATTTATTTTTTATTTTTTTAAATGTATTATAAAATGTAATTTATTCCTGTGATGCAAAGCTGAATTTTCAGCAGCCATTACTCCAGTCTTAAGTCGCATGATGAATCAGAATTGATGAATTGAAAGTACAAAAGAACAGCATTTATTTGATATAAAAATCACTTTTGGTCAATTGAATGCATCCTTGCTGAATAAAAAAATATTATTATTTTTTTAATTCCCTTTTAAATCTGGAAATGACAAACATGTGAAGATCATGCAGTTCAGGTTCTGCTGTCATTAAACCAAATTCATCTTCATTTTTCAATTCAATTACGTTTCAAATTGTTATGCTGATAATATAATTGGTGATAAAAAATTCTGTGTGAAATTAGAACATTTTGAAAAGTGGCCCCCATCTGAATAGTAACCTGTGGAGGATCATTAAAAACATGTCGTGCTATCTTTGAATGTGTTGAAGGATACAGACAGCTATAAAAAGAAAAATAGATCCCTCACCGAGGAACACTGGACATACAACTGACGCCACTAAAATACATTTCCTTTAATACACAGATGACATAATTATGGACTGGTACTGTGATACGCTGTGAGCATCTTGATTAAATATAGAGTACCAGAGGCACTGGATTCATAGAAGCGGTATCAATAACACCTTCACGTAGCAGCTCCAGATTTTTAAAAGGGAATTTTCTATTTGTTGATTATAACACCATTACACCTAACTTGCAATGTTTTAAAAGGTGAACTGTCTTTTGTTCTATGTTAAAATGCTTTCACATGCCATGGTTTAATGTTCAGAGACAACTGTGAAGGCCCGTTCACACCATGAACGACAACTATAATTATAACTATAAGATAACTATAACTATATTAGTTCCTCAGTTTTGTTGTCTGTCGCTTTAAATGGTCAGGATGGATTCTAAAAGGCTGTCAATGTTTTTATCATTTATCAGCTGGAAAAAATAATTCTGAAAGTGCTTTCAATTATATTGTTTCTCTGTCCCATTATCGTTATAGTTGTGGTGTGGACTCTGCTATTCTTTTACATTTAGAACGATTTTTAGAACTATATCTTTAACATTATTGTTATAGTCATCGTCCTTGGTGTGGTCCTTAAAGGGATAGTTCACCCAAAAATGAAAATTAGCCCATGATTTACTCACCCTCAAGTCATCCTAGGTGTGTATGAAATTTTTCTTTCAGACGAATACAACCGGAGATATAAATTAAAAAATAAAATGTCCTGGCTCTTCCAGGCTTTATAATGGCAGTGAATGGCTGTTTCTGTTTTGATGCCCATAAAAGTGCATCTATCCATCATAAAAGTGCTCCACACGGCCTTAATAAAGGCCTTCTGAAGTGAAGCGATGCGTTTGTGCAGGGGCGTAGAATTTAGTAGGGACACTAGGGACGTGTCCCTACCAATATCCAGTGACACTGATATATCCCTAGCAATAATTTCGATCAAAACTTAAAATATATTTATATTGATGTCCCCGTCCCCACCAATTTCAAAATCAAACCTACGCCACTGCGTTTGTGTATATATATTATACTGTATATATATATATATATATATATATATATATATACATACACTCACCTAAAGGATTATTAGGAACACCATACTAATACTATGTTTGACCCCCTTTCGCCTTCAGAACTGCCTGAAAGGGTTAGTTCACCCAAAAATGAAAATTCTGTCAGTAATTACTCACCCTCATGTTGTTCCAACCCCGTAAGACCTTCGTTCATCTTCGGAACACGAATTAAGATATTTTTGATGAAATCTGAGAGCTGGATCACTCCTCCATACTAGTCCATAGGCTTCTTCAGGGATTGAACTTGCCGGCCTCGAAAAGTTATTAAAGACATCGTTAAAATAGTCCAAGTGACTACAGTGGCTCAATCTTAAGTTTATCAAGCGACGAGAATACTTTTTGTACGCAAAAAAAAAACAAAAATAACGACTTTATTTCAACTATTAATTTCCTTCTCTGTGGGCCTCGAGTCAGTTCACTAGTGTAATAGCGTAAGCTTCTGTTGTTGTACGTCACATGCATCACGCACATGACCAGCATTGGCCAATAGTGAGCCTACGTGTGACGTAGCTCTACGGAATCACACTACGTTAACTGACTAGAGGCCCAAAGAGAAGGAAATGAATAGTTGAAATAAAGTCGTTATTTTTGTTTGTTTTTGCGCACAAAAAGTATTCTCGTCGCTTGATAAACTTAAGATTGAGCCACTGTAGTCACTTGGACTATTTTAACGATGTCTTTAATAACTTTTCGAGGCCGGCAAGTTCAATCTCTAAAGAAGCCTATGGACTAGTATGGAGGAGTGATCCAGCTCTCAGATTTCATCAAAAATATCTTAATTCGTGTTCCGAAGATGAACGAAGGTCTTACGGGGTTGGAACAACATGAGGGTGAGTAAATACTGACAGAATTTTCATTTTTGGGTGAACTAACCCTTTAATTCTACGTGGCATTGATTCAACAAGGTGCTGAAAGCATTCTTTAGAAATGTTGGCCCATATTGATAGGATAGCATCTTGCAGTTGATGGAGATTTGTGGGATGCACATCCAGGGCACGAAGCTCCCGTTCCACCACATCCCAAAGATGCTCTATTGGGTTGAGATCTGGTGACTGTGGGGCCATTTTAGTACAGTGAACTCATTGTCATGTTCAAGAAACCAATTTGAAATGATTCGAGCTTTGTGACATGGTGCATTATCCTGCTGGAAGTAGCCATCAGAGGATGGGTACATGGTGGCCATAAAGGAATGGACATGGTCAGAAACAATGCTCAGGTAGGCCGTGGCATTTAAACGATGCCCAATTGGCACTAAGGGGCCTAAAGTGTGCCAAGAAAACATCCCCCACACCATTACACCACCACCACCAGCCTGCACAGTGGTAACAAGTAGGGATGCACCGAACTGAAAATTCTTGGCCGAAACTGAAAACCGAAAAAGAGGAAACCAAGGCCGAAAACCGAAAACCGAAACACCGAAAGAAATTATGCCAATTATTAGTACCATTGCATTTATGGCTATGACTGTGTACAAACTTTACTAAAATCAAGGCATTGCAATTGCATAAATTAATATAACATTTTCAAAGAATAAATCAATTACAAATTATGCAAATATTTATTTAGCACATTGCAACAATGCACAGTATAAAATAAAATTCTAACTAAAATGTTTAACTTGACCCCACTCATGTGTACATTAAATAATAATCTACTGGCCTGCAGAAAGGTTTTAAAATTAAATGTTCTTCTCTCATAAAAACAAAGCCGAGCACGAACTT
This sequence comes from Rhinichthys klamathensis goyatoka, assembly GCF_029890125.1. NCBI lineage: Eukaryota > Metazoa > Chordata > Actinopteri > Cypriniformes > Leuciscidae > Rhinichthys > Rhinichthys klamathensis. The sequence goes on along the minus strand of NW_026606570.1, from coordinate 6,422,104 downwards.
CTCATCACACCAGCACCCAGTTTGCACGTCTAAATTAGTTGCTTACATTTTAAAAAATGAGCATACAATAGCATAAAAAGCCTTTTTTAATGAACAAAGGTCCAGGTTTAATACAAATGTACACGAAACTTAATGAAATATGTTTAGTGAAATTAGAAAATATTTAAGAGAGCGTTAATTTAGTTGTATACATACATGTTCCCATATACATATTTTTTTGTAATGTCACAAGTAGCCTAATAATCTCAGGGTTTACTGGGTTTTACATAATTATTTTTGTATTGGTGGTGGTATACTAAAAAATAAACATTGTCACGTGTTTATCTTTCTTCTCACCGATTCGTGATGGTTAGAGGACAGTTACTTGAGTCGTCTCCTGTCGTTTCAAAGAATAGTGCAACGGCGAGCGCGTCAAGTATAAACGCCTCGACCGTTTGGAGAGGTGCGCGCGCTGTCTGTGGAGACTCGCTCTGCGGAGCCAGGCGAAAGTATAAACAAGGCTTCCGTCTCCTCGCGATATACTGAAATACGTCCACACCGCAGACATGTTGCTTCAGACAAGCACGTGCAGGTCGCGGTTTCTGTTTGCGTCATCACAACATTTCGGCCGTATTGTTTCGGTGATAAAAGTCTTTCGGCCGAAAACCGAAAATGCACTTTTGGGCCATTTTCGGCCGAAAATTTTCGGTGGCCGAATATTCGGTGCATCCCTAGTAACAAGGCATGATGGATCCATGTTCTCATTCTGTTTACGCCAAATTCTGACTCTACCATCTGAATGTCTCAACAGAAATCGAGACTCATCAGACCAGGCAACATTTTTCCAGTCTTCAACTGTCCAATTTTGGTGTGCTCTTGCAAATTGTAGCCTCTTTTTCCTATTTGTATTGGAGATGAGTGGTACCCGGTGGGGTCTTCTGCTGTTGTAGCCCATCCGCCTCAAGGTTGTGCGTGTTGTGGCTTCACAAATGCTTTGCTGCATACCTCGGTTGTAACGAGTGGTTATTTCAGTCAAAGTTGCTCTTCTATCAGCTTGAATCAGTCGGCCCATTCTCCTCTGACCTCTAGCATCAACAAGGCATTTTCGCCCACAGGACTGCCGCATACTGGATGTTTTTCCCTTTTCACACCATTCTTTGTAAACCCTAGAAATGGTTGTGCGTGAAAATCCCAGTAACTGAGCAGATTGTAAAATACTCAGACCGGCCCGTCTGGCACCAACAACCATGCCACGCTCAAATCACCTTTCTTTCCCATTCTGACATTCAGTTTGGAGTTCAGGACATTGTCTTGACCAGGACCACACCCCTAAATGCATTGAAGCAACTGCCATGTGATTGGTTGATTAGATAATTGCATTAATGAGAAATTGAACAGGTGTTCCTAATAATCCTTTAGGTGAGTGTATATATATAGAAAAATATTCATGTTTAAAACTTTATAAAGTAAAATAACTAGCTTCCGGCCAAACGAACAAACGGATTCGACTTTTTGTCTAAGCGCATGTAATGCGACGTACTGCTGATATTTACGCTACGCCATAACGCACTACGTTACTTCCAACGTCACAAGTTGCGCTTTAGGTGTAAGTAGACTACATATGTTCGTTTGGCCGGAAGCTAGAATTTTACTTTGTAACATGTTAAATATGAATATTTTTCTGCATCGCTTCACTTCAGAAGGCCTTTATTAACCCCCCGGAGCCGTATGGAGCACTTTTATGATGGATAGATGCACTTTTATGGACTACAAAACAGAAACAGCCATTCACTCCCACTATAAAGCTGGGAAGAGCCAGGACAGTTTTTAATATAACTCCGTATTGTATTCGTCTGAAAGAAGAATGTCATATGGACCTAGGATGACTTGAGGGTGAGTAAATCATGGGTTAATTTTCATTTTTGGGTGAACTAACCCTTTAAGTCTGTAATGTCAATGTTTATCTATACTGCTCCTCTCAACAAGTCTATATGCAAAAATACAACTAGTTCATACCATCACTGGGCGTCTCCGTCTCTGCACTCTCTGTGAGGACCTCGGTCAGATCGGTCATTTGCACCTCAGTATTCTGGGCCTGATATAAATACAGAAGGTCAGTGAGCGGACAAGGACTGTATTTGATTGAGCTGTTGCCAATGTAAGCCTGCAGGACCAGGACATGGTGCCATGTTTGCTGAAATGAGGTCAGTAAGGTCTACTTCACAGAGTTGAAATGCTATCATGAATAAATGCTGTAAATGCTAACTGCCCTTTGACTTTCATCACAGAGATGATTATGCGATAGCAGATGGCATATGATCACTATATGAATCAGTACCTGAGCTGCTGGCTGCGGTGCAACAGCTTCATAAGGTGGAGGAGGGTCTAGAGGACAGAACACCTCCACTCCTTTAATTCTGGCACCGTATATATGAGGAAGAGGAATCATACCGTCACCAAACATCCTGTCAAAACACACACATTTACACTGTAAACAAGCCATGAGAAAATATAACGACAGTATAATATATAACATTGAAGATATACACCCATTAGTCTTTGATCAGGACATCCAATGAAACAGGAGTATATCATGCTTTCCCACACACAAACTTTAATCCTGTTTTAGGTTGCCAAAATATTTTGGTTGCCTGCCAAACACTGAGCCACCCACTAACAAATCTGATAAATCCTGCTGTATTTTTGGTTAAGAATTCAAGATCAAAGTGCATGTCTGTGCGACTGTGTGTGTGTGTGTGTGACACTAATACTTCAGCAGGATCAAGGAATGCTTGAAAGATTTTATCATACTGTTACTGTATACTGTAAAAAGTGAAATTATGCAGATGTTACCTTAATAGATATTTCACCTGATTAGTTTACATATACAAACATTACCGTTTAAAAGTTTATTAAATGGAATTAATATTCAGCAAGGACACGTTAAATTGATCAAAAGAGACACTAAAAATATTTATAATAATGTTACAAAACTCTATTTGAAATAAATGCTGTTCTTTTGAACATTCTATTCATCAAAGAATCCTGAAAAAGGGCTTTCCACAAAATATTATAAGCAGCACAACTGTTTTCAACATTGATAATAATAAAAATGTTTCTTGAGCATATTAGAATGATTTCTGATGGATCATGTGACACTGAAGACTGGAGTAATGGTGCTGAAAATTCAGCTTTGACCACAGGAATAAATTACTTTTTAAAATGTAATATATTAAAACAAAAAACAGCTATTTGAAATTGTAATAATATTTAAGAAAATTACAGTTTTTACTGTATTTTTGATCAAAATGCAGAACGTAAAAAACTTTATTCAAACATTTTTTGAATAACTAACTTTTGAATAGTAGTGTATTTGTCACCTAAGATTGATTTTTTGAGGATAAGAGACTTCTTTCAAGGACATTATAAATCTTACCAAACTTTTGAACGATAGTGTATGTTGTACATTATTCATATTACTTATGCAAATTATATATTATGTGTTTTATATTTAATTATGATTAATCCAAACGTTTACTTTTTTTTTCTTTTAAAAAAAAAATAAAAGTAGTATAATTCATCAAATAAAAAGTATAGATTAATTTATGTGTCATTAAAAAATAAACCCAACACAGTCAAGTTGATTCAGTAATAATAATTCAATTAAATCATATTTTACCTCCGAGCCAGACGAGGGGTGTAAGAGTAGAAGGTGGAGAAGTATGAAGGAGGAGGTGCAGGGGCTACAAATTCGTCTGGGTCAGGAAGATGAGTCTGCTCATCCACTTCCTCTGGGACAGGCCTGGCCTCTTCCTGCCAAAGACCATCATAATCACATGACCAGGCCTTAGAAATATCTGACACAACATGTCTAAACAGTCTAAATAATCTATGCCAGACACTGACCAAGAATTATATTATATTATAGATTTTTTTCTTCTTCATATTTTCTGTAATATGATTTATCTCACCATGCAGGGCCGTCTGGTTGAGAAGATCTGGAGATATCTGAGCGCAGCAGCAACCAGACACACAGCTGTGGCCAGAGCATTCAGCGCACACAATGCAAAGAGCACTTTCTGGAAGAGAGAAAACTTTATGGTCTGTCATGGCATTCTGCAGTCAAATATTTTCCTAACCTGGCCTAATTATACCAAACTGCATATTTCCCATTTCCCAAATTAATGATTTCCTATATGCCTGTTTGACGTCTCTTATATATTATATCTGTCTTCTATATACACACACCAGACACTTTTTAGGTACACCTGTTCAACTTCTTGTTAACACATATCTAATCAGCAAATCACATGGCAGAAACTCAATGCATTTAGGCATGTAGGCATGGTCAAGACGATCTGCTGAAGTTCAAACTGAGCATCAGAATGGGGAAGAAAGGTAATTTAAGAGACTTTGAACGTGCCATGGTTGTTGGTGCCAGACGGGCTGGTCTGAGTACTTCACAAACTGCTGATCTACTGGGGTTTTCATCTTCTGATGGCTACTTCCAGCAGGATAACACACCATGTCACAAAGCTCAAATCATCTCCACTGGGTTTCTTGAACATGACAATGAGCTCACTATACTGGAACTGACTCCTCAGTCACCAGATCTCAATCCAATAGAGCAACTTTAGGATGTGGTGGAATGGGAGATTCGCATCATGGATGTGCACCCGACAAATCTGCAGCAATGGTGTGAGGCTATCAGGTCAATATGGACCAAAATCTCTGAGGAATGTTTCCAGGACCTTGTTAAATGTATGCCACGCATACATTTAGAATAGAATATTAGAATATTTATTTGTCATTGTAACGAGTACAACAAAATTAAGTACAGTCCTTGTCAGGTACCAACCATCTAAAACAACTAAAATACTGCTACTACATACAAATTAATACTAAAAACACATAGGAGACACACCCAAGCAGACATTCACATTTAAAAAAAATAAATAAATAAATAAATAAATAAATAAATAAAAATTGCACATGACCCTTTTGACACCAATCAGTGGTGGGGACTATCATTTAGCAGCATTATTTAATGCACTTATGGCTGTTGGATAAAAGCTGTTTTGTAGTCTATTTGTTCTTGTTTTCATGGACCTATATCTCCTGCCTGACGGCAGTAGTCTGAACAGTGTATGACCAGGGTGTGATGAGTCCTGTATGATGGTTTTGGCCTTTTTGATGCAGCGAGAGCTGTGAAGTTCTTCCAGAGTGGGGAGGGGGGAACCAGTGATTTTCTGTGCAGGGCTCTAGAGTGCGACCATTTTGGTCGCACATGCGACCAAAATTTGTAAGGGTGCGACAAGAAATTTTCCTAGGTCGCACCAGTGCACCTAACGTTCTCGCATGATCGCATCCGTTGCCTCTCCACAAACGAGTATTTTGTTCTCCTTGCACGCATGGTTGGATCATATCGTGGTCTAAACCAATCAGAGATAGAGATTGGGCGGGTCTTTGCCTCTGATTGGTTGTGGTTCAGATGTTCCTGTAGGACTAAAATGCTCCGTGCTGTGTGATTGAAATAAATTGCGACCTGTCACCTGAGCACCAGAGAATCAGTTACGGCAATCAGCAGCATCAGCTAAATAAACGCAGGAAAACAGACGAAACTTTTAAAAATGTAGGCTACTTGAACTAGGTAAATTTCTCGATTTTAATCGATTCTCGTTGATTTTTACGAAACGTTGGGCTATGCTGTTTTCAGTTGATGAATGAATGGAACATTGTAGCGAGCATCCCATCCAATAAATCGCAATAATCTTTGTGCTTTGTTACTATTGATATGAAACAAAGTCTCAGATTTCAAATTAGGTCCATTTTTTTACGAAATTCAAAAACATAAATATAATAGTGTATTGACGCTGTGGCGTGAGATCGCTCTGGTTCTGCTCAAGAGAAGCATGATTTTCTCTTCCGCCTTAATAATACCAGTTACAGCGCGAAATAAACATGAACGAGCATCTGAAAGTGTGTTAAAAGATAGAGTACAACTTATCGAAATCCGTATCTTTCACATGGAATCGCTCAATCAGTGTTTCAACCGTGGAAAGACGTCAGTAAAACGCTTGTAAACAATGTCATGTAACGTCACATTTACCTCAGAAAAAACATATCCAGTGCCCATAAACTCGTTAGCTAGCTAGAAAAATTAACTCTAGAGGAGCATTGTGCCTAATATATGGACCATATTACATATTCATTATAATTTTTTATGTTTTTCAATATTTACTGCATGTTGTTTGAAAAAAATCTGGCAAGTTTTTATGCAGCCACCATTTAAATGTTTATATTTCATATAACTTTATTATTATTAAAAAAATAATAATAGTGTAATTTAGGTGTTTGTGTACAAATCAGGTAATTTTTACCTTCAATATTATAGTAGGCTAATGAAGCATAGTAGGCTACAACTGACTCCCAGTTTACAGCATTAGTTGAGATTTGTTTTTCTTGAGAAAATTTGCCATGTATTGTACCTGATATCCAAAATAATCAATATTGAATCGAATTGTGAAATTTGTGTCAATACCCTGCCCTAACTTGAACAATGTAAAAACAGCACTTTAATTTTTTTTTAAAGATTTATATTTTTATGTACAGTATAATTGTGCTTCAAAAAAAAAAAAAAAAACTACACCTTATTCTTGTTTAAAAGCATTTACATAATATATATGAATATATGGAGTGTGATAAAAAGGTGACCTTGAAATTGTGGCGTTAAAGGCGACGCGAGACGAGGAAAAATTTGAGTGCACCTAAATTTTGTGCTGGTGCACCTAAATAAAAAAGTTAGGCGCACCAGTGCAACCAAGGCAAAAAGTTAGTCTGGAGCCCTGCTGTGCTGCCTTTATGACACCCTGGCGCTTTTTCCTCTGTGCCACAGTGCAGCATGGAAACCACACACAGAGACAGTATGACAGGATGCTCTCAATTGAGCAGCGATAGAAGGACACCAGTAGTTTTTTGGGGATGTTGTTCCTCCTGAGAACTCTTAGGAAGTAGAGTCTCTGCTGTGCCTTCTTCACTACCTCAGTGGTGTGGACAGTGCAGGTCAGGTCCTCCATGATGTTGACTCCCAGGAAACGTAAGTCAGAGACCCTCTCTACACAGGCTCCGCCTATGAACAGCGGCTGGATAACCGTTTTCTTCCTCCTGAAGTCCACAATGAGCTCCTTGGTCTTTGATGTGTTGAGGAGCAAGTTGTTAACTCTGCACCACCCCACCAATTTCTCCACCTCGTCTCTGTAATTGGACTCATCCCCCCTACCGTGATATCATCAGCAAATTTGACAAAGGTGTTGCTGTGATGAGCTGGGGTGCAGTCATGGGTGTAGAGGGTATAGAGCAGGGGACTCAGCACACAGCCCTGCGGGGAGCCAGTGCTGAGCCTGAGGGCTGTGGATGTATGAGGACCAAGTCTTACCCTCTGAGTGCGATGTGACAGAAAGTCCTTAATCCAGAGGCAGGTGGAGTGTGGTATTCCAATGTTGGACAGTTTGGACACCAGTCTGTGGGGGAGGATGGTGTTAAAAGCAGAGCTGAAGTCTATGAAGAGTAACCGGGCATAGCTCCCCTGCTGCTCCAGATGAGACAGTGCAGCATGGAGGGCTGTAGCCACAGCATCCTCAGTCGATCTGTTCGCCCTGTAAGCAAACTGGTGTGTGTCGAAGGTGGGAGGATAAAATGACATGATGTGACTACGGACCAGTTTCTCAAAGCACTTCATCACCACAGGAGTGAGTGCTACTGGCCGGTAGTCGTTGAGGGTAGTGAAGTTTGTTTTTTTAGGCAGGGGAACAATGATGGAGGACTTCAGGCAGGATGGGACAGTTTGCTAGGATAGTGACTGGTTGAAGATCTTAGTAAAGACCCCCACCAGCTGGTCCGCACAGTCCCTTAGTACGCGTCCGCAGACGCCATCAGGGCCGGCCGCCTTCCGCGGGTTGGCAAGGTGTACCTAATAAAGTGGCTAATCAGTGTATATCTATCTATCTATCTATCTATCTATCTATCTATCTATCTATCTATCTATCTGTCTGTCTGTCTGTCTACCAAGTAGTAGTGTAATAATATTTGAATACTTAAAAATAATTTACAAAGATGAACACACACCTTGAGCAGGATTCTCATTGTGCCACATGCATGACCTGCGTAGATCTTAATCAACTTGTCCTCTTTGCACTGTGCGCTTGGTGTTTCTGCACAACAGTAACAGAGATCGCCCTGCTCACTCTGAAACACAGAAACAAATTTATTATGTTCGTTTCTCATTGATGTCTGATGACATAATATAGTAATACTTAAAGAACTGCTTGGATTCAATGTAGGAGACTTAGGATGAAGTTTCCAGGCACTTGTCTACATTTGACAGTCTTTTGATCTGCATGCGATAACAGCTCAAAGATATGAGCTCACTAATATGGCAGGGACATTTTCATGACAAGTGGAAATGATAAAAGAACAGCCTTCCTATCCTGGATATGACAGCAGCCCCAAACCTAATTCAAATTCAAGGAAAGCTGCTTTGACACTCAATTTCAGGGCTCTCTTTGACTTGGACAAACTTCAGTCCTATACGCATAGTACAGATGACAGATGTATGGTCTGAATCAGGTCTGTACAGATGTGCGGTGTTTGCAATGAGGTTGCCAGGGTGTTCTAGGTGGTTGCTATGTAGTTGTTTACAAATATGTAATTGGTCTAAGTAAAAAAAAAAAGCCTAGCCACAAGTCTCTCTGATATTCTAGTCAGAATACTAATTTTCTGCACAATTTGAGTTATCTTTCATGTCTGTAACACAAATGTTGCAGGCTTAGTACACTAATTCCTCTTTGCTGTAACACTACAACAAATGTTATTTATGAATTTATGTAGTATAGTTTGTGTAGCTCTGTGTTGCCCTAATAAATGTATCTTAAAGACAGGGTAGGTAAGTTTGAGAAACTAGCAGAAAACTGTTGGATTTTGAAAGTATCCAACAGAGATACTCCCACCCCCTCCCTTCTGGGCTCCTTCCAAAGCCACGCCCCCAAAACACATGAACATGTGATGCCGACCGCTCAGCTGGAGGACGCGTTTACCAGCGGCGAGCGGAGAGGAGCGCAGTGCATGGAGTGACATCACCTTTTTTTGCCTTGTTTGCCTGCGCTGACTGTATATGCAGGTACAGGTGGTACTGGGAATTTTGACTGCTCTTTCTCTGCCATAATTGTGAGACTTCCTAGCTTCCGGCCGGTACGTGCCTCTCCTCTTTCGAAATGAGCGAGTCAACCGGGTGCGCGCATGTGGGCAGCTCCTGTAGCAGCAGGGGTGGTAGCCATGGTAGCGAGGGAGAGTGACAGTCGCCCAGCCAATCATTGCATTCGTTCCGAATGGAAAGAGTAGCTGTGTTTATTGCAGCCCTGAGAGGACTACAGACACTCGATTTTTATACTCTGCTTTTCAGAGTACTTACATTTTAGATATGTATTGGTATATAAAGACAGTTTAAACAAATTTGGGAAAAAGTGTTTTAGAAACAAACTGCCTACCCTGCCTTTAAAGGAATAGTTCACTTTGAAATTAATTTTTGATATGTTTTAGCTTACCTCAAGGGCATCCAAGATGTAGGTGTCTTTGTTTCCGCAGTAGTTTCAATTTTGATATTTTTAGGTCAAACCGTTCTTGTCTGTCAGTCATATAATGCAGGTCTATGGTCACCACCTCAAAGAGCATGCACAGAGAAGTCCAAATTAAACATGATTTAATGACTCGTAAATGTAAGTACACATTGATGGCCTAAGACACGAAACGAGCGGTTTGTGTGAGAAACCGAACAGTATTTATATCGTTTTTACCTTCCTTTTTACCTACCTTTCGTGTCTTAGGCCATCAATGTGTACTTACATTTACGAGTCATTAAATCATATTTAATTTGGACTTCTCTGTGCATGCTCTTTGAGGTGGTGACCATAGACCTGCATTATATGACTGACAGACAAGAACGGTTTGACCTAAAAATATCAAAATTGAAACTACTGCGGAAACAAAGACACCTACATCTTGGATGCCCTTAAGGCAGGGTTCCAGACTGCGACCAAATTGGTCGCATATGCGACCATTTTTTGAGAATGTGCGAGATGAAATGTTATGTGGTCGCATTTGTGCGAGTGGACGCTTGAGCAACAGAACGCCGTTGTATCAGCTGCTGCAGTCCGTAACTTATGTTCAGAATGAACGAGTAGGCTACATCATGAATCCATTTTCCAAACCGTGTTTTTGACTTATTCTGAATCACTACGGTACGCCTATAATAAGTGTTTATATTCGGACTATTTTATCCCGGGGTCGTCTCGGCTGCGGAGTAGCCCAGTGCCTGCGTGACTCGCCATAGACATTAACGGAGAGAAGTTCCGTCTACAATGTTCTTCCGCAAGACACGTGCAGTTTATTTATTGACGAACGTAGACGTCACGCGCATTGCACACTGATGGTGAAACGCGCCAATTACGAATTCACGAATTAAGGCATATAAAAATGATAAAAATGGTCTCACGAAACACAGAGCCCCTTCCTCCTACGTCTTTTCAGCGGTTATATTTTCCTCTGTCGAGCGATTACTCTCATGATCGCTCGACAGAGGAAAAGGAAATTATTATAAAATGCAGAAGGTAAGGAGTGTGAGATTTCTGCTTTTTGTTACAACTATAAACTTTGATAACGAAAAATCTGTATCAGTTTATTATAATACTCTAATCTTTTAAAATGTAATGCATAGCCTACATTTGAATGTTTAATGATTTTTAAAAGATAGAAAGATGATAATAGATAGATAGATAGATAGATAGATAGATAGATAGATAGATAGATAGATAGATAGATAGATAGATAGATAGATAGATAGATAGATAGATAGATAGATAGATAGATAGAATATGATTCAAATGTAAATAGATAGATTGTATATAATTCAAATGTAAAATGCTTAAAATTACAGATTAAAATTACTGTCCAAAATCCATGAAAATCCTGAAATTTGGCAATGATAATTAATATATTACAGGTATTTCTGCTGCAACCCAGAAAGCCTTTGCTAGCCTTGGTCCATTAAAACCACTATTCATCAGCATGCATTGATTAATCCCATGGCATGTAGCCAAAAAAAAAAAAAGGTGCGACCAAATCATATGCTGGTGCGACTAACTGAGAAAGTTGGTAGCACCAGTGCAACCAGTGGAAAAGTTAGTCTGGAGCCCTGCCTTAAGGTAAGCTAAAACATATCAAAAATTAATTTCAAAGTGAACTATCCCTTTAAGTGTTACCCCACCTTAATTTGTGATTCTATTTATATTTTGCATCTAGGTTCTTGAATACAATCATCAATACATGAGTCATTTGACATTGTAATGTTATTATCTCAAGCACAGCACATTTCCAAGTGCACAGATTCCTCACCAGCTGGCAGTTAATGGTACTGGAGATCAGCTGAGCCCCCTGACAGCAGAGGATGAACCCAGCCAGGTTTAGCAGGATACAGACCACTGACAGCAATACAAATAGATTTACCTGTGTGGGAGACAGAAAAAGATTAAAACCAATCAGTCATTTTATTTGATAAATCTGGATTTAGCAAATGATACTTGCATTAGCGTTCACAAGTTTGGGGTCAGTGAGATTTTATTTTATGTTTTTGAAAGAAGTCTCATGCTGACCATGGCTGCATTTAATTGATCGAAAAATACAATAAAACAATTTGTGAAATATTATTATAATTTAAAATAACTGTTTACTATTTTAATATATTGTATTTTAAAATATAATTTATTCCTGTGATGGCAAAGATGCTTTTTTCACCATCATTTCTCCAGTCTTTAGTGTCACATGATCCTTCAGAAATCATTCTAATATGCTGATTTGCTGCACCACAAAACATTTTTTATTATATGAATAGAATGTTCAAAAGAACAGCATTTAATGCATCGAAAAAATCTTACAGACCCTAAACTTTTTAACAGTAGTGTGTATGAATGGCAACAGGAAGAAGCTGATGGTCGGCTTGAGACTTAACTGAATGTCTGGAGTGCACAGATCCTCTTTAAAGGTATAGTTCACCCCAAAAAGAAAATTCTGTCAGTAATTACTCACCCTGATGTTGTTCCAACCCCGTAAGACTTTCGTTCATCTTCGGAACACAAATTAAGATATTTTTGATTAAATCTGAGAGCTGGATCACTCCTCCATAGGCTTCTTAAGGGATCGAAACTGGCCGGCCCAAAAAAGTTAAAGACATTGTTAAAATAGTCCAAGTGACTACAGTGGCTCAATCTTAAGTTTATCAAGCGACGAGAATACTTTTTGTGCGCAAAAAACAAACAAAAATAACGACTTTATTCAACTATTAATTTCCTTCTCTGTGGGCCTCGAGATAGTTCGCGTAGTGTAACTGCGCAACGCTTCTGTGTTGTACGTCACACGCATCACACACATGACCAGCATCGGCCAATAGTGAGCCTACGTGTGACGTACAACACAGAAGCGTTGCGCAGTTACACTACGCGATAGGGATGCAACGATACCGCTTTTTCAAAACCGATCCGATCCGATCCCAAAATTCTGAGTATCGGCCGATACCGATACCAATCCGATACCAGTGCAGTTTTTTTTTTAAATCAAGTAGAATTTCTATAACTCTGTGTGTTGAACTGATAATCACTCTTTTGTGTGTTAAACACAATCTACTTAACACAGACAACTTAATTTTAAAGAAAAACAACAAATCCAAAAAATATATTATCATAATCTGTGACAAAAATGCTATAATAAACTAGATTAGTGGATAATTCAGCAGTGCAATTTAGTCTAGAAAAATCATGAGTGCACAATAATTGTATAAAATCTGAACATTTAGTGAAGAAAATTTAGGGGAACAAATAAGAGACAATAAGTGTAACACTAAATCTGGTCAAACATTACACATTGCTCTTTGTATTGTTGTAAAATACATTCATGAAAAACAAGATAACAAAAATCAAAAAGATAAATTATTATATATAGGGCCTAGCCTATGGCTAGGCTACTATAAAATTGAGACATGTTTTAAATGTATAGCACAGCTGTTTAATGAGGCAGCAACATATGATAGATAGGACAGAACAAGAAAGGCTATTAATAATCTTTCATTGCGCAAAAGTAGTATTATATGATTATGAAAGGATCCAATACAGTGCGGCACACAGCGCTTATGCGCATCCCGAGCGCAGAATGATGCGCTTGAAGCAACACGGAGTCACAGCGCGCAGCGCGTCGAATCCGCATTGAACAGTTCAAAGCACAAAGGAAAGACATATCGATGCGTAGTGTATTATACACAGTATCTATGCAATCGTTTATTGAGCCTTTTCTTTTAACAGTTTTAAATTTCAGTTACTGTGCGCGTGAAGAACAATTATAATGCTCTCTGACTCTAGGCTACTCTGTTGCGATCTAACAGACGCCCGGTAGAAAGTAACATGATTTAGTTACAGCAATAAAGTCCAGCAATATAAAGTTGTTTTATGCTAAACCATAGACCTTTATCTACAGATCAAGAATAATAATAGTAACATTGAATCATCTTGATCTTGGAGAGTTTCATCGTGTTGCCTGTCGTAACAGAACGCCATGCGCTGTTAAATGCTGAATGGAGAATGACTGACAGCCGCAGCGGAGGGAAAAAGTTTACGAGGTCTTGAATTTAATGACTTAAATATTAATTTTTATCTCACATTATACTATATAATGGCTTCAGAACACTCATAATATAGTGCACGAAAACTTTATGGTACTTGATAATGTTTTTGTGCCTTTTGTGGGGCTTAACAATAACACAGAATAATACGCACAATATCGGATTTGGATCGGCCTCCTCTGACCGATACCCGATCCGGCAAAAATGGCAGTATCGGAGCCGATACCGATACGGAGTATCGGATCGATGCATCCCTACTACGCGAACTATCTCGAGGCCCACAGAGAAGGAAATTAATAGTTGAATAAAGTCGTTATTTTTGTTTGTTTTTTGCACACAAAAATTATTCTCATCACTTGATAAACTTAAGATTGAGCCACTGTAGTCACTTGGACTATTTTAACGATGTCTTTAACTTTTCTGGGCCGCCAAGTTTCGATCCCTTAGAAGCCTATGGAGGAGTGATCCAGCTCTCAGATTTAATCAAAAATATCTTTATTTGTGTTCCGAAGATGAACGAAAGTCTTACGGGGTTGGAACAGTATTACTGACAGAATTTTCATTTTGGGGTGAACTATCCCTTTAAGGAGTCATTTAAGGGCCTATGTTCAGCTGTTCAGATCAATACAGGATTCATTCTGTGTAGTAAACATCATATAACCACTTTCAAGTTGCTTATTCAAAAGGGAACACAAAAACTGTCGCCTTAAATACCATCAGTCTTAGATTGGCAAAACACACATACCAATAATAGCATTGGCCGTTTCCATGTGGTTAGTCCTATAATCCCAGAGAGGATGACCTGCAGAAAACAAACAGTACTTTCAGTGAACAGGAAAACACTCACAGACAGGTTAACTGATAATGAACCCATTACCACATGCTGTACACTCTCAAAAGGGCCTTCAGCACTTTTAAAACCTGTTTCAATGACTCATCTCACTCAGTGTGGTGTTAGCCGGCAGCCTCACTCAAATACTATTGTCCATACTCGGCTCCCTTGTGTTTCCTCTAACCCTGCCACTTCCTGTCGATTACACTGAATGATGTGGGACTGCCATTTCAGCTGAGCGGTTCCTGTGTTTAGCTCATTTCTTTTCATACATAATCAAAAAGTATGTTGCTCCATTGTTAAGTGTAAAATGTTTTGTCGTCAGGTAACTTATAAAAAATGTATTTAATAATTAATTAATTGATTAATATTAATAAATATATTATTTAATAAGACAATCAACTTGACAGTGATTTCAGCATTGTTATAATATCTTTATTTCCATCGTTGGTAAATTACACAATTATTTCAGATTTTTTTACTTGAGTTTTTAGAGTTACAATTTCTTGATTTTCTTCATCACTAATTAATTTCAAACTCAAATATATAAATAAGCAAACATTAGATCTTGTTATTTAACTGTTGTTTACATGCCAAAATAAGTTTTTTTTTTTAAGTGTGTGGTATGCATAATATGGCAGCATTACTTAAAAACAGTATCTCACTATAGAGTGTTAAGCAGTAAAAGAGATTCACACTCAACCATGACTTCACTGACGAGTTCACTCAGCTCCTGCCAATGACCACAAATGTAAACCATACTTAAATATAGGAAATGATATTGTAAATTGCACTTTTGAGGGACAAACTTGGCACTAGTTTCTAAAGATCTGAAAACTTAAGAAATTACAGTTAAATTATTATTTAATATAAAATATTACAAATTTATTTAACTGAATCAGCCTACATAAGGTTACACCAATAAAAGTATACTGGACAGATCAGGTAGAAATATTTCCTTGAGGCAACAACTGCACATTAGTGGCCAACTCGTTAAGTCTAACTAATAACTCATTTACAACATTAACAGATCGGATCTTTCATCATAGTGAATTATTGGTAAACTACAGTGTCTGATGTGGTCTGGTCATAGCAAATAGGCTGAACTAAAAGTGTAGCACCACGTTTCTGTATCAGACTAACGTTACATTGGAAACACATTAGACCGCAATAAAACTTCCTTATACCTGTTCGTTTGTAATGAATCAATTAAAAGCTGTAGACATCAGTGACATATTATCAGGTAAATATTTTAATATCTGTAGCCTACTGTAGCATGCTTATGTGGTGTAAAATAAAAACATAGCACCTCTGATTATGGCCAGTAATCTAATACTCACAGAAGAGCCGGCCCAAAACGGACAGGAGTTTCTAATAGGGGGCGAGTTGCTAAGGGACAGAGCCCCGAAAGAGAGCGCCACCATGGAGCAGCCGAGAACCAGCTGCAGCAAGCCGAGGGAGAGCAGAGGGCGAGCGGGCAGCAGCGCCGGGATCATCCGCGTCTGCGATCCAGACATACGGGCCGGGAGAGCGGACACACAGCGGCTGCGACTTCTGTAAGAGGCGTTAGCGAACTGATGGGCCAGAGCAGCCCCTGATAAACGACAACAAGATCCAGGCAGAACTACGGGCAGAGACATTGGAGACGCACGAGCAGCCAAACAACAATACACATTAAACCAGCGTAGTGGCGCTCCCTCATTTTACTCTGTATCTCTCAAGGCGACGATTGTTTCTTTAAACTGCCCGTTCCGCGTTACTTCCATGGTCCTGTCGATGTAGCTGAGTATTGGTTTTAAAATAACTAGGCGCTGTGACCTGCTGCTCGGATTTGGTTTCACATTTTTTTTGGGCAGAGCGAGCGGAGAGGCGGGGGAGGGTGCGTGGGAAGAGACGACACACACACAGAGAGAGAGACACACATGTCTGGTTCACTATCTTTGTGGGGACTCTCAATAGACGTAATGGTTTTTATACTGTACAAACTGTATATTCTATCCAATTACACTAAACATACCCATCACAGAAAACTTTCTGCATTTTTACATTTAAAAAAAAAAAAAAAAAACTCCAGTATCATTTATAAACTTGTTTCCTCATGGAGACCTTAATTTAGGTCCCCACAGTGACACGAGTCCCCATGATTCTGTGTGCATTCAGTCCCCACCACCAGGATAGACAAACATGTACACTCACACACACACACACACACACTCACACACTGTTCGGCGAGTGAGAAGAAAGACCATATCAAGAGGGTGAAATTATAATGTCATCTTTTGTGGTGAACATGAAGCATTATATTGTCTGTAATGGGAAACGTACCACATGTAGCCTACTTGCTCTCTATAATTTATTGAGAGTGAAATACATATCTTTATTACGAAATAAACAATTGAACACCAAAACACTGACATATTTTTATTTAAAAAACGACATAATTATCAATGCAAATACAATACATAACCTATAAAACAAACTGGAAAATTAGAAATCTTTGGTTATAGATAACAATTGTGTGAAACACATATTCATGGGAAAATAAAGAAATTACAGAGAAATACAAATAATTTATTTCTATCATTATCCATACACAAGTCAAATCACATTTCTATTGCACATTTAAAATAAACTATTAAAACTAATCCATTTGAGATATTAAAACTTATGTAATATTTGTTAGCCTATATTTTTAACATAGGCCTATACATTATACACATTGCCTTAAATATAATAGGCTATTTTCATCGTAAATTATACCTAAGGAGATTACTTTTTTTATTTAAAATTTACAACATTTGCTTTTTTTTTATGTGATGTTTATTAGGCTATTCTACTACTTTTTATACCGTCCATGGCAAGGCAGCTTAACCAATTAACAGGTTTCTTTCTGACATTTTTACATCGTGTTGATTATTGTGAAATGCATGAAGTTTTCTGATGCACATGGTAAAGGCACACTGAGTATGGCAAGCCGTTTTAACATTTAATCATTTTAACCTACTAGTCTCTATTTTCATGCTACTAGTACTTATTTTTTAGATACTAGTATCTATTTCATTAGTACTAGTACTTATTCATTAGATACTAGTGCTTATTCTTTAGGTACTAGTGCCTATTCTTTAGATATTAGTACTTATTCATTAGATACTAGTCCTTATTCAATATACTAGTACTTATTCATTAGATACTAGTCCTTATTTATTAGATACTAGTACTTATTCATTAGCTACTAGTGCTTATTATTTAGGTACTAGTGCCTATTCTTTAGATACTAGTACTTATTCATTAGATACTAGTCTTTATTTATTAGATACTAGTACTTATTCATTAGATACTAGTCCTTATTTATTAGATAGTACTTATTCATTAGATACTAGTCCTTATTTATTAGATATCAGTGCTTATTTATTAGTTACTAGTACTTATTCATTAGATACTACTTATTCTAGTGTTTATTAAATAGATACTAGTACTTATTCATTAGATACTAGTAATTATTTCAATAGTGACTAGTAACTATTCTTTTGTTACTAGTAACAATTTTTTTTTTTTGCCATTGACTTCTATGGGGATCTGTCATTCAGATATCAACTACTCAGTTCTGACTAGTATGTATTCCAATTGTGACTAGTAAATATATATTAGATACTAGTAGTTATTCATTAGGTACTAGTGCCTATTAAATACTAACTTAATCATTAGATACTAGTACTTATTCATTAGATACTAGTACTTATTCATTAGATACTAGTACTTATTCAATAGATACTAGTACTTATTCAATAGATACTAGTACTTATTCAATATATACTAGTGCTTATTCATTAGATACTAGTACTTATTCAATAGGTACTAGTATCTAATGAATAAGCACTAGTATCTATTGAATAAGTACTAGTATCTAATGAATAAGTACTAGTATCTATTGAATAAGTACTAGTAGCTATTGAATAAGTACTAGTATCTAATGAATAAGTACTAGTATCTAATGATTAAGTACTAGTATCTATTTAATAGGTACTAGTACCTACTGAATAACTACTAGTATCTAATATATATTTACTAGTCACAATTAGAATACATACTGAACTGAATAGTTGATATCTCAATGACAGATCCCCATAGAAGTCAATGGCAAAAAAATAAATTTGTTACTAGTAACAAAAGAATAGTTACTAGTCACTATTGAAATAAGTAATAGTATCTAATGAATAAGTAGTATCTAATGAATAAGTACTAGTATCTAATGAATAAGTACTAGTATCTAATGAATAAGTAGTAATTAGTACTGGTATCTAATAAATAAGGACTAGTATGTAATGAATAAGTACTAGTATCTAATGAATAAGTACTAGTATCTAATAAATAAATACTAGTATCTAAAGAATAGGCACTAGTACCTATAATA
Source organism: Rhinichthys klamathensis goyatoka (assembly GCF_029890125.1). NCBI lineage: Eukaryota > Metazoa > Chordata > Actinopteri > Cypriniformes > Leuciscidae > Rhinichthys > Rhinichthys klamathensis. Next base: position 6,403,165 of record NW_026606570.1, on the reverse strand, counting down.
AGCACTAGTATCTAATGAATAAGTACTAGTAGGCCTATCTAATGAATAAGTACTAGTAACTAATACATAAGCACTGGTATCTAATGAATAAGTAAAGAATAGGCACTAGTACCTATAATAAGCACTAGTATCTAATGAATAAGTACTAGTACTTAATTAAATAGATCTAAAAAATAAGTACTAGTAGCATGAAAATAGAGACTAGTAGGTTAAAATGATTAAATGTTAAAACGGCTTGCCACACTGGGGTGTTTCTTGTGTTGTGTGATCAGCGACATGTTGCGTGACGTTTTACGAGCTAATTGGTTAACTTGTTACGAGCTCTGTGGTTGCTATGGCGATGATGATGGCTTCATTGCGCCTGTTTGAAAACTAGCTAGCACGTTAGGTAGCTTTCGTTAAATCTCGTTGCACGTGCAAACAAAGTAAGAAGAAAATAAATGTACCTTAAATTTGAATATTTTTTACTCCCAATTTATTTGTAGAGAAAGAGAATATCGCAGGATGTTTTCTAGCCATCAAAAATAAAGCTGATAAACATGACTAAAGCACCTGTCCACCACCGGAAGCGTTTCGTTTCGAAAACTTCTTCCATACTGAGTAAGTTTGCTAGGTTAATATGGTCGTACAACGTTATGTGAGTAGTATGTAACGTTACTGCTTTCTTTTTATGTAACGTTAAATGACTGACTGACTGACGGTCAGCTAAAATAATAGCGCAGAGAATAAACAACGCAACGTTTTTTTTATATATATTTAGCTAACAGGCGTTGATTCTACTTTATAACAAACATGTGGTCAAAAACTTATTATAACATGGTTGTGATAAAACACAACAAAACTATAGAAATTGTTATACAGTACCCTGTTATACTGCAGACTTAGGCGGGATGGACATATTGAAATGCTTAAAAAAAAGTGCTGCAGACAGTGAATGATGATAGTCATTATGTCGATATTACGTTAGATGGATTGCACACTTATGCCGCTTTCACGTGCTATCGGAAATGTCTTACTTCCCAGTTCCCACTTCTGAAGTCCGTGTGATCCATCAGTAGCCTATGTTATTCTGTTACAGACAAGAGCAACGCATTACCAGTCCTGACCAGAGGGTGGCGATATTGACTGAGAAACTTTGGTGCTGACAGAGTGCAGCTTCTGGTGGAGTTATTCAGCAAGTTCTCAATCTCATCATACACGTATCCTTCCAGCTGCTATTCCTTCTGTCAGTTTTTGATTAAAATGGTTTTGTTCTGTGCTAGAAACGTTGGAATAAGCTGCAAGTCAAGCCTGTTTACACCAGATCAAGAAAAGTGAGCTGGAGTCAGAGAAACAACGGATGTATGAAACTAAGGTAATGAGACGGGTGTTCCAAGCCCTTTTTGTGTTTACACCAAAGCTGCAGAACACTGGAATGTGGGATGTTTTCACATTAGCACTGTCTGACTGATGCATCTGGTATGCTTGATAGCCTTCATATGCTGGATTTGGCTGTAGTCTACAATGAGAGAAGGGTTTGTTGGAACGTAATTGAGTTGGCTACTGGTCAGTTCAGTGGAGGAGCAGTTGGCTCAATTCCAGTCCCAGGCCGGGAAGGCCGTGAGAGGAAGAGACCTCTCAGCCCAATTACATACACAACTTGGCCAACTTTTAGTAATAAACAGTAGTGTAGGCAGCTCAAGATGTTTGTTTTTAGTTTGCAGTTTTTTAAAAACAACTGTCAGATACATACTGACCTGAAGTTTGTAAATGCTGTGTATTTGTGGCACTATCAAATCATTGACCTGTTTGTTTGTGCATCCAGACTAGCCCAAATGCCACAGCATTGGTTTAACCAATGGCGTAAGATTTGGGCGGGGCTATCTGTTTTCCTGACCAATAGCAGCTGGGGAGTGTTTAGGAAACTTGTTTGGAAACAGTAGCTGCTTCTGAAATCGCATACTCTCTTAAATAGGTACTTATTTTGAATAAGTAATTACTTCCGACAGCTAAAAATCTATGTTCTATATAGTATGAATGTGTGTAGTATTAATATAATCTGGATGTACTACATTCCCTATGTTGCCCTTATCACGTGACCTACCAGTTGTGTCATGTCACTGCCGTTAACAAATCCTCTCCCGTGGCCTCATGGGATAGTAAAGTGTCCATCGTAAGCACACTTTAGAATCTAGCCAGAAGAAGTAGGTCATCCAAGTACTTTTTGCCTAATCTCTGAGTACTGTGATTTCGGACATGCTACTTTTATCACATACTTTTATCACAAACACAGGCAATGTTTATTTTTGCAACACTATAAGGCCAAAAATGACACACTTTCAGCTTTAAGAAATGTCTCATCAACAGCTAAAGGTGCAATTCAGTGGTCTTGATCAGAGGTATTTAGTCACACCAAAGCAAAAGTTTTCATTGAAAAATGCCTTTGTAGAAATCGCCTGTTGAAAAGTGTACATTACTGTGTAAATATTTGGGGTAAGTAAGGATTTAAAAAAAAAAAAATAATAATTAAACTATCAGCAAGTATGCATTTAATTGATCAAAAGTGACAGTAAAGACCATTATAATATTACAAAAGGTTTCAATTTCAAATAAATTCTGTTCTTTGAACTTTCTATTCATGAAAAAAAAATCCTGAAAAAAAGTACCATGCGGTTTCCACAAAATTTTTTACTGTTTACAACATTGGTAATAATAAGAAATGTTCTTGAGCAGCAAATCAGCATATTAGAACGATTTCTGAAGGATCATGTGACACTGAAGACTGGAGTAATGATGCTGAAAATTCAGCTTTGCCATCACAGGAATGAATGACAATTTTAAATATTAAAATAAAGATCCAAATCAGTTGTTATAAATTTCTGAATATTACTGTAGTTATGATAAAATAAATGCAGCCTTAGGGAGCATGAGACCTCTTTCAAAAACATTCAAAAAATCATATTTTAGAATACAATAGCATTTCTCTCTCTCTCTCTCTCTCTCTCTCTCTCTCTCTCTCTCTCTCTTTCAACAGAAAAGTACCTGCTGGACATTTAAGATCATTTTAACTAACTCATTTTTAAAAATTGCATTTTCAAACTGTTTATGACACTTCTGAGCTGTTGGCAGAGACAGAACAGCATGAGTCTGGTCGAGCTGCCAAGTCTGCACAGTGAGACCGAATTGATTAGAAAGTAGCTCTAGCAAGCCAAGAGAGAGGCAGATCGACTGCAGGTCGGCACAGCCTGTACCAGCCTCAGACTCCAACAGGAATAACTGCAATTGCATCTTATATTACAGGATGTACCACATGCATTGAGTTCAAAATCATGCAAAGAGGACTCACAGTTCCGTTTACTCTACATCTTCTTTGTCTATATTTTTAAGCAACAACCTTGACAAAAGACTGCTGACACAAGGCGACATCATCTATACTCATACTGTTTACAGCACTGTGCCAACCAAACACAGTACCAAAGTTGACAAAAAGCTCCTTAAAATAAAACAAATTTGTTAATTATACCGCGAAATTAACATAAACATGAATTTGCACAGAAATACCATAGAGTCTGATAGGACACACAGCCTTTGACAAAAGATGTGGGAAGTGTTTCTCCTCCCTTTTAAAACTTAAATAGTCTTTTTCCTGATGTCTGAAAGCCTTTCAAAACAGGCCTGCTGCGACCCACCGGTTGAGAACCATATGTTCTTCAGAGAATGCAGGCAGTTTTGAGGCTTATGTGTTGTTATATGTGATTCAGTTGGAGAGAAGGCATCTGCCCGTGTTGTTGAAGCAGTGGTATCCGCAGCAGGTCCATGTCCCGCTGGAAGAGGTTCAGGGTCTGCTGAAGGTCATGAGGACAGAGGCAGATGACCGGATGATGAGTGCAGAACTGGACAATGCCATGCAGTTTATCTCAGAGCACAGCTGCACTGTGGACATGCAACAATATTTAACTAACCAGATCGAGCAGCTCAGAGGAGAGAACCAACAACTGAAGGTGGGGAAATTTGGAGAATCTTTTTAGTAGTTGAATTCAACTAATACACAATTTAGGATGCCTTCGCTATTAGGTTTTTTTTGTTCAGAGAATAAACCGGTTATAGATTAAATTACCCCATTCATGGGCATTATTGATCATGAATGGCTAGAACAGGAAGATATGTTTGACAAATTATTTAATTAGCCCTTGGTTTTAACAGGCCGCATTGAGACAGGCAGAGCTCAGACTCAGCACAATGGCCGGAGAGAAGGCCTGTCAGCAGGCTGCGCTCTCAGAAAAGACCTGCAGTGTTGATCAGCTTACTTTCGAGAAACAGCAGATGACCGCTGAGCTGGAAGTGCGGCGTATGCAGCTTACCCAGCTGAAAGGTACAGACACGGATTCATCTGAATGCTATCACAAACTGCAGACTGATGATAAACACTGTTCAACGTACATTGTCCCTTGCTTTTATTGTATTGTATTTTTTATTGCATGTTTTGGCAGAAGCAAAAATTCAAACCAAGTGACATCTGGGTCAATGACATATAGTAGGATTCATATTATTCACGAAAAAGAAAAGTCTAAATTTAATAACTCTATAATTGTCATGTGTAACAATCAAATCTAAATTATGAACATAATTACACCTTGAATACATGAGTGTACATGCATCTCAATTATTATTTCCAAGTTTTTAAATATATTTTCAGAGGTAAAGCATTTTGTTTACAAGTAGCATAAAATATTTTTAAATATTCATAAATGTTTTTGGGAAGTACATTTTAAAACCTGAACATTGCCTTATTAAAAAAGCTCAAATTATCTGGTATTTTAAGAGATATTGACCTCTGTATGATGTAATTTCTTGGTTTATGTTTCTGTCTGTTTGGAATACATAATTTGCCAGTCAACAGGTTTTCAGATATTATTGTTCAGTAAAACAGTTTTTTTTTTTATATACTACTGTTTAAAAGTTTGGGTAGGTATGATTTAAAAATAATAATGATAATACTTTTATTCAGCAAGGATAATGCTGTTCTTTGGAACTTTCTTTTCATCAAAAAAAAAATATAACTCTTTTTCCACAAAATATTAGGCAACAGAACTGTTTTCAACATTTATAATAACAATAAGAAATCTTTCTTAAGCATCAAATCAGCATATTATAATGATTTCTGTAGCACTGAAGACTGGAGTAAAGATGCTGAAAATTCAGCTTTGGCATCAAAGGGATAAATTATATTTAAAAAAAATATTAAATTAGAAAATATTCATTTAAAATTGTAATAATATTTCACAGAATTACTGTTTTATTGTATTTAATAGTGAAATAAATGTAGCCAGGTGATCTTAAGAAACTTTTCAAAACATTAAGGATGTTCTCTGTTGATGGATAATCTTTTAAATTTGTTTTTTTACAGACCGACAGATTAGTCTAAGAAAAAAGAAAGAAACTTATGAATGATAGTGAATATTTTCTTAGAAATATGAATAAAAGATTATGGCCATGTCCTTTAACATTTCATTTGAAGCATTTCTTTCTTTTAATGAGATTTTTGTCTTCATTCTGATATCACAGTTGTATCACCTTGACATTTTTGACTTTTATTCCCTATTAATCAGAGGGGCAGGAAGCTTTTAAAGAGCTATTTAGCAATAAGACCTGTGAGCTGGAACAACAGAGCCTTAACCTCAGGACTCAGCTGAAGACCGTGCGGGCAGAACTGACTCAGGCAAACAGTTGGTTGAGAACCCTGGAGGGAGTTGATGGTCATGGTACATACACACACAAAAATTTTTTTTTTTTTTTTTTTTTTATAAATAATTTGTACAGCTACAGGTAGGAAGGCATTTAAAAAGAACAATGATCCACAATTCGCCCTCAGTAACCTCACAGGACTGGCCCCTGAGTTATTCAGAGATCAAAGCTTTGAGAAAAAAATCCTAATACACTCAAATACAAATATAAGCATCCGTACCAATTCATAGCACTGCTGATATTTAAAGTGAGGATGTTTTCACAGTGTTACCTCAGGAAAAACCAGACCAAGGTCAAGTGTATATAAAATAAAAGGCGGAAGACCACACCCTGCATTACTGGATTCATTTACATTCTTTACAGAGAGCCAGTGTGTGGCCATGGTTTTGTTGTTTTGCATTTTGGATAATGGCAGGAAGACGGCATACTGAGATTATAGATCTGCTCCATGCACTCCTGCTGTTATTCCACTATGTACTTTTCCATCACTTAATCCGCACAAAGTATGCATTTTAACATTTATACAATGTTTTCAGCTGTTTGACGTCCGTGTATTGAGACATTGTTAAAGAACATTTTTGTTCTCGCTGTGTGCAGTGGTTGTGGGGGCTGTTACATAATGTAGCTATGATTTCTTAGGTCTGACCTCTGTAACCCTCCATTGTTTCATTTTGTCCCATTCAATTGTGAGAGAGACAGAATGGTAAAATGGTCTCATATGACGTAAGTTTCTGTTCATTGGTTCACTGGACAAAGCGTCTTTTGAAATGCAGACAATACATTAACAATATAGTCCAAGTTATTCTCTTGTGAACGTGATGCAGCTGACATAACAACCTGAGAAACAATCCACAAATAGGGCGATACCTCAATAATGCATTGTACATAATATTCCTCTTTCAGACAGGACAGTGAATTATTTTTCAGAGTTGTATTCTTGGTATTTACTGTGGTTGAACTGATTGGAATGTGTTTTATATGTATTTCAGGTCTCAGGGTTGCTCTTGGGATGCAGAAACAGATCACTACTAAAAGAGAGCAGATTGATTTTCTGCAAAGCCGAATTCAGCTGCTGGAAGAGACCATTGAGAAGCTCAAGATGGTGAAATGCATCACTAACGAGAACTTTCGGTTTCTCACAGCAACTACCTGTTACTAATTAGTGTGTATATGTAAAAATAGAAGGTGTCCAGGCCCAAACTGTTGGTAACTAAGTACAGTGCTGTGAGAAATTGTTTGCCCCCTTCCTGATTTTTTCTCTCTTTTTTGCATATTATTCACACTTAAATAATTCAGATCATCAAACATATTTTAATATTACACAAAGATAACCCAAGTAAATATAAAATGGAGTTTTGAAATGATGATTTCATTTATTAAGGGAAAAAAGCTGTCCAAACCTGCCTGGCCCTATGTGAAAAAGTAATTATTCTTACACTAATATTCTGTGGACTGATGAGACAAAAGTTGAACTTTTTGGAAGGTGTGTGTCCCGTTACATCTGGCATAAAACTAACACAGCATTTCATAAAAAGAACATCATACCAACAGTCAAACATGGTGGTGGTAGTGTGATGGTATGGGGCTGCTTTGCTGCTTCAGGACCTGGGCGACTTGCCATTATTGATGGAACCATGAATTTTTCACTGTACCAGAAAATCCTGAAGGAGAATGTCTGGCCATCAGTTCGTGACCTCAAGCGCACTTGGGTTATGCAGCAGGACAATGATCCGAAACACACAAGCAAAGTCCACCTCTGAATGGCTACAAAATTAAGGTTTTGGGTGGCCTAGTCAAAGTCCGGACTTAATTCCAATTGAGATGCTGTGGCATGACCTTAAACAGGCCGTTCATACTCGAAAACCCTCCAATGTGGCTGAATTAAAACAATTTTGCAAAGAATAGTGGGCCAAAATTCCTCCACAGCGATGTGAAAGACTCATTGCCAGTTATCGCAAACGCTTGATTGCAGTTGTTGCCGCCGCCAAGGGTGGCACAACCAGTTGTTAGGTTTAGGGGGGAATTACTTTTTCACATAGGGCCAGGCAGGTTTGGCAAGCTTTTTTCCTTTAATAAATGAAATCATCACTTAGAAACTGCATTTTGTATTCACTTGGGTTATCTTTGTGTAATATTAAAATTTATTTGATGATCTGAATCATTTAAGTGTGATTAAATATGCAAAAAAAAAATAATCCGGAAGGGGGCAAAACATTTTTCACAGCACTGTATATCTAAGTGAGAGGTTTTCAGCCCTGCTCCTGAAGTCCCACTTCCCTGCAAAGTTTATAACCAACCTGCTTCAGCTTGTGATTTTCAAGCGATCCTGAAGAGCTTTATCTGATTCAGGTGTGTTTTATTAGGGTTGGTGAGAAACGTTGCGGGACAGTGGGCCTCCAGGAGCAGGGTTTAAGACCTATGATCTAAGTAAGTACACTCACCTAAAGGATTATTAGGAATTTATCTAATCAACCAATCACATGGCAGTTGCTTCAATGCATTTAGGGGTGTGGTCCTGGTCAAGACAATCTCCTGAACTCCAAACTGAATGTCAGAATGGGAAAGAAAGGTGATTTAAGCAATTTTGAGCGTGGCATGGTTGTTGGTGCCAGACGGGCCGGTCTGAGTATTTCACAATCTGCTCAGTTACTGGGATTTTCACGCACAACCATTTCTAGGGTTTACAAAGAATGGTGTGAAAAGGGAAAAACATCCAGTATGCGGCAGTCCTGTGGGTGAAAAATGCCTTGTTTATGCTAGAGGTCAGAGGAGAATGGGCCGACTGATTCAAGCTGATAGAAGAGCAACTTTGACTGAAATAACCACTCGTTACAACCGAGGTATGCAGCAAAGCATTTGTGAAGCCACAACACGCACAAGCTTGAGGCGGATGGGCTACAACAGCAGAAGACCCCACCGGGTACCACTCATCTCCAATACAAATAGGAAAAAGAGACTACAATTTGCAAGAGCTCACCAAAATTGGACAGTTGAAGACTGAATGTTGCCTGGTCTGATGAGTCTCGATTTCTGTTGAGACATTCAGATGTTAGAGTCAGAATTTGGCGTAAACAGAATGAGAACATGGATCCATCATGCCTTGTTACCACTGTGCAGGCTGGTGGTGGTGGTGTAATGGTGTGGGGGATGTTTTCTTGGCACACTTTAGGCTCCTTAGTGCCAATTGGGCATCGTTTAAATGCCACGGCCTACCTGAGCATTGTTTCTGACCATGTCCTTCCCTTTATGGCCCCCATGTACCCATCCTCTGATGGCTACTTCCAGCAGGATAATGCACCATGTCACAAAGCTCGAATCATTTCAAATTGGTTTCTTGAACATGACAATAAGTTCACTGTACTAAAATGGCCCCCACAGTCACCAGATCTCAACCCAATAGAGCATCTTTGGGATGTGGTGGAACGGGAGCTTCGTGCCCTGGATGTGCATCCCACAAATCTCCATCAACTGCAAGATGCTATCCTATCAATATGGGCCAACATTTCTAAAGAATGCTTTCAGCACCTTGTTGAATCAATGCCACGTAGAGTTAAGGCAGTTCTGAAAGGGGGTCAAACACAGTATTAGTATGGTGTTCCTAATAATCCTTTAGGTGAGTGTATATAGGTAATACTGTTATCATAATTCTTGATGTGAAATTTTTTTCAGACCAAAAAAAAAAGTGTATATTTATGTATTTTCCAAATAATTAACAACAATTGGAGGGAAGGTATGGCCTCAGATTTGTCGCAAACACAGTAAATTAAGTGGGGCTTTCAACCTCATGGTGTCTGAATTCTAAAAATGGTACTTTATTATTTATCTTGTTTCAAAAGTATCTCCTTTAGTTTGAGACCAGGGGAAATCATTTTTATTGACTGTTGAGCACTTTTCTGTTTTCACAAAGCACTGTCAGGGATACCCCTTTCCCACCACTAAAATGCATGAAATATTTATAGGAGAGGATTATCAGAAAGACAGTGTGAAACATGGCCTGAATGTAGGTCTAACTTACTCTGCTTGATTGAAATGAAATGGAATTTTGTATTTTTTGTATTTGTTCTACAGGTGTAGTCATAAGCTTACATACACTTTGCAGAATCAGCACAAATGTTAATAATTTGTAAAAAATAATAATAAGAGGGATTATACAATTTATTTTAATTTTTGTATGTAGTGCTGCTGACCTAAGCTGTATCACATAACAGATGTTTACAAATAGTCCCTAAGACACTGAATTGACACAAATAAACCAGTTCATAAGTTTAATTCTTAATACCTGGATGATTCAAGACTGTTTTTATGTCTTGTGATAGTTGTTCATGAGTTCCTTAATTATCCTGAGTTTAACTGTAAACTGTTTTTAAACAAAACAAATCCTCAAGGTCTTGCACATTCTTTGGTTTTCCAACATCTTCTGCATCTTTGAACCATTTTTCAGCTGTGACTATGATTTTGAAATCCATCTTTTCACACTGAGGATAACTGAGGAACTCGTACACAAATATTGCAAAAGCTGCAAACATTCAATGGTGTTCAAGAAGGAAACATGATACATTAAGAGCTGGGGATATAAGCTTTTTGAATGGGATGTAACTTGTTTTTATTCCCTCTTTTTTACTATTAACTCTTGCAGATTCTCCAAGGTGTTTGTAAAACTTCAATTTGTTGAATTGCATGATTATATGGCTGAAACTAAGTTGGAAATATTAGAATGTTCTTTGTTGCATTTAGGAAATTGTTTCACTCCTCATTGGGAGTTAGCTACTACTAGTTACGCTACTTAGAATCGCAGATTGCACAGTATTGTGAAATAAGTTAAAATTGTGTAACTACAGTGTAAGACTGATGTTTTCCAGCCATAAACCTTGCAAAAAACCTGTTATAGATTTTTTCCTCAAACCTAACTATTTTAGATTTGTTTCCCTAAAACTAACTATACTAGTATAACGTATACGTTAGCGCGTGTCTCCAGACGATAATTCTAACTTACTTGTTTTCTTGCTGTGCAGCTTAAATGACAGACAGACTTGAGTAATTGTCCTTTAAATGCTCTTTATTACGGCCAGGAGTTCTCGAGCAGTTCTCAGAGAATCTCAACCAAAAGAGGAATACAACAAGCTTTATAGGAGAAAGCCAGACACATCAAAATAGAATCATCATGACTAACATGTCACGCTATATCAATATGATTGGTTACATTTTTTAAAGCAAGCCACCCCCAACCCCCTTTCATTACCCTTTATTAGTGACATCAGCAAAAATATCATGTGACATCAGCAAAAATATCATGTGACATCAGCAAAAATATCATGTATCATCAAAAAAACATTGTAAGGGGTTAATATTTCAATCAATCATTTCACAATACAGTTAAAGAACAGAACGTTTAGTCCATTTTCAAAGTTCCACTGACCAAGGTTACATTGAGTCAAAAGTTTGTTTAGAAAGTCAGATCATATTGAAAGTTTGTCTGATGGCTACATCCTAAATAAAAGGAAGTAAGATTAATTTGGGTTTATTGTTAGATCTAGAATGGAAAGTTAGTCACCATCAGACATAAAAACGAGAAGTGTGATACATTTTTAATCTAAAATCTTGATTTGTTTATGGTAGTAACATTATTAATCTTATCTATTAAAATCCACCACAAACCCTTATGGGCTTTAGTAGATGACTATTGCAGCACTTTTCTTGAATGCAAGAACAAATATTAAATATTAAAGTATTGTTGCATCGTCCAAAGAGCAACTTTTTTCTGTTTATGTGTGTTTTCCTTTTGTGCACATGTACATATAAATGTGTGTTTGTGTGTCATAGGAGAAGCATCGTCAGGCATTGCTGGTTAAGAGACAGACACAAGAGCTAGTGTCAGAGAGGGAGAGCAGGAGAAGACTGGAGTCAGAAGTGGAGACGCTGTGCTCACAAGAGCGAGAACTCAAAGGCAAAGCAGAGAGACAGGAAGCAGCTTTATTCAAGGTGTCTTGACAGTCTTCTTGTTAAACAGGCTTATTCCAAATACAACAGTATTCTGTCAGATAATAGAGCAGATGACTGACATTGTAAACAATTGAAACATAATGTATATTCTACAGATGTCTGACAGTTTGGCTGAATGTCAAGACTTTATTCAGAAGCAGGAACAGGAGCTTATGAGGCTGAAACTGCATCATGCTTTAGATTTAAAGGTAAAACATAGACAAATTTACTGTAGTAGTAATTATTTGATTTCATCTTCTGGTCAAACGTTACTATTCTTTTGCTGTTATGCTAATTTCCATGCTTATGTTTTTGGTCAGGAATTGCAAAGCCAGAACTGGCGTAACGTTCCCAGATCTCCAGTCAGCAGTCGTACCCATCTTCCCCTCGCTCAGCAGAACGTTAATGGCCTAATGGAGGTATGAAAAAGCCTTGCTAACTACACACACACTCAAATATCTGAACTGACAGATGTGCTGGAACGGATTTCCATTTGGAATCTTTCCAGGTGAGAGTGTGTGACCCCATTGTGGAGCTGAAGAGAGCTGTAAGAGAGCTGCGTGGCGGGATTGTTGAAGAGCAAGGACCACACACTAGTACGAGCTTCAGGAGGATACCCGAAGAAGACCACACATCTAGACAGTGAGTCTCATTCATAAAAGGCCATTATAGAGGAAAACACCTAAGGGAAGACCACATCATCAGGGAATGGAGGAGTTGAGTAGAGTACAAGTAGAGTTTTGTGAATCACTCAAATCTTATTGATCATTTTCATTGCAGACCAACAGAAACTAAAGATGCTGGATGTACCACAGGGCCATTTGGGAGAATAACGAGTTACAGGTATGAGGAAAGTACACACACATGTTAACTACAAGTAGTTTCATGCCTTCTAACCACACATGCACAGATGCTTGATGCCCAATAAAGTGCTTTTTCCTCAGTTAAGATGTTTCGTAACATTTAAGTGCTTCTCTGCAGTGGTTTATACTTGTTCTCCCCTCTCTCTGAGACACATTTAATGCATGTGCTGCTTGTGTTGCATGTGTGCTTTGCAGTGAGCTCAGAACTGCTAAACCTTATAAGCAGGAGTGCAACAGCCCTTTATCATCTGACAGTGAGTCTTTGTGCCACTACTTTAATCAATGATGGAAAAACTGATTAATGATCTTTGCTAATTTGGAAAAATACATAAATATAATCAAATGTCTCTTGTTTGACAGACAATGCAGTACGCTCTAGAGCGGGCCAGATGTGCTATTCCCGCTCTACTCGTGCGGCAGGATGCAGGTCTCCTGTGCACCTTCTCCTCACTTCTGATCTTCCCGCTGACAGAAACTATTGGCCCCCTTCCAGCGCTAATCAGATATGTAAGCTACACATCAAACACAATTAGAGCCGGTTTATGAAAGTTAAACAGATAAGTGTTACCCGATGCAGGATTTATTTAACAATACCAATGATTTAATTATTTTACTGTATGTTGTAAATCACAGTGAGTGATTATTTGGTTATAAAGCTTAAACCAAAGTTTATTGGTCTTTTATCAGCTGCCAACAATCAAGATGAGCTCAAAGGACAGGGATCGCGGAAAAAGATCTGAACAGACCGTAGACCTTACTGAAGGATCTTCAACTGAAGTGTGATGGTCAGAATGACACTATTTTTGTTTTATAATCTCAAGAGGTGTGCTTGACTTTGACTGTGGCTGGCCTTACTGATCAGTGAGATTTGCTGCTTAAAGTTGGGAGAGAAGTTGAAAACTCAACTAGTCAGATACTTTCAGCTTCCCAAAGTGATGCTTACACTGTGTTTGCTTTATCACAAATAAAGTGGATTAGATGTAATATTTGTCAGATAAACAGATGTTTGACTTTTAAATGTAGCAAACGGAAACACTTTTCATTTGGTAGGTTATGTGCTGCTTAAAGGGATAGTTCTCCCAAAAATGAAAATTCTGTCATTAATTACTCGCCCTAATGTCATTTCATTCATCTTTGGAACACAAATGAAGATATTTTTGATGAAATCTGAGAGCTTTCTGTCCCTCCATTGACAACAACGTAATTGACACTTTGACGCTTCAAAAACTTAATAAAGTGATCGTAAAACTAATCCATATGAATTGAGAGGTTTAGTCCAAGTTTTCTGAAGAGACTCGGTCGCTTTATATGATGAACAGATTGAATTTAGGCTTTTATTCACATATAAACATTGATTAGCGAACATAAACCTGCTTGACCGCGAGTATGAACATGATTGGTTCTTGCAGAAGTTCAAACTTGCTGCGAAACACGAGAATGAACATCATTGGTTCTTGCACGTCAAGCGAACATGCTTTAGCTTCCGTTTACCACATCTGATGTGAGTTGATGAATGTTTATATGTGAATAAAAGCCTAAATTAAATCTGTTCATCATATTAGTCTCTTCAGAAAACTTGGACTAAACCGCTCAATCGATTAGTTTTACGATCACTTTATGAACTTTTTGAAGCGTCAAAGTGTCAGTTGCGCAGCTGTCAATGTAGGGTCAGAAAGCTCTCAGATTTCATCAAAAAGACCTTCATTTGTGTTCGAAGATGAACGAAAGTCTTATCGTTTGGAACGACACGAGGGTGAGTAATTAATGACAGAATTTACATTTTTGGGTGAACTAACCCTTTAATACAGCACCTGTATAAAAAAAAAAAAAAAAAAGTTCAAGATAAGCCTATATTATTAAAATACCAATAAAGTGAGGTCTGTATTATTTAAATCACTTTCATTTTTAATTAACATGACACAAAATAACTTTAAGATTACATTTTTACTGTTATAAAAACAAGATTTGTTAGCATTAGTGGAACTGAAGGTGTCAGAATAAACACGAAGCGCACGTCATTGTTGTTATCAGTGAATCTAGCCTATTGTGAAATAGCTGTGTTGTCATCAGAGCTCATACAGCCACTCTTGAGAAACTAAGCCGACTGAGCCAGATGACTGCTCTCTCGGTCTTAGACGTTTCTAACCGCCATGCACTGCTTTGGTCTGTGCAGCGCCGCATGAGGTCGAACACACCTAATAACAATCGACCCTTTGCTAGACCAGCCTTCAAAATATTACTTACCAATTCTACCTTAGCAACTGTTTAGCATGGCAGAATGCATAAGAGCAGACTTATGGATGTGATGTTTACCCAAAAATTTCTTAGAAAGCCCTTGTTCGTCCCACCGGGAAGCTGAGAACACAGTATTTGTTTTTCAGTGGAAGTTTTATGAATGAATAAAGAAAACTAGAGGAAGAGAGAGCCATGCCAAATACGCCCCAGTTTAATTTGTTTTATCATGAATTTACTGTATACAGAAATCTGGCTTGGGGGTAAAATGTTCCTTTAATCTTAGAAAAAAAATGTAGTTGGGAGAACTGCATTTAGCAGCTGATGCATGAATGTGTGAAGTCATGTTCAATAAAACAACATAAGGGAATATTATTTAAAGATGAATGTGTGAAGTAATGTTCAATAAAACAACATAAGGGAATATTATTTAAAGAGTTTAATGCACAGCTCTCCCTGTAGATGATGATGTGGAGCCTCTGATCCTGTTCTTCTGTTCATCCTCCGAGAATACAGCACTGAGAAACTACACAAGGACATGAATAAAATACTTGATTATTAAATAATTAATTTGTCAAAGTATATGAAATATTATTTGAATTTAAACTCATAAAATATTTATTCAGTTGTATTACCCTTGGCATTCTCACTCCCTTTTTGATAATGAACTCTCTGAATGCCTGAATGCCGTGAATCTGCTTCAACTCCTTATCCTAGATGACAGGAAAATATAAATGGAACTCCAGCAACTAAATAGAGATCAGGCTGGTTTGCCTCATCATCAGCTGTCACATTATTTGCTCTTTATACCTAGTAGATGCTATAAAAGTCACCTGCTCACTCAGCTGTTCCTCAAAGTCCAGACTCCCTGTGATCTCTGCCAGGGCTTGAGGATCATTGGCAGCCTGGGGTCTGTTGGGTTTATAGGCCTGTTGTACAAACATAGAAGAGACTTGTTAATCCAATCACAAAAATGATGTATTAAGAACAAAAACAATGTCTCCAACCTGAGTCAACTCCTTAACACGCTGGCCTTTATGATGTTCCTCTACAGAGCTCTGGAGTTTTGCTATAGTTTGATTAGGATCGGTCTTGTTAATAGGTGAGGTCATGGAGGGTTTCTTCTCATAGTCACTCTTAAACAGGTCCAAGATGGTTGACTCTGTCAGATCACTGGTCTCTCCACCCTGAGAAAACATTGAAAGAAAAAAGCCATTTAGGCTTAATATCTATTGCGTAATGTGTAGATGATGAAATATTACTTACCAGTGAAGTAATCCATTCACAGAAGAGCTTGGTAATCATCTGCTTGTCATCTTGTGATACGGAGTGCAAGTGTTTAACACTCGCCATCTGATCGTCTCTAACACCCAGAGTTCCTTTGAGTCTCTGCCATTTATAGGGATTTCTTGGTCTGGCGTCTTTACATTTTTCCTTTTGAGGCCTTGGGAAATTTAAGAAGGGTATGGTATTATGATATGTGTAACATACTTCTATAATGTCTCCCACCGGGAAAGAAATTTGACATTAAAATAGGAATACTGTTTTTAACCTAACATTGTGACCGGTTCCATTCTAATGGAATGGGATCAGAACCAAAACCAGAAACATGCACAAAAGAGGAAATTAAAATCACTTGATGTTGATGGATGGTTTTATTGTCTCCGGAGTTGAGAATTCACATTGTGCTCTGTTTTCTTCTAGACGTTCCGTTTTCTTTGTTGGAGATGTTATGGACAATTCCTCCGTCACGCACATATCGGGATCCAGGACTGACAACACCTGATCAAATAACTGTTGAAAAAGTTGGAGGCATTGTATATTATACATTGCAATTAAGATTCCTCAATATATTATTTTTTGCTTCATCATCTTTCATATTTAAAGCTGCTGTTAGATATTTCAGCGCCACAAGCAGCACCAAATGGAATCACAAAACTGTTTTCAAACAGGTTTCCCAAACACTCCCACAGCTTCCAGTGGACCCTTTTCGCATTTCCATGATTCTCTAAATTGTAAGTCGTTATCATCGTTGGGTAATTATCTATCCTGGTGAATGGGAGACTATAACAAATGTAATTTTTTGTGTTCCCATTTGCTAACAAAACAGAAGAAGCTTATTAGAAACCCCATTGATACGGTGTTAACTCTTTTTTGTGGTTTAAAATGAGGGTAAATGTTCGTTGCATTAAAAAATAGCTAACAGCAACTTTAACATGAATTGAAGTGTAGCCCATTTACATGTTGTCCAGTCATGTCGACAACATTTTAAAAGTGGTATTACCTCTGGTGTCAGACCGCTCTCCAGATGTGGATACAGGGCCAGTGGGTGTTGTTTGAGTTTGTGCTCGACAGCATCAATGAACTCCTGCTGAGCTTGACTCTGGGGATTCTGCTTTGAGTAACACGCTTGAGTTTTACTCAGTCTCTTCTGCGGGAACTTCGTTGAACAAGCGTGGTGGTTCGGCATCCCAAAGACCGCAGGGGTGGGTCCACTCTTACACTGGGTAAAGAGCTCTTTATTGACTGTCGGGTAACCATCTCTAAAATCATCCAGGCCCGGGGACAAAAAACGCCATTTGCGACTATCTAATGCCCCAGATAACTGTTGCTTTTGCCGAAGATCCCTGAGATATTTAGTCTTTAGCCGTTCCTTAAACCTGAAGACAAAGACAAGAGTAAGTGGTCATTCCTGTTCTGTTATGCAGTACCAGATGAGCTCTGTAAAAAAATCTTAAATTGAAATTTGAGGATGTATTTATAAAAGGATACAGAATACTTTCTCATCAAGCTTAGGTACTAATTGCAACTTGATGGAAAAATGGCAAGAAAGGACTGAACCTAGTAGGTTGGAAATAAAGAGCTGTTCCTCAATGAGCTTACATAGAGCTTTACTTTAAGTTATAAAGTGAATATTCTAGGGGTGTAACGATACCCTCATGTCACGATTCGATACTTAACTCAAGATACGATATAATTGTAATACTCCATATAGTAAAAGGTTGACAAAAAATGTACACTTTTGATTTAAATGCTCAATTTTGTGTTATATTAAGGTGGAAATGAATAGGCTTGGACTTCGACCAATGCACAGGACAATGGTGACACCAGAATAAAAAATATTCATGATTCTGAAGCTGAAAATATAATTATTTTAGACAAATATGCTTGCACTCTGTCACTGACTAGTACATATATTTCAAATAATGTAGGCCGCTTTTTACTGGTAACATAAAACATTTGGCATTATAATAATAACAATAAACACTTCATTATTATACATTATATTCAACATTATAAATAGTAGTTTAATGTAGTACTGACACTCACTCTGACACTTTTTTCTCACAGTAATTTTCATTTTGGGTGAGCTATACACAATACAGATTGTCTGTCACTATCCACGATATTGTTAAAAATTGTTTTACGATATACTGTGACACCCCTAGAATATTCAGAAGAAAAGTTTTAAATAGTCTAAAAAGGGGAAAAAGAAGAACACCTGCTGGAACATGTCTTAATACATTGCCAGTTTTTCATGTTATAAGTTAGTATTTCATTTAAAAAGTTAATTTTTAGTATTTTTATTTATTTATTTTATTCACAGTAGTAATAACTAATTTTGCAATTAAATAAAAAAATATAGGCTAATGATTGCATGCTGTCGCAAAGTGTGCAACTTACCAGGGAAACTTAATGTTTTCCACTTGTCCAGTTTTGAAAGACATTTCACTCGTCTCGGTGCTTCTATGTTATATTTAAAAGGATTCGTTTCCTACCGAATGTGTCTTATAGTTTACAAACACAACGTTATTAAATTATCACCATGTAAAATTTGGACACTCGAGTGAGGTGCGTTGGTTTGGTTGCTATGGCAGCACAGCAGACTGGCGCTCTGGTATTTGTAGTTCTTCTCTACTTATGATGAGGGGCGTGTTTAAACCACAAGAGGGAGCTTTGTGATAATATTGCAGATGCAATATTTATAGCTGATAGGAGCTCTATTTGACCAAACGCTTATTAATAGAATAAACATTTTAATTGCTGAGTCTGTGCCTACAAAACACCCCCGTCCGTCGCTTTATTTCAATCTATTAATTTCTCACTGAATTTCTTGTTTTTACTGTGTTTTTTTTATGTACTTTTGAATGCTCATCCTATATGGGAGCATTGGGGAGTTTATAGCCTATAGATGTACTGATTTATTCGTTATCATTAATATTATCAGTCTTTCATAACATATCCCTAAAAACAAAGCCCCGTGCAAAGAACAGGAAGAGAAGTATAAGTGGAAATTGTTTTGCCTTTGAGATTTGCTTGACTTACATCCTGCATGAATGATTTACTCTCACAGGATGTGGAACAGAACTTTCTGTTTTGTTGTTCCAACCTCCCAGATATCATTAAACCAATGATCCATCAGTTCAGTCGAGCCGGACAAAAAGTTAATAATAATTCACAGTAACTGTTCAAACTGGCCACATGACAGTGGTCTGAGTTCAAATTAATCCGATGAGACGGTTAATGACTGTGAAGATAATGCACAGAAGATGTCCTGTTCTTCAGGAGGTTCAATGTTGTTTATGGAACAGTTAACTCTTAAAGGGGGAAAAAATACGTTTGGGCTATTCCAAACAATACAATAATGTCCTCTGATTAGGTGATTTTAACCTTCCTGAGAACGCCCTTTTGGAGTAGCCAATTCAAACGGTCTCATCTAATCAGCTTTGGGAGGTTTTGTTTTTTGTTGATTTTTAAAAAAAAAATTTACATTGGATCCAAGAGAAACGTACAGTACTACACTGCTGTTAGAAATCCTCATTAAATTCTGGCAGTGGGACAGCTGATACTTTGAAATATGGGAATGAGTTAGTGATCAGGGAGTGGAGAATAATTTCTACGAATGAATAACCGGATTCAAAGCTGGTTCAAACCCAGAGCCCTTAAGCAGAATTTTCATTTGTCTTTATTTCTACTGTGTTCTTTGTGCATCACAGGATCTTCTCACGTGTGAAACTTCACCTACACTCCTTCTTTATTCCCATCTAGTTTAATGAAGAACATCCATGAAACCTTTCCATTGCATAAAAGGTTCCTATAGTGGAAAAGGGTTCTTTAGATTATTAAAATGTTCTCCACACTAAAAAAAAAAAAAATAGTTCTTGTAAGAACTGTTCATGCAGAGAGGTTTCTTTGAGAGGAACCCAAACATGTAAATTCTAAATGTAAAAATATTTCACAAATTATACGTTGACTTTCGTGGAATACAAAAGAAGATATTTTGTGTCGTTTTGATTTTGTTGTTTTGGATCTTCTCTTGTATTCACCAGAACAAAGTAAGTCAGGTTTGGAACGTCAGTGAGTAAATAATGACAGAATTTTCATTTTTGGCTGAAATTTCCTTTAACCTTATGAGCAATATGAAAAACAAGCTTCCAGGAACTGATAAGGATGTAATAGGTTCATTAAAACTCCCTTTCTCTTCCCGACCAAAATGAATGAGAAAGACCAACTATTTCCATGCATGTAAGCTCGTCTTGCTACCTGCAGAGAGCTCTTTCAAACATTTGTAAGAGTAAACAAAGTGAATTTAAACGCAGCGTATTTGTTTTGCACACATTTACAGTAGAACAAACTTCACAGACTGTTCAGAATTAACGTGGTGGCGTGACTGCTTCAGGAATCCGTGTGTTTTGAGGGTGTAGCCCGGTGACTCCTCCTATACAGCCAGCAAGGAGTTGAACAAGATCCCTTTGACTTCGTGGTTTATTCATCTGTTTTATCATGCACACCTTCAACTGTTAACTAATTCCTTAAATTATCTCATGTGGAATAAACAGCGAAATAATTATGTACACCACAATCCATGAAGAATCCTTTCCATTGCACAAACGTTTCTTTATAGTGGGAAAAGGTATAAATATTATTTGCCAAAACAAATCAAATCATCATATTGGAATGATTTCTGAAGGATCATGTGACACTGAAGACTGGAGTAATGATGCTGAAAATTCAACTTTGCCGTCACAGGAATAAATTATGCCTATATTAAAATAGGAAACAGATATTTTAAATTGCAGTAATATTTCCAAAATATTACTGTTTTTTTGCTGAACAAATAAATACAGCCTTGACCCCAAAGTTTCTCGTTGCGAAGTCAAATGAGTAAAATTGTGTAAAATGCCTTTAAAAAAAGAGATGCTGGAGCAGCAAGAGCAGGAATTTGACTGTATGTGAGAATTTTCTCCTGAGTGGGAAGTTTCCTTCATTAGCACAGACTCAGGAGAAATGATCCAAACAGAAATCACAGAAGAAAGCTGGTAATTGTTTACAGAGAAGAGTGTTTTCCCCATGGGTTCAGTGCTGCTGCTGAGACAGGTGGAAGTGGGCCGCCCAACAGGGGCAATGGAATGTCCTCAGAGCCAAACCCTGCGAGAAGTATTTATCAGAGCATGTGATGTGCCAGAATCTGGGGAGGTCCAGTTTCCCACAAAGGACAAATGCCTTATGTAAGTTTTGAGACAAAGTAGGAATGCTCCCTTTGATGGTCTGTCTGTGAAATGGACAGCAAATATAGAATAAATGCCAAACGGCAATAGAATATGTAGAGAATTTCAGTCGATTTTCACTTACAAAAAGCCTTATGCTCGCCGAGGTGGCATTTATTTGACCAAAAATACAGTAAAAACGGTAATATTATTCCAATTTAAAATAACAGTTTTTATATTTTAATATATGATTTATTCCTGTGAGGGTTAAGCTATTTTCAGCATCAATACTCTTCTTCAGTGTCACATGATCCTTCAGAAATCATTCTAATATGCTGATTTGGTGCTTTAATAAACATTTATTATTATTATCTTTAGATTTGACCACACTTTGGCTGAAATTAAAAACACTCAATCTAATAAACAGCCTTGAAGGACAGAGTAACAGGATAACACAAATCATCAGTGGAGCTTTGGGCTGACATCACAATGACAAAGAAAGGAAACATTAAAGTTTGGAACACACAAATCCCTTTTTTGTTTATAGTAAAACAACAAAAGGTCCTCCCAGAAATGTACTTGTACATTTTCCAGACATTCAAGGTAGCGGAATTACTGTAATGACATTCAGCTTCCCAAAACATGCACCTCTCCTCTTGGGAGGATTCAAAAACTTTCTTCATAAAATCAGCACACTGTTAAAAAAAAAAAAAAAAAAAAAATCTGCCTTAAATTTTTATGTAAAATCAACTTGTCTGTGTAAGTCATTTCAAATTAAATTACATTACACTGACTTAAAAAAAATGAGTTGAATCTCATATAACTCGTATAAAGTTTAAAATGGCTTAACTTATTTTGATGAGTTGAAGTAATGTAAAAACATATAATGACTTATTGATCATGTCATTTTTTACAGTGGCATTCTTTTCTTTTTTTCTTTTTCAAAATTAGCAATGTAAAAACACTCAATGCAAAAAAAAGTTGTAAAGAAAACAATTATTGGATTGCATTTTAAAGAAAATGCTATTTGTTCAATAGTTGTTTGTGCAATTAATTTACTAGCAATTTACTTTGTTTAATTTATTTCTACGCCACTTTTTTCTACTTGCACTTTTTTCAGTGCTGATCTTTGGAAAGTACATATTCACTCCCTCTTCCAAATCCTGTCACTCCTTATATTTAAACAATAGTTCGTAGTTGTGTAACTTCTCTCTCAGCCATGAGAGATTGACTAATACAACAATATATAGGGGAGAAAAAAAACATCTAATAGGCCTATATTTTAAAGCCCATTTTATTGATACATTATGCATGGAATAATCACAACACTTAGTGAAATTGTTTCTCTCTGAAATTTATTATATTTTCTGTTTTTAGCCATCTCTTTCCCTTATATTTAAGCTTAAATGAGCCGCAATTAAACAGTGTTCTTAAAAGGGGCATTTGTGTCCTCTGTGAGCTGTAGAATCTCACAAATATAAATTCACCATTCTTTTCTTCCCATTGCACTTAATGGCCTGAGGCAACATCAATCACATCTCCTGAAAAGGTCTGGCTCTTCTCACTATACTCCCACAGTCATTCCTTAACCGTGATCTGCTACTGCCCATCCTGGACGGTGCCAAGAGGCTTTTGGGAGTTGAAACAAACACATACCAACCTGAGCTGCATTTCCACACTGACTCCCAATGCAAACTCTGCTAAGTGATTGATGAGACTTCAAATAGTGTTGTATGTGGTGTATTTGTTTGTAGTAAAACAATTGAACTGAACTGAACACAGTGAGAAAGATCAAATATGAACGACACAGGATAATAGTGTTTTTATGGTAGATTGAATTACACATTTGCATGATAGGTTTCCTTATTATTTACAAACCAAATTATTTGAATTAAGGAACTGGTTGAAGTGAACCACAGCTTTTATATTAGTTTTCCCTACACATATGCTCTGTCCAGCTGTCAGATGCCCACTTTCTCATTTACATGCAATGCAAATGCAACATGCATTTTTCCACCCCAACAAGCCAGACTGTAAGATAAATCAGTCACATTACGCAGGGTTTACGGTGCAGGATTGTCATGAATTATGTGGCTGTTGTTCCTTTTTTGGCCATGTGAGGTCCTCAGTGTTTTTCTTTTGTTGTTTTATGCCTGCCACATGTTCTCATTATTGATTTATTAGTTTCACCTGAACCTTGTTAACCCTCTGGGCTTCCTCATTTTATGCCCTGTCCACACGGACACGAGTATTTTTATAACCGTGACTTTTTTTACGCGGTTCGGCCGTTCGTCCACACGAAAACCCACTGAAACCGAACATTTTTGAAAACCCCTGCCAGGGTGAGGATTTTCAGAAACGCCGGTTACAGTGTTGTCGTGTAGACAGTGAAACCGGGGTTTTTGCCTTGCGACGTCAGAGTGTGCGCCGTTATCAGCTGTGTTTGACATCAGATTTGCGCTTCTGATTGGCCAACGTGGCTTTAGGGTTAAGGTTTATATCGCCGCCTGCTGGCGTGGCATGCTCTTGACCGCGCTTGATTGCGTGTTTTTACGTTTTCATGTAGACGGAGACCGAGCATGTGTGGACGGGATTTTTTTTTAAAACGCTGGAGGAAAAACTCCGGTTATAAAAATACCCGTGTCCGTGTGGACATGGCCTTAGACTCACACTCAGGACCTTCGGGTCAAAAATGACCCGGAGGGCGGCATTAAGATACATTTTATTTGAGTAAAATCAATGAAATATATTTTTGTTCAATAATATTTTTTCTTTTCTTTTTTGGTGTTTTGAGATAATTTTATAATTTATAATTTATATTTATGCAATAATTAAGACCCAATTTTTCCCATTGAATATAATAGAAAATTTATATATATATATAATTAAAAAACACATTTTATTAAAGCTGTATTTCATTTTAGAGTCAAGTCTACCTCATGAAAGCAATTTTTGAAATGAGATCGGAGCCATCTGGTGGACACACTGAGCATTTTTATCACGCAATAGCACATTTTTACCACTAGTGGATTTACAGCTCTCTGTAGAAACCTATGGTAGAAACACTCTAGTGATTTTTTCACATATTGTTTAATTTTTTCAGGTTTTTGATTTGAATATATAATAACAGATTCTCAAAGACTATATTTGTCTTTTTTTTTTTTTTTTTTTTTTGGTTGGTTTAAATGGTAATTTTAAGTGGCAGTTTTACTTTATAATACAGTCAAACCTGAACATTGCATTATAAAGAGAACAAATGGAAAAAAAATTGTCACCCATTGTTTTAAGAGATTCACCCCTTCACTGTTGTGTGCTTTTTTTCTGCATCCTGGCTGTTTTGTAGATTGTATGCACAAAAAAACTCTATTTTTTTTACGACCACTTAGACTTTTAAAATCCTTTCCACAATTTTTTGGGTGTTCATATACCAAGTACCAAAAAAGTCACCAAGTTTTGGACCATTCCGATGAAGCTACGATTTTTAACATTTTTTTATTTAAACGCTTCGGGTCATTTTTGACCCGAAGAACCCCAGAGGCTGCCTATTTAAAACCCTGTTGTCTTGAGTTCTTTGCTCAGTCTTGAGTTGACACCGTGCAGTCTTTTTTAGACTAAAACTGTCCGTGAGTTATTATTCAGATTATTTTTCCCCTGTGATTGCTGTTTGTTACCGACCTGTACATGCCTTTTTGGATTACAAGTTTGCCTCCTGCTTCTGGATTATTCACTGATTCTGACTGAGATAGTGGACTTTGACCTTTGCCTGGATTGTACTTTTTGTTTTTGCCTGTTCCTTGTTGGATACTTTTGCCCTGGTTTTCAAGTAAAGCCCTTGAACTGAGTTACTGTCTCTGCCTCTGCAGTCTGAGTCGAATACACCACATTTTGACACCGAGGTAGTGCTTCTCCCTGCTACACAGGAGACCCGGGTTGGATTCCCAGTCGAACATAACAAGGATAAAGGGATAGTTAAAAAAAAAAAAAACTAAATTCTGTCATTTAGAGAAATAAAAATAAGCATGAAGGTCCTCCCCTAACTCTACCCCTAAACTTTTGACCTCACTGGGGAGTAAGAAGATCATACAAATACATTTCAACTAGCCACCAATTTGTCAAAGAAATGTAAAGTAATTAAGAAATGCCATGAGATTGTGTTGTCTGTTTTTGTTCATGTGTATGTTTAGGATTAGCATTTTGCAGATGAACATTGTTTTGGGTGTGCTTTGTTTCTGCGTGATTGAATATGACCCTTCAAAATAGATAATGCTTTAATGAACTCTGTTAGAGATCTACACATTGCAATTTATCTGTTCAATAGAATACCTTACTAATCTGTTGAGTAATAAAAACGGCATCTCATTATTGCTTTTAGATTTCAAATCCCTCAGTTCTCGCTCTGAAAAAGCCCATGTTGATTCTTGTTTTATTACGAGCTCTGTCATGTTCTCTTTTTTGCCAGCAGACTCTCCTCTGTTTTGCATTTTTTTTTAAACACAAAAGACGGGCGATTCCCTGGAGGTTCAAGATTTAGCTAGTGATGGGCGATTTCGAAACACTGCTTCGTGAAGCTTCGAAACCTTTAATAATAATAATAATTCGTTACATTTAGATAGCGCTTTTCTGGGTACTCAAAGCGCTTTACAAATCTTTTGTTTCAAATCAGTAGTTCGGAGATGGAGCGTGTATCAAACTGCCAAAGTCATGGGATTTCAGTAATCGAAGCTTCGCTACGTCATAACTGTTTCGAAACGTTTCGACATTTCAATGGTTTACTGGTGGGCGATGATCTCCATGAATCATGCGGATTCACTGAGGTCGCCCCCCGGCGGCGAACCATTGAACAAGTGTCTATGGGTTTTACCTGATATCTGATCAGTTTTATAAGTATGTACATGTTTTAATTGGATATTAGTATAATTATTAGGAATAATAGTAGTTAACAGTCTCTTATTGGCCTGTTTAGCAATCCATGGAACAAACAAAGCAACCCCTGAAAATTGATAAAAGAACATTACGTACTTGATATTTAATCTTAATAGATGATTAGTTAATTGCATTTGATAGATTTTACTTTCAATAAAACATTGTGCAATGGGTAAAAGGTGTTTATATTTATGTTAGGCTTGAGTTTTTGTTGCATTTCCACTGTTCTGACCAGCAGTGTGGCGTTTTAAAAAGCTTCGAAACAGTGAATCGTTTTGCAAAGCAATTGGTTCAATTGTTTCGAAGCTTTGAAAACCTTTGTTTCTCCCATCACTAGATGTAGCTGCTCATGTCAACCTTTCTCGCTATCGAACCTATATGCCTCTCTCATACACGCGTCAAAGTTGGAGCAACTTTTTCTCTACTTTTGGATATGACGAGACACGCACGGCCGAGTGACGAATTTTGCAATTCCACCCACTAGGTCTAAAATATGAACACGTGACGCAGGGCTGCCAACTCTCACGCCACATGTCCATATTTTCACTCAGTGAAAAATATTAATTAGATTAGTTTACTTTTGATATGAAACAAAGTCTCAGATTTAAATTTGTGTACGTTTTATAACGAAATTCAAACAATAAATGCTTAGGGGCTCTTATGGCGGGAGGGATCGCACGTGAACCGATCATCTCTTCCTCTTTACTTACAGTAGCCTACAAAATAAACATAAATGGACATCAGATGGTATGTTGAAAGAACCGCGGATAAAACAGCTTGTAGAAAAAATTATTCTAGATAAGAGTATTTTGAAGAAAAAAAAGCACTATACATAGGCCTATTCATTACTCTAATACCAAAGTTATTATAATGTTATTACTATTATAAAAATGGCCTTATTTGCAATTGCGTACAAATCAGTTATTAATAACACTGTTAATTAATAAAATGACAAGATCAATAAGTCATGACAACATATGTTTTTACATTATTATAACTCATCAAAATAGGTTAAGCAATTTTAAGTTGAAATGACTTGCAAGGCCAAGTTGATTGTAGGCTATAGGCCTACTTAAAAATGTAAGGCAGCAAGCTTTTTTTATTACATTGAACCTTTAATAATCGTACCAGCTGCAGGGTTCCCATATAGTTTATAACACTAGTTCAGAAAGATTCCAATCATGAGATTTGTGTGATATAAGACACACTCTCTCTCTCACACACACACACACACACACACACACACACACACACACACACACACACAAAACATACACACAATTCTCGAAGCTGAACTCAAAAGTTGCCAGCCCAGTAATACGTCTATAGTGAATCAGGGTAAGACAAAAAAATAATAATATTTTTTTTGAAGAAGGGTTGATGATGTATTGTTACATAGTGTACCATTAAAGTGTAGCAATAGCTTTTCAAAAAACTAAGGATGACTACACGCATCCTGTTTTAAAATCCGGTTTATGAATAATTAAATATTTAACTGCTGTTTTCTCAGCTGTTGTTCAAACTTGTCCTGCCTTTCTCTATAAGCAGAATTGCAGCACTAATATACTGAATAAATGCATCTTTGCGAAGGGAGGGGCAGCCAGAGAATGTGACAGTCTGAAACGCTGCTTCACTGTTGTGCCAGAGGTCATATCAACAGAC
The DNA here is from genome assembly GCF_029890125.1 of Rhinichthys klamathensis goyatoka. Lineage (NCBI taxonomy): Eukaryota > Metazoa > Chordata > Actinopteri > Cypriniformes > Leuciscidae > Rhinichthys > Rhinichthys klamathensis. The sequence goes on along the minus strand of NW_026606570.1, from coordinate 6,375,294 downwards.
CAACAACAATCACAAGTTCTGTATCGTCGTCAAAGGGGATATACGGAAAATGATGTTTTGCCATAATCCATAACATATTCAAACCTTCACATAAAAGACCTTTGTATTTTCTGAATAGTTGTATTATTCACATATTTGCTCATTTCAGGTCGGTGGGGAAAACGCTTTCAGCTTCTCCCGCAAAAGAGCAGTTTTAAAATTATGTGTAGTTACTACATTGCAACAAATATCAAAGATATAGTATATAGATATATATGTGGAAAAAGTGGCAAGCTGGACAGATATATAATTCACTATCCTCTCTTCAAATCAGATTTATGAAGTAAAGAAATGTGGTTGCACTGTGTCACTGTTCAGTTTTTACAACATCATAATTGCAAATTTGCACATAGTGACTTATCCATTCCAGTTAAACAGTTAAGATATGAAAAGGCTTTGCTTGCTACTGCTCAGCAGGATATCTTTTATAAAAGAGGTTTTAGATAAAGGTTTTGTCTAGTCAACATGCAAGGAATACTGACTAACAAAAGACTTTTCATTCTTTCGAATGAAAAAGGAAACTTCCATTCAACTTATGAGGCATGTTGTGCTTTTGTGATGTATTTGTTATTCTTTCTTTTCAAACTTTTATGTGCGATCATTTTTGAACATGTAGCGCGAAACAACACTAAGTAAATAAATAAGACGTGTTTAAGATGGTTAATTAGGAAATGTTTGCATAACCTTCTCAAACCCTTCCTTTCCCTGAACTCAACAGGATGCAAATGAATGCAGTTTGCGTCATCATTGAAACACAACATGCACATGAGTATTCCGACAGATGCGAAAATTCTAGAAAACAAAAACATAATCTTTTTTGGTCAAAAATAACCTTAGAGCAGGAAAGGGTTAAACTATTGTTTCTTTAGTTTAGTTTAAAATAGTTCATTCTTGTGACCAAGTCTGGCTATATATTTCCACACTATTACATGATCAATAAGTTAGACAACATATGTTTTTACATTGCTTTAACTCGGGAAAATAAGTTAAGAAATGTTCAACTTTTTAAGTTAGATTCAACTAATTTTTTTAAGTCAGTTTAATGTGATTTAAGTTAAAAACTGACTTAAATATCCAAGTTGATTGTACTTAAAAATTTAAGGCAGCGACTTTTTCACAGTGAAAAGTCAACTATTTTTTTTAAGTCAGTTTAATGTGATTTAAGTTAAAAACTGACTTAAATATCCAAGTTGATTGTACTTAAAAATTTAAGGCAGCAACTTTTTCACAGTGTATGATCCCCCCCCCCTCCCCTAGGAAATAGTAGTCAAATAAATACATTTTACGAATTTGAATTGTCATTATGGATATTAAGAAACTGAATGAATGTACATTGATTACAGTTGTTTTGACATGGTCCATTCATAAAAGATTGCTGAAAAACTATGCTTTTGATAAAGCTTAGTCAAGTAGAGCACTGTTTCTCCTTTACCTCCTGGTGCTTAATGGTTTGTTTTCACTTCTCTTATTTGCACAGATGCTTTTAGGCCTGAGTAACCCCCCGAGAGCTTTGATAAAAGTCACAGTAACCCGCTTAAAGTAGCCTACATTCAAGTAGGCAAATCAGGTTTTGCATAACTGTCATTTCATTCAATTTAACTGCAATTAACTTTGTCCTTTATCAGCAAGTTCACAACAGTTCAAGAGTAGGCACAATTAAGGTGAAGTCATAAAGCTTTATGATTTTACTATCACAGTCCCTGAGTGTGATGTGGCTTTATCTGTCACTAGGCCCTACAATAAATTCTTCTTTCTGAGAAGTGCACTTATTGACCGGTTAACTACAGAAGAACAGAAGAAAACTGAAAAGTTTTGTTAACATATTAAGCACTCAAAAGCTTAAATGTGCCCTATATGCAGGGGCATTTAGTCACATTTGTAAAATAAAGCTTTGTTTAAAAGCTTTCCCTGTGGGGGATGCAGGCATTTGAGGCTATAGGGGAAGGACAGTAAGGGAGTGGGCCTGATTTCTGAGAAAAATATTGAAAAGGGGTCTATAAAAATGTGTCACGTAACAATAACAACTCTGACATAAACTGACCATCTTTATCAGCAGCATGGCAATTTGGCGTGAGAAGGCCAATGACCTCGAGTTGTATACATGTTATAATAAAGAACAGTAATAAAGTAACTCTCTGGTATGTTCCTGCACTTTTATGGGTTAAAATAGGTACGAATTTCAGTTTCCCGGGTTACAACATTGTTTTCTCCTAGTCTACTCCAATGCTGCATGTAGCCTATTAAATTAGCACATTTGGAAGCTGCACATACTTCATGCTTACTCAAAGTGCCAGTAAGCCTTATCTATCCAAATAGTTATATTTTACTTTTAAACAATAACATAAAAAAATGATAATAATGTAAATGTCAAATCAAGGCCAAACTAGCCTTTGAGGTTGCAGTTAGCATTTAGGGGTAGCCTATGTAAAATATTAACAGATTTGTGTGTAAAAAAAAAAAAAAAAAAGTATAATTAATTATGATAATGCTACACTGCTTCACAATCCCACAGAGTATATTTTCTGTGGTAGTGGAAAAAACCCACTGCCATCTTAATCAAGCCTATATGTTCCGGATGAGAATAACATGAGATTTCCTTTCCACCGCGCTACAGTGCTGAGTTCGCCCTTTAAATAAGCCCCGCCCCGAAATCAGTCGATCAAATTCGGCATCACACTTCTTAGCCGTCGACCAATCACGTTCGTCCGGGGGTGGTCTTAAGACGGTGGTCCGGGAAGACGTCATCCAATAGAATCGCGAGCTCCTCGGACAAAAGGGATGCGACAATCATCGCTTACCTTGTGAGCCGCCCATTATTCGTGTTCATTCACCAGTTATTTAAGGAGACACGACAGTAGATAGCGGAACACAAATTAAGACCTAACGGTCTCACGGCTCAAGTCTTTTAAAAACACAAAAACGCCCCGCTGAGCTGTAACTTCTGTTCCAGTGGGTTCGTAAGCGCTATTGTATTGTTTTTAGACAAAACTGTATAGTTTAACGGCACATATATCCAAACGTGAAACTTCATGTAATATATGAATACATTAAATGTGTAGCCAGAGTTGTTCGGATCAGGCTAGAAATGATTATAACTCAAAGTTGGGCTTTCATGACACTTATTTATCTGTTTCTTAACCTATAAATTGCGTCGGGGCAGTAAAAGTAGGCTGTATATTTATTTTGATGTTCTGACATTTACACACATATATCTGCCTTGAAAACCCCTTTAAATCGTGACCTCAGCTCTGAGGGAGGATTAACACGCCCCTCTCTCCAAAAAGTGTGTTTCTCATGCATGACTGGCTCATTTGAATCTGGTGAGGGAGGTGGAGAAGACCTCTGGCTGCTTTAGAGCCAGAGCTGATATTATATCTCAGCATCCGAGAAACACATCCGCTAATCGCACTTCACTGGGATCGTGTTTGCTGAATATCCCAATGATAAAAGAAGGGAAACGATTCTGGCTTTGAGAAGGACGGAGACATACCGGGAGGTTCTCGAGTGGAAGTTCGGAACAAGAGAAAAGGAGAAAGAAAGAATAGTGTTATTTTCCTCCCATACAGATCAGCCCATTTAAAACCATCAATAATGACTAGAAGATCGTGTGCCATTTACGCCACCGGGATCGTGTGCGCTCATTTGCTCATTTTGGGGATCGCCCTTCTGGTGGCTCAAGTCTTCCAAACAATGATTCAGGAGCGGTTAAAAAAGGTTAGTCTTTTATGGAGAAAAGTGTTTAATTAAACTTGTTTAATTTTTACAAAAAGCTCTTGTTGTGTTATGAAACCGGCTTTTAAAGTGATTCAGTGCTGCTGTTGTCCTACACGAGGCTTCTTCTGTGATGAGCATCACACGGATGTAACGAACATTGCGAAATCATACAACAGGCAAGCCTAAATATTGTCACGTCAACCTATTCAATCATATGATGGTCCTTGGAATTGCTATACCAAAGTTCCCATTCTTACTCGCGGTGAGACCCAGACTACACAATCTCATGTTATGTACACCAAAACCTGTATTTCAGCCGTATAATGCCTCCTCTTTTACGTGTTAGGTGATCAAAACACATGGTATTAAATTACCGTGATGTAAATGTGGGTTTGGTAGTAACCCTGATTAAAGTGGGCTGGTCTGTGACCACGAAGCCTATATCATATTGCGGAAAATACTTCTTTCCACCCCGTCTCTCTCTAATCTACCTCAGCGGTTCTGTCTGTCTCTCTGTTTGTTAAATGCTTTTCATTGCAACACCACCGGGAATGAATCACTCTTATTTTAATGTTACGGGAAAGGTTGTTCATTCACATAGCATATATAAATACATGACAGGGGGAGGTGTGTGCTATATGTGTGGCTGTGGGGGAGGGTCTCAGCATGTCCTCCTTGGAAAAATACTTGGAACTGTGGCCTCTACCCTCAGTATTTTTAACCAAGTGTAGTATTCACTGTTCAATGTGATTCCCTTGACCTGGAATTCAAGGGTGGGTGTTTGTGGTGGTCTGTGAGTGAAGCTAACTTTGCTGGAGATGTTATGCAGTGGTTGGTCATTTTAACGGTCTAACACTTTGAAGAAAAACTGCCTCAGAGCTACATACCTGCGTCACTTATACAAACTCCACTTCACACCCTATACTCAACAAAAACACACATCACCTAAGGGCTTGAAAAAGTTGCATTGTCTAGAGAACTTAAGCCTACCGGCTCAATATCACATGTTTCAGTGACAGAGAAGACATACCGAATATGAAAAGAAACAGTATATCATGAAGGTCAATTATAAGGTTTTAAATCAACTGTCAATAACTTAACTTCATTTTTAGCTGAAGTTGAGATTCCTTTGATGTAAGCTTGTGAATGTATTCATTCCTTGCTGGGAATTAATGTCTACATTTAAAACTGCACCTCCTAGCAGTGTAAGGACTTTGGTAAAACATGGGTTGTCATCTATGAAAATATCCATTTCCAGTTGCTGGTACCATCATACGCTCTTATCTGCTTCACTGGCCTTTTGTAATGTTAACCACTTGCGCAAAAAATGACCTTCCTATCAAAATGCAAACATTTATTGTTTTTCTTACCTTGGCTGTATTTGCTCGAGCAAGGCTTCGAAAATGTTCGTCTGACATGGTTTAATGTCCACTGGGACCTTCAAAAACTTCTCTTCTCAAGGTTGATGAGCACAGATGAACACAAAATCAAATTCCTGAGGTTTATCTGTATTATTTATTTTTAAAATAATTAGTATTTATATCATATCCCATTGAACAGTAGTAAGCAGGCTAATGAGTTATACAGGATGTAACCATGCACACGAATATCATTTAAAACTCAGTCGGATTTTGTTTTGTTGAAATAAATGAATGTTTTGTCCAGCAAGGATACATTAAATTGAGACAGTAAAGACATTTGTAATTAAATGCTTTTTTTTATTTTATTACTTTATCAGAGAATCTTGGAAAAGTATCTCTTTCCACAAAAATATGTAGCTGCGTCAAATCGGCATATCAGAACGATTCCTGAAGCATCATGTGACACTGAAGACTGGAGTAATGATGCTGAAAATTCAGCTTTGCAATCACAGTAAAAAAAATAGTTTTTAATTAAGTTCTTTTAAATTGTAATAATAATTCACAAGATTACTGTTTTTGATCAAATAATAGTGAGCATAAGATACATCAAAAACATTAAAGCATCTTACCGAACCCAAACGTTTAGTGTATGCATTAGCTTGTTAAGGTGTGGTCTGGTGCGATTAAACTTTAATTGGCGTTTTTAAGCTCAAATGCACTGCTTCTATTAAAAACAAAATCATCCACTCTTTTTTTTTTTACCAGGTGTGATTAAGAAGTGCTGGCAGTGTGGTTTAAAGAAAACCCCATGACGAACCTCCTGAGAAACCCTGAAAGATTGGAAAAGAGTCAATGAGTGTGATGTAACATAATCTTACTTTAAAGAAAAGCTTTAGTCTGATTTCACTACGCATGGTTGAACAAGTTGAATAGCTACAAATTTTCTTTAGTGCTCAATACCAGTTAGTTTACTCATGGTAAAGCTCTTAATGACAGAGATCCCATTCAGAGCTTACATGTGAAAAATTCCTCATTTTAAAAGACAAGTGTCCTCTTAAATAGATTTGAACAAAGATACCTTTTATGTTATTCTTCTCTGGGTCATAATAAATGGAATTGGTGATTTGACAAAGATTAGATGTTGGAATGATTTTGAAACATACAAACTACGTTTTTCAACTTAAGGCCCTTCTTCTGACCAGTGATTCCAGCAAATCTGGATTTTTCTGAAATGCCCTTTTAGAAGCTGAAGGTCCAGTGAAGGGGGCCGTGACGTTTGTTGTTTTGGAGCGGGTGCTCTGCTACTCTGCTGAAGTCATGGTTTTTGATTCTAGATAGCGTTATCTGCATTTCAAGGCAGCATTCTTGAGTAAAACCTCCTGGTTGTTATGAGTTTATCACGAGTCAGCCTTTGGAGCTTTGGAGTTTTTTCCCATAATTTACTACTGTCACGTGTAGTCACGAATAACGTTGTTCTGTGATGTAAAAGTTTGTCGTTTTAAAATAAACATTTGTTTCTTCTTCCGAGTTTGGCTCAAGACACTCAAGAAGTGAGAAGTGTTACTGCTGAACCTTACTTCTGATGGAAAAATTCAAAAACCTGAGAAACATGTTTTCTCTCGTCATGGAGCGCTGATGTTGATGTTTTCCTTCCTCTTCTCTAACTCTGAATCAGCTCAACTGTCTGCTGAGCGCTTTCCTCTTTTTCCATCATCCCAGCACTCGCTTTACCTCATGTCTGCTGTATTTGTGTCATAACAGGTCACTGACATTTCACCAGAAACCGTCATCACTCAAAAGGAAGGCGCTCAGCTTTTGTTTTCTTTCTTCCCTAAATTATATTGAAACTCCGCTTAAACATTGAGTTCTCTTTAAACCGACTGCAGAGCTACAGAAATGGTCTTTTGGTGCTCTCTCTTGACCTGTAACTGTGTTTGATTCACAGGAGATCACACTGGGCAAAAACAGCAGAGTATTGGAGGGCTGGATAAATCCACCGCCTCCTGTATACATGCAGTATTTCTTCTTCAATGTTACCAATACAGAGGAGTTCTTGGCTGGAAAGGAAAAACCCAAAGTCACTCAAATAGGGCCATATACCTACAGGTGATTTACAAAAGTCTCAAATTGAGATGTTCATGTTCATTGACATCATTCTGAGCTTTTTGTTTACTAAACTGTACTGTCTGTTGTCAGTGACAACAAGTTTGGCACCATAGTCTAGAAATGACTCATGCTTTTAGAAGATTGGAAACAGGAAACATTTACCCTAACCACTTTAAACTGTCATAAATGTCAAATAATTATGACGCACTTGTAAGAATGTTGTTGTCAATTTTATTCGGCAATAAAGCATTAAATTAATCAAAAGTGACAATAAAGGGAAAAAAATATTAAGCAGCACAACTGTTTTCAACATTGATAATAATAAGAAATGTTTCTTAAGCAGCAAATCAGCATATTAGAATGATTTCCGAAGGATCATGTGACACTGAAGACTGGAGTAATGATGCTGAAAATTCAGCTTTGCCTTCGGGAATAAATTATATTGCAAAATGTATTAAAATAGAAAAGCGTTCTTTTCAATTGAATAATATTTTATTACCGTTTTATTGTATTTTTTAGAAGAAAAAAATGAGAAAAAATTTAGAAGAAATATTAATGAGTATAATAAGAGACTTCTTTCAAAAACCTTTGAATGGTAGTGTTGTGTGTATTAGATTTAAAAACCTAGACCTGACAGTTGCCAATTCTGATATTAACATTATGCTACTCTCTTTTATCAGGGAATATCGACCAAGGGAAAATGTCACTTTCCTTGAGAATGGGACGAAAATCTTTGCCACAAATCCCAAGAGCTTTGTGTTTCTTCGCAACATGTCAGTGGGAGATCCTGAGGTTGACCGTGTGACAACCGTTAACATTCCATTCATTGTAAGAAGGGTTTTGTTTTCTTGTTTTTGCACTGGCAGCTAATCATTTTGCATTTAAAATTAGTCTGCTCGTAGGATTTTTTTAGTCATTTGCTTAGCGGATTAATGGATTTTAGTCATTTGCCTAACAATTTACTCTGAATTCTTTCCCTCTTTTTTCAGGCCGTGATGAACGAGTTGAACTCCTACTCCTTCTTTCTGAGGACTGCTGTGTCTATGTGGATGGGATCCATGGGCATCGGCGTGTTTATGGATCGCACAGTCCATGAGGTCCTGTGGGGTTTCAAAGACCCGCTGCTGTCCAAACTCCACGCCATGAGACCAGAAGTGGATGAGCATTTTGGCCTTATGTACAATGTAAGAATCTGCAGTTTCATCATATTTAATGCTTTAGTCAGTCTGAAAAGAGAGATAAAAATGCAGTCTAAATGGGTCATATATTTATGCAACCAATACAAAGTAGCACACGCAACCTCTAAAGCACATATATACGATCCGAAAAGGATAAGCAGATGACGTTATTATCATGATCCTGCAGATGTTGACCAGTCTACCATGTTTGACACAGTGGCCTGGTTTACTGTAATGGGTTTTAGAATTTCTTTAGGGATTATAATATGTATTAGGACAGATATTAAATATCTGCGGTTTATGCAATCGTAGGTATCATGCGAGTGGCTTGAAACAGCGATTTTGAATGGTTTGCATTAATAAAACATTCAGTCTTTCACTCTGTATTCACATCATGGCATCTAAACAACCTACTTTCCTACTTCCAATGACTTTCTAGTCATCTTTACCCTTATGTGACACAGTTCTTTTTATTGTTCTAGTGTTATATTAAATAGATTTTTTTTTTTTTACTGACTACAGAAAAATGGAACCCATGAGGGTGAATTTGTCTTCCACACCGGAGAGAAGAACTATATGGACTACGGCAAGATTGACACGTGGAACGGCATCAGGTACACTTCAGTCCTTGCGTTATCTGCGTTGACTTACTGACATAGAGAGAATTCTTGCACACTCATCTGCTCTCCTGCCTTGAGAATTGGGGTTAAACACACAGCATGCTAGATAAGTCAATATCAAAGGATAAAGTACAAGAAAAGACCTCCTTTGCAACTCTACCCCATAACCTGATTTAAATGGACCTATATCCCAGTAAATAAAATTCCAATCGACTTCGCAGATATTCTATATATATATATATATTATAAAACGCATAATAAACCTTCCTTTTTCATTAGAACCCGTGACAAAAACAATCACCATCTATTCATTTTCTCACTCTCAGTCAGATGAACTGGTGGTCATCTAACCAGAGCAACATGATCAATGGGACCGATGGCAGTGTCTTCCACACCTTCCTTTCCAGGAAAGAACTCCTGTACATCTTTGCTGCTGATCTGTGCCGGTAAGCAACGTGTTTTAACACAATCAAGGTGCTTGGTTATTTGTACATGGTTACTTATGCTCTTTATCACTTGCAGATCCATTCATTTGGGTTACGTGAGAGACACAGAGGTGAAGGGTATCCCTGCGTTCCGCTTCGCCCCTCCTTCGGATGTACTGGCTCCCCCAGACGAGAACCCCAATAATGCTGGCTTCTGCGTGCCTGCTGGAGACTGTCTTGGAAAAGGAGTCCTCAAAGTCAGCGTCTGTCGGCAAGGTAAGCCTGTTCTGGGACACACCACAACTTGGCTCCAACCACAACAGTGTGTTTTCAGAGCAGGAATTTACAGTAAGAAAGACGTGGGTGGGTTTCAGAAGAATCATTACATGGGGAAAATGGAGTAACGTTTTAAATACGGTAATTGGTTTAAGTAAGTACAGCAATCTAAGTGCACTAAAGATTTTGGTGCCCTAAATAGCTGGTCCAGACTGGCATTTAACTAAAGCAAACCAAGCATGTGTAAATAGTATTGAATTTCTGGGTTTCCCATTACTGATCTGTGGCTTCGTAACTGAAGTTCAAGTTAAATCGGTCTGCTTTTGTTTGCCCACTCTTGGACTATGAAAGGGAAATCAGGGTTCAGCGCTTAATGAATAACTTTTAGTACAGTTTTATGACTCAAGCACTTGATTCGCTGTAGGTGTCCTCCGACAGATTACTCTATCTTGGCCTCTATTGCTTCCGCCATAAACTATTAGGCCAATATTATTATTGAACGATGGTAAACTCTCGCTTTTGTCATGTGAGTGATCCTGATAGGAAACAGCTGTGGAAATTTGCACATGCTATGATTAGTCATCATTCCTTGAAGGGTTCATGACGGTACTATTATGGTTATATTTAGGGAGGGTGTTATTAAGGATTGAGAGATGGGATTTGGTACATATTATTCCTAGCTAACGATAAACTAGGCACCTATCAGAATGTATGATTTTGTTTTCTTGGTGGGTGTTCAGGTACTTGCCGTGCTGTCATTGAGTATGTCCCTCCAAAAGAGGAAGTTTCATTTTCTGTTAGTGTGCATAAAAAAACTCGGAAATGCCTCGGGTTATTACTTAAGATAATGGAAAATGTCATAACAAGAGAAGTAACATTTAAAAACTGCGCATTATTTTTTCATTGACTTGCATACATAATAATTTGTATTTTTTTTAACATTTGTTGGTGGAAATTTTGCATCTAGAATGGGTTTTTAAATGATAAACAAATCAGTAATATTTTGCCTTGTATGTTGCAACTTTGAAGTATATGAATTTCTGTCATAGTGTTCTGTTATAGCTGTAAAGTTTAACAACAATAATAATATATTTGTTGTAAATGAAAAAAAAATAAAAAAAATTGACTCATTTTTTTGTTTTGGTAAAAATCTAAACTGCTGGCCTAGTTGGCTTGATATGACTTTAATCATCTTTATTATCTTTATGGCAAGCCATTATAAATGCAATAGCTGATAAAGAACTGATTATTTTTATTATTGCATTTTGCATAGAGCTTTCCTAGCTAGGTGCTATATATACCTGATTGTCAACTAATATGAATAAAGGAACCGCAACTAATGCCACGTGTTTCTATTTCCCCTTCACTGTACAGGTGCACCCATTGTTGTATCATTCCCTCATTTCTACCAAGCCGATGAGAGGTACATCAATGCCATTGAAGGAATGAACCCAAATGAAGAGGAACACGAAACATACCTCGACATCAACCCGGTACGCAGTGTTGACGCTTTGCGATTTTCACTTTTACAGCTACAGCACTGATCAGTTAGCGCTCTAGTGGTTTGTAATCTGAAAGTAGTATAGACCCGTCCCTACATGACAGGAAATAACAAGGTGATTCACTCTGGTAACCACAGTGAATGTGAAACTACATCTGCCTAACTTTCCCTAGAATCCCAGTGAGAGTTACTGTAACATGTCGTGATGGAAAATGTACTCATTAAGTTGTTGTGTGATCGACTCCTCTCACTCCACACGCTGTTCCGGTGGAACTGATCAAACACTGTGTGTGATGTGGTGAATATTGGGTGATCTTTTTTGATAGTAAATTGTCCCTTTGCTTTTTTTCTGCAGACCACAGGGGTCCCCATTCGTGCCTGTAAGAGAGCTCAGCTCAATGTCATACTGAAGAGAGTCAGTGGCTTCGTGTGAGTAAAACACCCCACAAAAAAACATTAAATTGTGATTTGGAATGAAAAAAAGGCTAATGAGGCTTCCTTTTTTTCTTTTTTTCCTCTCCTCAGCAAAACAAAATTCCTGAATGAGACAATTTTCCCCATTATGTATGTCAACGAGGTAAGTTCACTTTCTTCAGATTAGGGATGTACCCGAAGCCGAATACTATTTTCAGAAAGGAAATGACGCATTCTACGGAGCCCCTAAAGAGACCTGGTGATGAAAAAAATATTCCAATTCTTTTGCGTTTTCTCACAATTATAAAGTAATTATGGGTAATTTATATTGTGTATAATTTGTAGGCATCTGGGAGCCGCTATTAATATCGCTTTTGAACGCACGCTCGGTTTTCACTTTCACTTTCCAATTTGCAATCACGCGTACTGACCACACATTTTACAAGAAAAGATGTTTGTCAATGACGCTCAGGATCTGTTGCACACCAAATCCTCTGACATTGTCCTGTCAGTCATCTATCCTAACTATCTTCCACGTGATAAGTGAAATCATGATGTAATGTAATGTAACAGATTACCACAGCAAGCCAAACCATGTATTATTCATTTTCCGTGCCTTTCTGAATTCGGATTTAGGCTCCGGGCGCATCCCTACTTCAGATTATCGATTATTTTGCCTTTTCACAAAGTTAGTTTGTTTTCCAGTGAATTTCATTTTGTACTCTGGAATTTTCAGACTGCAACTATCGACGATGATTCCGCAACCCAGATGAGGACGCTTCTGTTGATTGTAACGGTGGTGTCCAACTTCCCAGTCATTATTGTAGGGATGGGGGTCATTTTACTTATGGTCCTGATCTTCCTCATCTGCAGGAACCGCCAGAGAAAGGTAAAAATCAGCGATAAGATGTTTATGACCTTCCGTCTTATTTATTGGCTAGTTACGCAAGACTAAAAATGTCATTTGTATGTCGACAATATCTTTTCGTAGAACAATATTAATAGAGTAACAGTTAATATTCTCCAGAAATGCCAGTATGGAAAAGACTAAAAGCCTTTAAAATGCCATCAACCTTATACACCCTTGGCTTGAAAGTCAATTACATGTCACTCGCCTTGAACGCACTAACCCTAGCTTTGAAACCCATGCATGCACCCGCATGAGGGAATGCATGTGCTCTAGTGCACGCATTACTTTATGAAATGTGTTCTTTTATTATATAATTGTTTTTTTGCAGTTTACAGTCAGCTTAATTGGGTTGGTATAAATAAATAAATACATTTATTTATGAATGAATGGTTCAGTGGGAGATTCAGATTTGTTTTGCACATTTATGTACTAATCTTCAGAAGGTCTTTTATAGCATTTATTTTATGACTTGAAATGTACAATGCTGTTATGTTTTGATTTCCAGTAACATTTTTCCTCCCTTTGTTTTTTTTTTTGTTCCAATTCAGAATGAAGTAAAACGTATTGATTTTACTGAAGCTTTTCATTCTTTTGCTGTAAGTCTTCATTTTTCCCTTACACACACAATTTGCTTTCATTTTGTTCAAATTTGCCTGTTATATCATTATTGTATTTGGTCATTTTGAGCATTTGCATAGAAATTACCTTGTTTCTGCAAATCATTTTAATTGCTTTTCCTGCATGGTGATCGTAATGTACTTTCACAGCATTAGATTAGATGTTTAGCTCCATGTGTTAGTGGTACATGATTTCACGTTTGACATCATCTGTCATCTATACGTGGTTTTAACAATGTACACACTAATGTTCTTGTATGTTCTGCACAGACGACGAAAGACGAAACGGCTTACACTCAAGTGAGCAACCAAGCGGAGGATTCGCCAGAGAACCGCAACAATCAGCCTATGAGGAACGGATCTTATATTGCCATGTCACCAGTGGAGGCACAAAAGTGTTGATGAAGGACATGACGTCTACCAGTAGTGCATCCTCACCCTTTTTTTATGTTTTCACTGTGCGATTCGTCTTCGTGGGCCAGTCCCCGCACGCTCACCACCGTATGCCGAGGGTCACTTATTTTGACTCGTGACTTTTTTCTTTCTTTGAGCATGGCCTTCTCAAACTGCCATATCTTCAAACAAAACCTATGTAAATTCAAAAGATCCAATTCAATTTTGAACAACCGTTTCTGGGCTTCCAGAGGCTCCTGTTGCCTAGTCCTGAGAGGCCTGAAACACTCTTTTGCCTTTTAAAAACACATATGCATTGCATGCTGACAGAGTCCATAGTTCCTGAAGGCATGAGAAAGCGTGAGGGGTTTCACCCATCCAGAACACTCATGTCCAGGACGGCCTGTGCTCTTAAAGTGTTTCAGATCTCTTCCCACACTACTGTATTCAGGTCTACACAGGCAGACCTTCAACTAACACAGCTCTTCATATGTCAAACCCTTTGATGATAATGAGCAGATAAATGCAAACTATTGATTTACCTCCTCTAAGAGTCTTAGAGAGCTAAAAAGGTCTAATATGCTAACAAAATCTGGGTCTTATCCAGAACTTATGTGTGTGTGTGTGTGTGTGTGTGTGTGTGTGTGTGTGTGTGTGTGTGTGTGTGTGTGTGTGTGTGTGTGTGTGTGTGTGTGTGTGTGTGTGTGTGTGATTCTACATACCAGTATGTGTGTGTAATTATGTGTGTGTGTGTCTGCAGGCATGTCAATGCTTGCATGTTTTTGTCACACTGTAGTGAACTGCTCTGGTGGATCACCGTCCACCTTTTTGCACGATGCAGTGTGACGACAAGTGGAAACTAGTGATTTGAGCGGTCCTCTCTATTTCACAGTATCAGAGTCAGAAATATTTCAGTGATGACGGCTGTTAAAAAGAGGTCAGACATTCTCCTTTAAGGCATCGTATTACAGAAGTCGTACTAGCTTTTAGCATTTTGTAAGAAAACGGAACAACAGACGTAGAACACTCACAAGCGAGACTTGAATATTTTCTGCCTTACAAATACTTACGAACACAATGTGATTCTTCTGCGTGGTAATGGCAGGTACACGGTGGAACTAGGCGAAACGTCAGACAAACTTCTGTGAATCAGCGTCGGACTTGGAACTTCATCCTTCCCTTTTCACGGCGAAACGCGTCTGTTCTGTTATAGCGAGAGCACAACGACAGTACGCTGAACCCACAGTCTAATCAGAGCAGATTAGGGTTAAAGGTTAGCAGGTTATAAGGGGTTATCGGTGAGGTTTGCACTTTTTTTTTTGTGCACAGTTTATTTAATCCTCTGTGGGCGAAAGAGACTCTAGCACTTGAATCACTGCTTGTGTCTGTTGAGTTAAATTTTCGTTTAGCTTTTTCTGTCCTTGATTATCGGAGCCTTCGCTATTGCTTTCAGTTATCTGTCTGAAGTTGCCATAACCCTTGTGTGTAGTAACACTCGGTTGTTTTAAAGACTTGCGTATCTGTAAATCATTCCCATTTTGGAGACACTTGCTGGAATGATTGGTGTTTGTTACTTTTACTTGACGTAAACCATCTGTTACCTAATTGCGACCACGGTTTGCGTGGATTGCAGTGCACATTGTTGCGTCTTTTGCCTGTGCCATGGATTTAGCTTATCTTAAAGATTTAGTGCAAGGTTTAAACTGGAAACACTGTCTTATGCAGCTGAATCTGAACAGAAAACTGAGGGAAAGTCATTCAAGCTTAAGTGTAATTGACTACCAGACCATTACAGTGGCTCTCGGAGAGTAACATGTTTTGTTGTCAGTGCAAATAGTATATACATTTACTTTTAAAATGGTCTTTGACAGTCTCGCTGAACAAGGACCCCGCTGGAACAGTGGTGGGTCGTAAAACGTGACTTGAGTATGAAAGATCTATGAACCTGAGCCATTTCTCTACAGTTTCCAGATTCCTCACGGTGACTTTTGCCCCTATATGCTTGACCAAAGATTAGATAACTGGTTTGTTTGCTTTCCACACAGATAGCTGTATCGCTATCGACTTCCCATTTGCAAGAGCATTAGAACCTCATTGTCTACAAAGGCAAATAATTAAAAAAGAAAAGAAAAATACTATATGAGTTTATAATGTTTAATACAGCAAAGAACTTAAGATGTAAAGTGTTGCCACAGCGTGCAAAGAAACTCTCAGTATTATGTATTGACACAGCAATACAACATGTAAAAATTTTATAATGAAGTAAAAGGTTTTGTAATCAGACAAACAAATATTTATGTATTCCTATGTTCAATGGTATGTACATTATCTGAATTTGTAAGGTCTTTTCTTTGGTCTTGTTCATTTCTAGATATTTTTAATTATTTTGTAATATTACCAGTGGGGTCATCAAGCACACTTCTGTTTTCTTCTTCATTTTTTCCCCTCTACATTTCGGGAGTAGTAGCTACCAAGTGAATATTGTCCTTAATTCAAGACTGAACGGTGTATGTGGTTGTAAAAAACTGTTAACTTTGATGGAGGAAGGCTTGTGTTGTATATGTGGGGTGTGAGCCTATTGTGTGTAATGATCTCCTGTTATACAACTCTCTCAAGCTATCAACTGTTTGTCCAACTGGAATAACAAAGGGAAGGCTGAGTGTCTTTGAGTTCCACTAAGGAAGATTGCCATAGTGCCATGTTGGGTACAAGGGAAGTTTCCATTTGCAATCTAACCTTTTTTTTTTCTTAGATGAATGACGCCCTCCTTCAGGGATGAGCTTTTAGTGCCATACCATCCTTGTTTATTTCACTAAGTAGCAACACGTGTAAGCAGTGCATCAGTTGTTATTGTTTTTTCCCCCCTATGCCTTCATTTCAGGGCTGGTAAATTCCTCACAACATCTTTGAGGGTGGTCTTAAAAACACTGAACACTTCATCACGTCCTCCTGAGATGCATCGCATTTTTTTGCTGCTGAGAATGACAATCCTTATGTCATGTTAGGTGCAAAATCATTTCAAGTAATATTCATTTTTAGTTTTGATAATTTACACTGCACAAAATCTTTCTACAATGCTTTTGTAAACATTTTTAGTGTTATTTGCAAAAAATAAAAAAATGTTGAAATTCTTGCGAATTGTTTTGTCACGTTTCTGCTTTCCTTTCTGACGTTGTGTGAAAGAACATATTTCAGCAATTATAAACCAAGGGACTCCCCCAATACAAATGTTTGATTCTTACGTTTCACAAGAACAGTTTCTTATTAGTATAATTTGTTAGATTTAAATAATTATTTTGTTTGAAATTGTTAATTGTTATTAATCATTATTGTGATCTGTTGTTTATCAGATCAATGTCTATTCAAATAATTAGATGTCATGAAATTGAAGTCCCACTGCAGTCAATAATTTTATCCCTTAAAAGTATTTAAACGTTTTTTTCCTTGAAAAAACTTCTTCATGCCTTAAAATAGCTTGCATGTAACTCTACAACCTTGCTTCATTTAGTATACATGGTTGTGAATATGCAAATTAGCCCCGCCTACACTCACTCACACCAGCGCAGAGATCCATTCGTTGACGTGATTGGTTACAAGGTAGCTTGTGACGTCAGAAACACCAGCGATTTCAAACCTGGTATTTCCGACTGGTTTTGGGTCACTGCAGTTTTAAGGAGAAAATACTCCGCGATGGTGCTGCTGATTTATGAATATGCATATGGTTTGTCTTAAAGCACATTAAAAACATCACATAGACATATAAACAACATTTAAAGCTTGATTTTCACCACAGGGGTACTTTAAGAAAATGTTTTATCCACACTACAGTTTTATATATATATATATATATATATACACTCACCTAAAGGATTATTAGGAACACCATACTAATACTGTGTTTGACCCCCTTTCGCCTTCATAACTGCCTTAATTCTACGTGGCATTGATTCAACAAGGTGCTGAAAGCATTCTTTAGAAATGTTGGCCCATATTGATAGGATAGCATCTTGCAGTTGATGGAGATTTGTGGGATGCACATCCAGGGCACAAAGCTCCCGTTCCACCACATACCAAAGATGCTCTATTGGGTTGAGATCTGGTGACTGTGGGGGCCATTTTAGTACAGTGAACTCATTGTCATGTTCAAGAAACCAATTTGAAATGATTCGAGCTTTGTGACCTGGTGCATTATCCTGCTGGAAGTAGCCATCAGAGGATGGGTACATGGTGGCCATAAAGGGATGGACATGGTCAGAAACAATGCTCAGGTAGGCCGTGGCATTTACACGATGCCCAATTGGCACTAAGGGGCCTAAAGTGTGGCAAGAAAACATCCCCCACACCATTACACCACCACCACCAGCCTGCACAGTGGTAACAAGGCATGATGGATCCATGTTCTCATTCTGTTTACGCCAAATTCTGACTCTACCATCTGAATGTCTCAACAGAAATCGAGACTCATCAGACCAGGCAACATTCTTCCAGTCTTCAACTGTCCAATTTTGGTGAGCTCTTGCAAATTGTAGCCTCTTTTTCCTATTTGTAGTGGAGATGAGTGGTACCCGGTGGGGTCTTCTGCTGTTGTAGCCCATCCGTCTCAAGGTTGTGCGTGTTGTGGCTTCACAAATGCTTTGCTGCATACCTCGGTTGTAAAGAGTGGTTATTTCAGTAAAAGTTGCTCTTCTATCAGCTTGAATCAGTCGGCCCATTCTCCTCTGACCTCTAGCATCAACAAGGCATTTTCGCCCACAGGACTGCCGCATACTGGATGTTTTTCCCTTTTCACACCATTCTTTGTAAACCCTAGAAATGGTTGTGCGTGAAAATCCCAGTAACTGAGCAGATTGTGAAATACTCAGACCGGCCCGTCTGGCACCAACAACCATGCCACGCTCAAAATTGCTTAAATCACCTTTCTTTCCCATTCTGACATTCAGTTTGGAGTTCAGGAGATTGTCTTGACCAGGACCACACCCCTAAATGCATTGAAGCAACTGCCATGTGATTGGTTGATTAGATAATTGCATTAATGAGAAATTGAACAGGTGTTCCTAATAATCCTTTAGGTGAGTGTATGTGTATATATATATATATATATTCAGTTTCACTATTGTATCTGTTAGTATTCTTCTTAATCTTTATTATTATTCCCCCCCAATGGGAGTCTATGGCAGCCCTATGAACAGAAGATTGGAAAATGATGAAAATTGGCACACTTGTAGTGATGGTAATGAATTGTAATCTGACCAACTTTGGGGTCTCTAGGACCAACTCTATAGTGCCATCACTAGTTAAAATATTCACATTTGAAACAATTATAACTTTTGAACCCTTTGATTTAGAAAAAATTAATTTAGAACGCCTGATTCCACTCATCATGCTGATCTCATTCAACATCTTACATTAAGCCTAATACATCCGCCTATTACAGTTGTTGCCATTTTTAAAAGTACAGTAGTCCATTTTTTCGGTACTCCTCCTTCAAAATTTGCTAAATTCTTACAAAAATTGGCTCAGATGATCTTTGGACTGAGCCGCACAGACATGGCTAAACATGGTCTTAACGATGCTGACCCAAAATTGATTCAGAGGCTTTATCTCTGCAAAACTTTGATCAATCGAGGCGAAACCTGGTACGCTTCATCGGAATAATGATCTGAGGGTCCATGACATATTTGGGAACAGCGGCACCTACAGGTCATGAGATCTAAAAAATGGCTTAGTTTTTTGCTCTTCTGGCTCTGCACTGCTGTTGCTGCCCCGTATCGCTGCTTGCAGCTATATTGTACTGTTATGTGCTTTGAAACATGAGGTAATTTCACCCCGTCTTTCGTCTAGTGACGCTTTGCAAACTCTGCGGTGTGAGTTTATGTATTTTGGAGGAGGCGTGTCTTTGGAGACATTCTGAAGGGAGGGGGGGATCATATGCTTTCAAAGCTAGCTTGCTAATGCTAGCCAGTCTGATATTGCCTACCCTCCCTTTAAATGAAGCAACAACTTGTTCTGCGTAAGTCACTTGAACAACCTAGTTGTAAAAAAGTCTTGGCCCTTAACATGACAAACGCATTTGACTACAACTATAGGAATGTTTTGAAACCACTAGTGTAGCGACAACCTCTGATGTGAAAGTGAGGTATGGAGTTGGCGATCTGCCAAAGCCTTAAAAAATAATCTTTTCGTGATGTGCAGTGACTCACACCAGACATGTGAAGACTAGTGCTCTTTGATATCTGTACTTATGCTGGCCTTTCACCCACACAGTCAACCGATGTTAACAAAAGAATCCAGGGTGAACCAGCAGACAGCGATATGTCGAGTGTGAATGCAGTCGTTACCATAGGTCGTTACACAGATACATTGCAGTAACGCCCCCTAGTGGTGACTCACGGTTATCAAGAATCATCAGCAAGAGAAAAGAGTTGCTAAATACTTCATCCAGGTCAAATGTCAATAGTACGGAGTTCTGCAGTAATGACGTATTTTTGAAGGCCAAACCAGAAGTTAGTATCACCTTGGTTCCCTCGATAAAATAGGATTTTTTAATTGGCTTTTGGATCATTGCACAGAAAATAAGCTGTGACCCACAAAAGTTTATGGTTCTTACAAGTTTTGTTAAAAAGGACAATCTTCACAAATGAACACAACTTTTATTTTGAAGTTTAAATACAATCGCCTGAAGTTAAAAGCTAAAGACAAGAGGAGTGTTTGACTTGAAGCGGCACTGCACACCGATCGGTGTATGACATTAAAGTACCATGATAGCGATTAAGAGCAGATGACTCCATTTGCTTTAGAATCGTTCACACGGTACAGCGCAACAACCCTGACTTCAGAATCCAAAATGGCTGCTCTCAGCGCATCAACCGTAGTTAAACAGTAGTAAAATATTGTTTATTAGCACTTCTGTTTGTCTGTGTCTCAGTAAACTCAGTGATCCACACAGTACTATCCAACCCATTTTGTGGATATGAAATTTTGGCATTACCGCCTTTTTATTTGTGTATTCCCATCTAGATTGCGGGTGTATCGTCATTCCCAGCTCCTCAAGGTAAATGGAACGCAGCATTAGCCACTTGTTTGCAACCACCTTTTCCCAAGACAAGTAAAAGATTTTAAAAAAATCACGAAGGGTTATTACTGATGTATTTTATGTCGTAGAATAAAATGTGAAAATATCTTAAGCTGCTGTTAACCACAAACCTTATTTCAGGCATTTAATCATAAACTCCTTCAAAAAACCCATTGATTTCGTGGCGATGGAATCTGAAGTTCTAAAATGCTAACTTGTTTCTGTGTTTTAGCCAATAAAAATATTCTTCCCTGCAGCACTACTACTTCCAAGTATCCACCCATACTGTATACTCCCTCTAAACCATTTCCCTCAGTCAAGCGTGTAGGTAGAGAGGAAAACATCAGTCATCTTTTTGGCTAGTATGTTTTCTAGGACAATATATTTTATTTGCAGCAATAGCACAGAGCTTAACGTCAACATGCCTCTTAATAAAAAATAGCTCTTGAAACACACAAGTTGCAGGCAAAGAGTTTTAAAACTCTATCAAGCCTTTTACTTGCATGCTTAGCACATTTATGCAGACATCAAATCCATTATGAACAACATGTAGTCTATGTTACGAAACAGTTATGTCATGGTGTATTATTCAAGATACTGATGGCTCATTTTCATACAGAATATGCAAACAAATTTGTCAGAGGCAATGAAGGCAAACTTGACAGATCAAGTTTTCAGGGAGATAAGAACAAATGTAGGAATCCTGTAGGATCATCAGCTTGCAATACAATTTAGTACATTGAGGAAACATGGAGAACATTCATGATTGATCACAGAACTTCCAGGTGCGTTGTAAACCTGAAGCTAACACATACATATATTTGGTTTAGAGAGGAAGATTCAAAGTCTAAAAAAGGTTCATCCGGAAGGTGAAATACCAAGAGGAAGACTACAGTTTACAACAGTTCATTTTTTTCAACAGTTATTGTGGTGGAACAACAACAGAAATGTCACAGAGATCTTCAGTCTGTGAAGATGAACAATCTTCAGTGTGTGTACCTGGACCTTGTGAAATCTGTGGGCCTGTAGAGTCTGCAGTTTGTGAGGTTTCTTCCTCCTGAGGAAGGCGCTGAAATTCCTGCTTGAACTTTAATAGACTTTCACCTCTCTCAAGTCTGCTTTTGTCCACCAGCCGAAAAGCCTCCATGAATTCATCGATGTCAATGCTACCGTCATTATTTGTGTCCGTGCTGATGACGAGCTCATTGATGACCTCATCAGAGATCTCCATTTTCAGATAGGCACTGAGCAGTTTCAACGTCTGACGGAAATCCTCAAAAGAGATGAGACCTGAGAAAAACAGAAACCTTGGCCATAGGAAGGTGCTATGGGAAGCCATCCAACTACGTTTAGTCTATTCTCTGTAGGAATCGTCATCAACAGGGAAATGTTAAAGCTGCCATGAAATCAAAATGGACATTTTTTTTTTTGTTTATTATAAATGATTTATGGTCCACTTTAAACATTCTACTAACTATAAGTAACTTTGCATCTACATGTCAACTAACTTGCACTAGAGTAGACTGTTAGGTTAGGGTTTGTAGTTGCTTATGTAGAATGTCTGGACCATCAAAATAAAGGGGTAGCAGATATTAAGCAGACAGTCTACTAATACTCTTAGACTCTAATGACTGGTAGTTGAAATGTAGTTGCAAAGTCACTTGGTTAGTAGAATGTCTAAAGTGGACTATCAAAATAAAGTGTTACCCATTTTTTGTATTATTATTTATGTGGGCTCATAATCTTTAATCAAAATAACTTCCCCTCCTCCTTGCAACAATTTCTCTTCTCTGATGACGTGTTTACTGGCGTGAGGGCGGGACAACCTGTCACTCGCATGACATTACAGAAATAGCAAACACGTTGTTTTCACTGGAAGATCCAGTTATGACATTTTGATTAAGCATTACGAGGTCAAACATTTTTTTACATTTAATGAGTATCTTAACATTATTATTACCTGCAAATATTTTTTCATACCTGAATTATCTGTGTCCACTATTCTGAAAATGGTCTCCAGGGTGGAGCGATGTTTATACAGTGTCTCCAGCATACTCTGCTCAATGTGCTGTATAGTGAGAACAGAAGAGAGCGCTTTCTGCACAAGTATCTACAGAATTTCGTAATACTAACACAGCAGACAGAGAGATACATTTCTGGAAATCTTCAAATCAAGGGATCTGCTTTACCTCAGAGCTGGGATTTTTTAGGGCGAGATCCCGGAACCAGCCGTGGTAGTCCAGCATCCCATCAGTGGTGCTGGACACTAGCTGAGGCTGAAGAACTCTCCAGGGCAGATCCAGGTGAAGAACTCGCTCGATTGCACTGGCCCAGTCGGACAAACAGATCAGTCCTGTGATGGCATTTACATTGCTTTGACATTTGAACAACTGCAAAACTAGCCATTAAGTAACTAGAGACGCATTGTTTTCAAATATTAAACAGTCTGAACTCCATTTATATTCCTTAGCTATTAGTGGAAGTGATATCATCACACCACTAGGTAGCAAAATACTGCAGTACTGTATTAAAATATGCATTTTATACCAGATAGTTGTCTGTACCTGTGTTCTCCTTATCAAGCTCTTGAAAGGCACTGAGAAGATCTGACTTGTGCACAAACAGTTGCTCTCGTAGGACTTTGAGAGCAGTGTGCTCTGTGCGTTTTACACTGAAAGAACATCGAGAAATGAGCTGCAAACTTGACAATGAACCTGTAAGACTATAAACCGTATCCGAAATGACTGTAACACAACATCTGCTGTAGATTTTCCAACAAAAAACTCAAGTCATACCAAATAACACATTTGAAATTGTGAATGAAAATCATTCCCCTAGTTCAGTGGTTCACCAGGGCCACTAGGGGCCTCAGGATAAAAGATGACTTAAAATGACTCAAAATAAGACAAAACAAGCATTCAACAACTACAAATCAAGATATGTGTTATTTTAATTCAATTTCATTTTTTTCATTGAAGAATCAGGATATGTACATAAGGTAGCTTTTTTAAAAATATTTATTTTGGTTATTACTACTATACTATACTATCCTTCATTATGAAAGGATAGAGTATAGAGTGGACATGAAAGCGAGGTGGGAGAGAGAGAAGGGGACGGGATCGGGAAAGGTCCACGAGCCGGGACTCAAACTCGGGACGCCCGAAGCGCAATGGCGCTATATGTTGCCGCGCTGCCCACAAGGCTATCGGCGCCAACAGATAACCTAATTTTGAAAGTGTGATTTATAGACCTGGAAAAGTCATGTAAATTAACCAAATCTTATAACTCCATGGGCATTTTTATAACAAATTTACATTTTTCTATAGTTATGCCAAGCTCTAAATTATTTTAGAGAGTAGAAGATGTGAGTAATATATGTTTTTAAAAATCTTTGTCCTAAATGCTTATCCAATAATGAAAAACTGGTCATTGTCATTGGGCCTTTGTATATTGTTGTGGACAATGAGAGGCCTTGGAGTTAAAAAGGTTGAGAACTACTGTCTTAGTCAAATGGCTGATGATGGTATGTGTGTTGATTACCTTTGTGGAAAGCTCAGTCCTCGGATCATACTGGTGGCCTGATACTGAACAAAGTAAGGCACGAGATCTGGACCCAGTCTGACAAAGGCTCCTCTGTTACTGCCAATCTCATAGTAGTTAGAGGCTGAAAAAAGGGTCAGGACCTAAAAATCAAAATACATAAATCAAATCAACTTTAAAAACTGTCAAGAACACTTCTACAAACATACATTGACCCCAAAAATATTTAGACATTTAAGATGAAAAAATTGCACTTAAAGATTGATGCATGTCAATCTGGACAACTAAAACATAAGTAGACAATGAATTAATTATGATAAATGATTTTAGGATTTTTTAAATGTTTTTTATTTTTAAATATTATATTCTCGAAAAATTACAAATTGGATCTTTTTTTTTTCTTATTTGTTTCACAGCAATGAAATGAAACGAGGGGAAATTGAGACTTTCGACAGAGACATTTGAGACAATGCTAATGAAATATACAGTAACTTAGAACTTGCGTTTCTATAATTACGAAAGGGCAAATCGTCTGAGGAATAATTTTCCTCCGAGCTCATCTAGACAATTACTATATTACTCACAGGACACAGTGTCCTAAAAAGCACTCTAAATTAACATGAGCCATTAAGTACATGAATGTAAATGTAAATAAGACAATTTATCACCTTTTAAATGAGCATGTTAATCTATTCAGTCCCTGCCTGACAGACATTTTAATAAAAACTTTAGCCGAAATGACAGTAATTATTATTTCCTTCTCAAACCACTGTATAAGTCCTCAGATCACTGCATTGCTGACCTTACGATTGTGGCAAAACTCGTAACCATCCTGCTTGCACTCGTGTGAGCGGATGATGAGCTGGAGATTGTGTCTGTTCAGAAAGTCCTCGGTGACATCAGGACCCCAGTAACAACCTCCGCCACGGACCTCATTGGGAACACAACCGTCCTGGGACATGGGGTCACTCCACAGCAGGTCCAAAATCTGATGACACCAAAGTATAAATGTAATTGCAAGGAGAGATTGTAAAACTATTTAACTGTTGGCATAATTACGACGTAATGTTCCAGATTATAAACAAATTTATCACACTAGTCTCATATTAGCATATATATACTTTTGAAATCTTTTATACTTTATTATACTTTGTGTGTATTTTAAAGGTACACCATGTCACTTTTTTCCCCCCCAAATTAACTACATTTAAATAATAAGTCAATACATCATCAATCCTTGTGTGTTTTTGTCTTACCCTGATTCACTATGGTAAGCCTAAAATTGTTTGTATTTGAGGGGCTGTTTACACAACACCGTTTTCAACTAAAAACATAAAACTTTTTATGGGTTTTGGCCGTTCATTTACACGACAACAGCGTTTTGGGTGCCTGAAAACGGAAACTTTTGAAAAACGGGTTTCAAAGTGCAAGTTTTTGAAAACTATCTCCGTGTAAACAACAAAAACGAATCTCTGAAGACGATGACGTCATGCACATGCGTATTACATGTTCAGTCTATAGTGTTTCATCGCCATCTAATGGCCTGGCAGCAGAATACAGTGTTTTCTATGGTTTTTAGTCGTTTTCACGGATACGTGTGAATAGGGATCGTTTTGACAATGGTGTCGTCTGTACACGGAAAATTCAAAGGAAAAACTTCTCCGTTTTAAGCATATCGTTGTCGTGTAAACGTACCCTTAGACCTGCCGGGATGGTTTTCGGAGGAAATTGCATACATTTGTCACTCGCCCGTGCGTGTGGTATTTTATTGAACAGATAAATTGCCATGTGTAGCTCTCTAACACAGTTCAATGTAAAGCAAATCTATTGTGAAGGATCATTTCATTATGGTTGTTGTAGGGCTGTGCTGGAAGTATCATGTCTATCAATGGTTATAGCTACATTAACGTCTTCAGTTAGTCAGCTTGAGATCCTATCCATCTAAACTGGTTATATCTTAGTAGTGAATAAGCAGTTGTATAAGAAGCAGTATAACCACAGCCGAGGCACAACCAAAACATTGTTCTTCCACAAAATGCATGCACTTTTGCTTTTTAACCTTTAGAGGGCCAAAAGTTACATAGTGTCCCTTTAATGTTTATTTTTGTGCAACGTCTTATCCAAAAGACTTCCATTGTACTATGAGTACGATACTCCAAATGCAATTTGTGTTTTTTATACACTGAGGAATGAGTTGAAATTAATTAAATTAATGGTTCAAAACTACACATGTATCAAATTAGTACAGTGGATCTCAACCAGTGAACCAGAGCCAACTATTGGGCCTCAAAATTACATACATAATTTTAAATAAAGACAAAACAAAATAAGACCAAAATAAAATCCAACTAAGACCAACTAAAAACAACATACTTCTTATTTTATTTCACCTCCTATGAAAGTGTGATTTTAAGTCATTTAAATTAATCCAATCTTACAACTCCTTGGGATACATTTTATGAACATACATTTATTTGAGTTATGCCAAGCTCTAAAATATTTTAGAAATTGAGTAGAAATATATATTTTAATCATTAATCCTTATCCAGTAAATCACAAACAATAAGAAAAGTCATGGGGCCTTTGAATAATTTTATGGCCAATGGGTGGCCTGGAAAGGGTTCAAAATGGTTGAGGATATAACTGGGTTACTTTATTTTAAGGTGACGTAGTTATATTGTACTTCCTCAAATAAGTACCGAGTAATATTAATTAACTACTAATAATGTACTTATTAATGTACTTGCTATGGAGTTACGGTTAGGGTTAGTTACTTATAGTATACTAGTAATAACAGTAAATTATGCATAATTATATGTATACTATATGTAGTGACGTGTAACCACGTCACCTTAAAATAAAGTGTTACCTAACTGTTTTAGTATTAAATGTATTACTAGTACTTTAGTATTTAGTACTAAACAAACCACAAACATGTACCAAAGCAGATACCGTCAAATGAAGCCCACCTGTTTCCAATCATCATCGCTGGTGTCGATGACCTCAGATGAGTCTGGCTCAGACTCACAGGACGGAGCAGTGCCCAGAATGCGGTGAGACTGGCTGAAGCTGGACATGCTAAACTGCGCTTGCCTACGACGGACCTCGAACTCTTCCTCAACCGTCCGAGACACAGTCCTTGAGAAGTCTTGAAGGGAGCGTCTCTGGAAACTGTCCCGAGCAGCAAACGGTTTGGGAAAGGTCATTGAGCCCCTTCTGCTCTTACAGATGATCATCTCATTATAAAGCTCTGAATCTGCATATAAACTTTTGCGGGATGGAGTCTTCTTCTTCGGGGGCTTCATAGCAGACACATACTATAGAAAGACAACAGTCATATTGATCAGTTAAAAGAGGAGATGTTCAGGATTTAACAACATGTAACCGTTTGTTTGACTCACTCTGTGTCTGTCCACTCGAGCTATCAGAGCGAGTTCAGTGGTATCTGAGATTCCTCCATGGACTATCAGCACCCGGTGGTCGATTACTGTCACTAAGGGCAACCAGCTGAAGATCTTCTGGAGCAACTTGAGGATACGCTTTCCATGCAACTTAAAGGGATTGAACAGATAAAAGAAGCTCCTCAGATTCATTTCACCATAATGTGAAGCTCAGAGCATAACACATTACTGACGATGTTAATGAGTTATTCCTCAGCAGAGTTATTGTCGTTAACTAAAACCATAAAAATACTTTATTATACTTGGAAAAAACATTAACTGAACATAACCTCAGTTAGCACCATCAATGGATATTTTGCTAAAGATGTTTGCCATTGACCCCAAATCTGCCAAAAAAACAACACTTGACAAAGATCATTCTATTGCCCATCTGTGATGTTCTTTAAAATACTAGTATAAATATAGTATATTTCCAATGTTAAAAAATGACTCATTGTATATTCAATACACCTTTTAAGGTGTCATATGCAGTTAAATGTTTGTTAACAACTAGTTCACAGCCACGGGTCCTTTAAAATATTAGTATAAATAAGTATATTTCCAATGTTAAAAATTACGTATATTTAATTCCCTAATAAGTTGTCATATATGCAGTCAAACGTTTGTTCATTTAACAACTAGTTAACTGCCACCAGTACTTTAAAATACTTGTATAAATGTAGTATCTTTCCAATGTTAAAAAATTACCCATTACCGTAAATTCAATTTCCTAAGGCGGCATATATATGGAGTCAACAGTTTGTTGATTTAGCAGCTAGTTAATCCATACCAGTGACAGAGTGCAAGAATGTTTAAGACTTTACGTTGTAATCCTCTTACCAAGGATTGGCCAACATTCACAGTGAAAATAACTGCAGGAGAACTGGCCAGAGTTTCCCCTTTTAAACTGTAAGTCTAAGCAGGCTACTAGCAGTTAAGAGGTGGCATTCTTGGAAAGAAAGTGTCGGGATATCCCTTACTGTTTCATAATGGAGATAAACAGCTAAGGCAGTATGGTAAACAAACTCTTAGGCCTTGTCCACTCTAATACGTTTTCTCTCTGTTTTGGCCTTCCGTCCACATGAGACAGCGTTTTTATCAACAAAAACAAAGCTTTTAGAAAATGCTCTCTTTTAGACCAAACATATAATTGTGAGTGAGTGAGTGTGAATGCATCAGTGAATGGAGAGATATTTTGCTAAAATAAAATGATCCTGCCAGAAAAATTGCATGATAACTTTATGATGTCTTGTTCTGTCTGTAGCATCTCAGTGAGCTTTTAAGATGTTTTACACATGTGAGTGACTCTATAATTGGAGATACATTTTGCATTTGTTTTAAAGTTAAGGGAAAAAACTGTTCACTAACAGAAATTCTTCCCTATATCTTATTGAAAACATATTAATTTGAATAATTCATTGCTTGCCACACACAAGTTACTTCCTTTTTTACTTTTCATGAAAACACATATTTCTTTATGGTCTTGTAGGTCAAATTCTGTTACATACTATCAGCATTGCTCTAACTTGGTAACACAGTTTGACGGTAACAGAATTGACCATTTTAAACTTTTTAGCCAAAAACCCCACTTGCTAGCATAAATGCTAATAGCCCATGGCACTAATGAAATCACGATTAAAAGACTTTTAAACAACCCACTTTGAGATCAGTGATAAATTCTGTTTTCCTTTTGATCTTAAAGGTAAATTAAGCACTTTCCGACGCTTCAGTGTGGACAAGAAACTTTTGAAAAACGCTTGAAAACGCTGTTGACGGAGAGTTAGGAACTTGAGGGATTGTAGAGCACAGACATTAGTTGTAATTAATGACCTACCTTGTATTTTCCCAGCACTTCTTTGGTGAAGCCATACCTTTGAACAGAAAAAAAAAAAAATTCAAAGAGGCATAATATTTGTTTCTTGCAGAAAAAGGGACGTAAATCTGACCATCTGCTTTGTGGACACTGAAAGATTAAGATAAAAACAATTTTTTTATTCTTGCCCTTATGTTTATGTGCTATATTGTAAATGTAACGTGTAAAATGATCACATTATAGCGTTTTTGTGTTACTGTAACACAATATTTATGTAATAATTATACATACTATATACTCACCACAAGCATTTTGCAGTACCTCAACCCGTTGGACCATTGAAGTCACTATATGGAGAAAACCCTGGAACGTTTTCCTCAAAAAATTTGTTGAATGTATGTGTTCAGCACATTTCCATTACCTCAAATTAATGATGTGGTCTTCATGATTTCCTCGATTAAGATAAACATCTCCAGGATACACAAGCAGGAAAGCAAACAATATGAGCAGAATCTCTATGGAGTCTTTGCCTCGGTCCACATAGTCTCCATTGAAAACGTAGGGTTTCTCCATTGACGGCATTCCATTCTGGGAAAATAAATAGACCACAAATTCATAGGAATAGATGCACAGTATTTAAAGACAATCTCGTAGCTAAGTGTGGACAGATTTGAAACCTACCTTGTAAAATATTAGTAGCAAGTCCTCTAATTGTCCATGTAAATCACCTGTAATGAAGTCCGTAACTTGAGGCGTTGAATAGTGTAACAATAAAAAAGATAAAAGGATGTGTCGGGCATTCTTACCACAAACAGTTATTTCTTTGCTATGGCATGTAGAGACTCGGTTGATATTTGGCAACCCTCTGAGTAGCTTCCACGTTTCCAGAAGAAGCTGAAGAACGTAACGAGAGTGAAGCTGCTGCTTAGAGAAACCAGAAGTGTACATGGTTAAAGACATCAGTGTTATCTGACTGTCACACACACTCTATGACAGGGATAGGCAACTTCTGTCCTGCAGAGTTCAGCTCCAACCCTGACAAAAACTCACCTGCCAGTAGATTTCTAGTAATCATGAAGACATTGATTAACATGGATTACTGTATCTTGTCCAGGTGTGTTTGAATAGGGTTCTCAGTGGCTCTCCAGGACGTAGTTGCCCATCCCTGCTCTATAAAATAAAGGTTCCAAAGGGGAGTTTTAGCAGCAATGGCACAGTGGTACCTTTTTGGATTCTCTAAAACTTGGGTTCTCACTGTATATTTCTTAAAAGAACCATTTTTTTTTCTTGGTGTGAAGAATATATGAACCAGGCCATGTTCAATTCAGCTCAAGATTTTGAGGGAGATTGGTATTTCGGCCGCTCACACTCTGCTCAAATCTGCTCTTTAACTGAATTTCTTCTTTGGCTTTAATAGAATTAATATAAATATTTAATTTATACATTAGGTAATTCTTATCTAAATATACTACCTAAACATTTTTGTTCTATTGTATTTATTAGTGCTATTGCTTGTAATTTGTTTATTTGTTCTTATTGTATTACTGACTGTTTACTTGTCTTTATTTAACATTATTTAGTAAAATACTATTTACGTATTTATATTTATTTTGTGTGTGTATGTGTGGCGGGGCCAGTGAAAATTTTGGCAGGGCAAATAACCAGTGAACTCCTTAGCGTTGAGCCCTGTGTGTTTATATATAGATTCCCTTTTAAGACCTGTCCCTTTTAGTATAAAATAAAGTTACAAAATCTGTTAAAGAACCTTTTTTTGCAATGGAAAGGTTCCATCCCATCTAATAAAAATATGTCAAAAAAAAAAAAAGAGTTATTTCTGACTGTTCTTGTAATGTTCAAACGTCTAGTTTTTTTATGTTTTAAAATGTTTTTCTTGGTTATGTAAATGTTAAGGAAACATTATATTTTGTAAACATTATGGCAGCGTTACTCTTGAATGTTCTCTGAACATTCTGAAACAAGTAGCATTTAAAAAATGTTAGAAGAACGTCCAACTAAAATGTTTCCAGAAAAAAAACATTCCATGTACAATCTATAAATAATGTGCTATTGTTTTGAGATTATTAAAGACCAGATAGCTCTGAACGAACATTCTATAAACGTTGCTGGAAGAATGTTTCCTCAACCTAGCCAGAATATAAGCCAAAGTTCTGAGAATGTTCCCTGTTAGCCAGGATGGATGTTAAACTTTCTTTATGAAACCATAGATCCCAATAAAGAAGCATAATTTTTGAGAGTGTACCTAAAACATATTTTTAATGCATCCTCGTTGAGCACCTACTTGTTTGTTTTTGAAGGCCTCTACAAGATCAGCAGCCTGATCCATATCTAAAGGAAAAGTTAGCCGTGGGCCAGAGTAGATGTCTGGCACATCAATATTGGTGTAGTTGAAATATCTCTCCCACTCTGCATCTCGGCAAACCTCGTTTTCTCTAAAGATATGTGAGATCAGATTTCCTACATGGAAGAAGAACACACAGGACGCTTTTAGCATGGATAGATTCCAGTGAAAAGCTGTATCTGTGGTATTTGTGTTTACATGCAACAGCTTCTTTTACGTTCACTGCTGGATGGAGTGAAGTTATCCATCAGGTAACCAAGAAAATTGTATAACTGCGTGAGGAGGTGAGAAAAAAATATGTGTCATATCATTATAAATGTTGTTTACAGTTTTCTCGGAGATAAATAAATTATTCCATTCCATCCATCCCTTATGATTAGATTATGGTGGATTTCATACTTTGATCTGGTCTTGTAGGTCTGCGTACTCCATGGACTGGAAGATGTTCCAGGTGTATCTGCGTCTTACTTCCATGCGGGCCACATACTGTCTGTACCAGCGCTGGATTATCACCGCTGCTTTCATTGCTTTCAAGAGAACATGACACAGGTTTCCACTATCAGAATACCTTTTTTTGTTGTTGATTAAATTCATTTAAATTAATAATTAAATTAATTTGTCATAAATGCAATAACTTTCAGGTTAGGCTTCTAGAATCACACACAGTTTATCAGAGAGAGATTAATGTCAGATCTACATACATCTTATAATATAACTCTGTGTAGTGTGCACTACTCAACAACAGTCAAACAAATGTCATAGTGGTGATAAAAGAGGAATTTTGCTTACTTATGGCTACTGCAGACATGCGTGGAAAAGAAGGCATGTTGAGAATGTAAATGAGTTACTTATATTGACATTGCACAGAAACACCTGACAGCCATGCTCTATAGGTGCTAGAGATAAACAAGGCTTTACACAAGCTTTGCTGGACTGCTAAAATCTCACCTGGGATGACATGTCCATGTGTTTTAAGAAGATGAAGTTAAATTTAAAGGGGTGATGAACTGAGAAATCAAATTTTCCTTGAGCTTTTGACATCTAAGAGGTCAAATTATAAGAATATCCTGTAAGTTTCAGAACTGAAAACGTCCTTGTTAGTCCAATAAAAGCTTTTATTGACACCAGGCTCAGCAAACGACTCGTTTTTGAGCTAGGCTCAAAACTAGGGTAGAAAATAGCCTATTACTTATTCATTTTGATGTTTTTGAATGTAAAAACCAAGCGAATGTCATAAGTTGACCTCAGACAACAATATAAAACAATTTAAAAAGCCAGTTCATGACCCCTTTAAACAAAATATTCATTGAATAAACAGTACTCAAACATATCATTCTTTAATTTACACTAGCCATTCATATCCATGTTTTTAGTAAACATATTACCTTTGTCATATCTTTTATTGAATGCACTGTTTTTTGTGACACCACACCCCATGGCTTCTCCTGAATGCAGAACATAAGAAAGTAAGTATAACAAGCACTTTTCATCTCATCATTTAACACCTGTATGAGACTTTATGAATCATGCACAACAAATCATGTTTTATCTATGCCTATTTAATGCAAACCACATCCAAAAGTATAAAGCATGTTTTTATTTTTAAAATGCTTAAGAAACCATAAACTGCTAAATAAACAACACTTAATTCAGTAAAACACAATGCTATTTATTAAATACTCAAATTCAATATCTAAAGTGTACATATTAGTAAAGGTTACCGCCCCAGTGACAGCTCCCCTTTTTTCTGAGTGCAGTAAATCATATTGCAGATGAAATGAGAATAAAAAATCTTGTACAATATTGCCAAGTTTTTAACATGAATATAGGCTACACCTATATGATGTTGTTGTAGACCTTAATGAGATCCAGAGAGCGAGTTAATCTGGGGTCATTGCTCTCTTGCACTGGGCTCAATCCTCCTTACAGAGCAGACGACGTCAACACGCACCTGTGCTTCAGTCAAAGCCCACAACTGTCAAACAAAGCCTCAATTTAAATCAGCTTGTTATTTATTCAAATAGTTTAAAAAAATATGGCTAATTATCTCACCATTTTTAAAATCATGAGGACTCAGGTGAATTTTTTTTAAGTGTTTTTATTTTTTAAGGAAATCCTGAATAACTAGGGATTATGGACTATGGATTTATAGACTTGGTTGTAAAGAAGGTTATTCATTAGCTCACCAGACAGCACAATCACAAGACACTTATACACAAGTGTATAAGCAGACATGCTATTTTTGAGGTTAAATGTTGACAAAAGCTCTTTTCAATGGGGTTTTGTATAGGTTCTTGACTCAATTTTAAAGAACAATTTACGCCAAAAATATTCTATATACAGTAAGGAAAAATGTCTTCAATCATTGCATAATACTTTCATGTTTAACAGATTTGTTCAATTTTGTCTAGTGATAAAGTATGTTTACAAGCTGTTTATTTCATAAAAATGTATCAAAATAAAAAAGATTTCAAACTTAATTAATTCAAACTAAATCCACACAATGGTCCCATGATGGAAACCCCTAAAAGGTTAATGAAGCCTTTAAGGTTCTATATAGAAACTTTTCTTCAAAGAGCGTAAGACGTGTAGACATATTTAAAACGTAATTTATCCCATACTAAATATTGGCCATTTAAAAAAAAAAAAAGTGGTTTAAGATTTTATATTATTATAGATCACTATTAAATCAGTTGTAGCTTTTAGTACCTATTCTGTGTATTTCTTTGAATATAATTTTAATATGAAAGGCTGTGTAAACAGTGTCAGCAAACAATTAAACCATAAAAGGTTTCAGCAATAGATAACAGATCAAAGGGACACAACCCCAACATGGGTAAAACTCACCTGTGGTTTCCTCTTCTAAGTCCCAGAAGCTTTATTTCCACAACATGTCACCCAAAGGAATGTATCCGCCTGGTGTACTCCATTGGTGCTTGCTTGAGTTAGTCAATGTGAATAGTAGAAACGCAAATAAATCAACTTGTGAGGACACATATAAAGCATCGTCACAGGCTTCCCCATATCCCCTGAGACCTTCAATGTCCTGAGCAAAATGCCACTATTTTCTCTCAAAAAAGACAGAAGACCTTGTGTCGAGCTCCTGGGGCGTTCAAGTAGGTGTGTTTGTTTCTCTGCTTCTTAACGGTCTTCTGCTCTGTAGCTGAATTAAGTGAACAAGCCCCGAAGGGATTAAGGGTAATAGCTTGATGCGTCTTGACTGGACTTCCTTAGGAAATAGCACTTTCCTAAAGGAAGCAGATGGAGAAGTCTGGACGATGTTGATGTGTAAAGTAATGCAAGATACAAAATTAAATCATTTGAGGAGAAAGCAGTGTTTTTATATTTGACATTTTATGTGCGTGAGATCTGAGAGCCCTCAGTAATTATGAACAATTACAATATATTGTAAAATAAGGAAGGTCTGGGAAGGAGATCTAAAGATAAATCAGATCTAAGCTTAATTGTGGTTTACATGTATAAAAGGGAGAATTGGCTTTATGCCACAGCTTCACTACTTCCTGAACTTCAGCCAGCCCTTTGTTTCCTGTCTGTCATTATTGGACAAACTGATTCATCCAGGTGTGCCTGGCCTCAGTAACAATAATCAGGCACACCTGGATTAATCAGTTTGTTCAATAATGACAGACAGGAAACAAAGGGCTGGCTGAAGTTCAGGAAGTAGTGAAGCTGTGCATAAAGCCTATAGGCTATATGCACGCATAAGTTCCGCATTTGACGCAAGGATGCTCGTCAGTTTCCGGTTGGGGAGATTAAAGCGGAGGAAAACGGGATTATGGCAGAGTCTTCAAAATTTACTGTCCTCCCGTCTTTGAAACGAAACTTTCATACGTTTAGATGTAATTTTATATATAGTTGTGTTTATTTAATATAATTTTAAAAAGAAGCATAAACACAACGAGGTGTATCTGTTTTGTCAGTTTTTGTGACTAACGCTTCTTTAGTATAACCATGGAGTATACAATTCAATATAAATTCTCGGTACTGCATTGGACTCTATGATCGGCGGAAGTTATCGAGCATCCTTGACCTTCACCGGAAATACCGCCGTGCATAGAGCCCATTCACAATGCTGTCATGATCTCCAGTCACTGCCCTGTCTATGGTCACTGCAGCACTACGTTTCCCAGCATCCCTCCTGCACACACTCAATCACCACCTGCGCAGCCAACAATCACCCTCATCAGTTAGGCACGCCATCCATACTCTCACGTAGGACTACGTGTGATACTTACCTGCATTTCTTACCTCTTGTGTTTCCTCCTCGTTGTTGCTCCTGCGTATCCAAGTTCCATATCCACATCTGTAAGAGAAAGACGATCAGTCATTAGAATATCTACATGGTATAATAAAGTATGTGTGTGGGGCCGTACTCACCCGTGGAACTTTCATCTTACCGTGAATTGCTGTTGTTTATTCTCAATTATTGCATTTAACCTGTCATCTAACCTTAAAGGAGAACTCTGGTCAATTTTAACATTGAGCTAATTTTTTTGTACATTTGGAGTGCTGTCAGTACAGACAAAAATCGGTGTTGCCTAACGTTACACCGTGTTATGTTATCCTCTTTTTAAAACAGGGTTCTCAAGTCTCACGCATTGGCCGTGGCAATTCAACCAGTTCACACGCCACGCCATGTATTTCTCACGCTGAAAAGGCAATGCCAACCAAGTTGTCCTGCAAGCTTTATATATAACGTTGTATACGAGGCGCAGGCACACAAAGTGAAGTTTCCTGCCGCCAGCGCGTCCGTATCTCGGCCAGATTGCGTTCGTTACTAGGCAACATCATGGGCAACATAGATGCGCGAACAAACGGAAGTTGAAGGAACATTCTCGGCCACCGCGCGAACACACGCACACACATTCTCGGCCACCGTACGTTCGTTACTAGGTAACCAACAATATCGCGCGAACACACGTCGTGATCATAGGCCATGATGGAGAAGGTAAGTTGGAAGAAAGCTTGTCTAACATTTTTAGGCTAGAACATTTAATATATAGCCAATCGTATACATTATTATTGGTGCAGTCAAAAACTCTACAACTACTTTGCAACCAAGCCAGAAGCTTTTGTTAAGGGAAATGTTAGTGGCTATGGGAAGGAATGAAGATGTATTTCTAAATTTTATTTTAAATTATATATTATACTGTATTAATAGTCTTTCTAGTTACATTAAGGCTACATGTATTAAAGCAGAGTGCTCCGGGTAATATTTTATATACTGTCAAAACATACATTAATCATTGCCATTGCATTTGTATTTTTCAAAGATTTCAGGGAAAAATGCAAAAATAATTGTTTTTCCAAACTGTTTGGAGCAATTTGTTATATTTTTGTGATTTTGAAATATAACATTAAAGAGTATATTGGATGTGATGAATTGATCTGTCATTTATCAGATTTACCAATTGTTATAATTTCAATTTGTGCTGGTTATTATGAACAATGGGTAAAATTGGGGGGCGGGGATGGGCGGGGCTCCAATGGGGCCCCTCCCCTTGGGCTCCTCCCCTAACCGCATGTGATCTCACTCCAAGCTTTTGATAAAACTTGAGAACCCTGTTTAAAATTCGCACGCTGTTGACTTCAATGGGGCAAGTTCTAAACCTGCTTTTACACTCTTAACAACCTTAATGTGTCATTACAAGTGCACAGCCATGTGAGTGGTGTTATTAAGAGTGACCACGGTCAATCTGACTGCAGTAGATGTGCAAGATATTAGTTGATTGGTTAGATAGTTGATTGGTTAGATTAGATATTAGTATATATTAGTTACCAATGATTGCGCGCGCGAACTCGACAATTGACTACCGTGGACTTCGAACGGAAACAGGAAGTAAATGCAGGTATGTGAGCTGGCTGAATTAACATCATTTTTATTAATATCTTTCACATCTACTGCAGTCAGATTGACCGTGGTCACTCTTAATAACACCACTCACATGGCTGGGCACTTGTAATGACACATTAAGGTTGTTAAAGGCACACTATGCAAGAATTGTACCTTAATATAACAGCTTCAAAGTCATTTCGGTGGTAAACAAACTCACAGTAGGGCGAATAATCCTGGTAGTAAAGCTTGGGGGGGGACGCCACTGTAAAAACCAGCAATGCAAGTTTGAGAGGAGCGCCCCCGACAAATCTCGCGAGAATAACGACATGCTTTACGGCAACGACGTCACACACATCAACAACAATATATGAAGCACGAAGACACTTGCGTGCATTTCAGACGTGATACTCGACGATGGAGAAAGCAAAAAAAAACACGGTCGGAAGAGACTAGGAAAAGGAAAAGAGAATCTGACCGTGTGAGGAACTGGAAAAGAGTCCCTGATTCGCCCTCGCTATGTGTGTGCATGTTGTGTGAGGGAGCGCGGCTGATCAGCGCGGCTGATGAGCTGATCAGCGCCAGCTGTTTTGAATGAGGATGTCCTATATATTGTTTTTTTTTTACCTCGTCCTGTCTATGTCAGATGGTAGTTGAGGCTACCAGGGTTCTACTCACCGTGTTCTCCTGCATTCCACTCCTGTACCCATGCAGTGGTTTCCTGAGATTTTCCCGGAGGAATTTATACCTGTTCCTGCATATGTGTCTGCCCACTGCGTCCCTGTTTTTCCGAGCCTGAGTCTTCTTCTGCCTGCTTCCATTTTGACCCACACGGCTATCTACTATTGTGCTCAATAAATTACTGTTTACTCGCAACTGAATCCTTTGACTATTTCCTTCAGAGTTGTGACAGTCGCACTCGGTCGGGCTTTCACTAGTTGGCGCGAGCTAAAAAGCAGCACTGGATGCAACAGCGATGCTGACCTGGCTATCTTGTTGATAGACTAGTAAATAAATCTCTTATTTCTAAACTTGTTTGCGTTCTATGTTGTTGCGCTTGCTTGTAGTATGTCATTTTTTACGATGCTGTTCATCCATTGTTGATAATTAGACCTGTCCAGTAATTTCCACATATGTCTAGCTAGCTATTTACGACAGTGCAAGTATTCCACAGCGACTATAGGGGTCACTGTTTGAAAAAAACACAATTTCTGCATGGTGTGGCTTTAAGAGCAAGGGGGTAATCCATCAGCCGGAAGTTGAAGCTGCCTCCGGGGGCCGCCATTGTAGCTGGCTATCACCTGCTGTTAGCATCCCATTGACTCCCATTCATTTTGGCGTCACTTTGACAGCGAATAACTTTACATCTGAGGCGTCCAAAGACTCCATTTGTTCATTAGTTATTTCTAAAGAAACATGACAATGTATAAAAGGCTCCATTACTTTGTATCTTACGTTATGGCCCCATAGAAGCCATTCTTGTAAAAATAGGCTAACGATTGCGTCATAACCACGAGACGCTCTGTCGCACAGTAGAGAAATTACCGTATAGACAGAAGTAGAAGCTCGTAGGCAATCGTTTACTGTCTGTGAGGCAATCGAGTGGACATGGAGGCATAAAGTCAAGGGAGAAGCCCATAGATAGAGAGTTCATAAAGGCAACGGGACAAAATATTTCAACAACAGATTTGTTTTAGATTTCAATTCAGATTTGTCCCGGCACAGCTACTAGAAGGTCAGAACGGTTGCTCACGTGACAACTACGTCGTCAAGCTCAGTTTGAGCCTGCGCAGAACGCTTGGCTATCAGGAAGTGAGTGCCCATGTTGGGCTTCAACTCTCTCCGTTGAAATCAACAGGGTCGCTGTGTCCATTTCTTTTACTGTCTATGGTTAAGAGGCTAAAAGCAGGTTTAGAACTTGCCCCATTGAAGTCAACAGGGTGCGAATTTTAAAAAGAGGATAACACGGTGTAGGCAACACCGATTTTTGTCGTTTTTGTCTGTACTGACAGCACTCCAAATGTACAAAAAAATGAGCTCAATGTTAAAATTGACCGGAGTTCTCCTTTAATATTATATCAATAAAACCCATTGTGTTGCGGTTACAATTTGTTTAAGTCTGTTTCCGGATAAATGCATGATT
Organism: Rhinichthys klamathensis goyatoka; assembly: GCF_029890125.1. Taxonomy (NCBI): domain Eukaryota; kingdom Metazoa; phylum Chordata; class Actinopteri; order Cypriniformes; family Leuciscidae; genus Rhinichthys; species Rhinichthys klamathensis. Next base: position 6,335,519 of record NW_026606570.1, on the reverse strand, counting down.
TTTAGCATAAACAACATTTTATAAACTTTCAGGGCCCTATTTTAATGATCTAAGCGCATGGTGTAAAGCGCACGGCGCAAGAGCACTTAGGGCGTATCCGAATCCACTTTTGCTAGTTTAACGACGGGAAAAATGGTCGGCGCACCCGGCGCATGGTCTAAAAGGGTTGTCCCTATTCTCTTAATGAGTAATGGGTGTGTTTTGGGCATAACGTGCAATAAAAAAATCAAAGTCTCACCTCCCATTCCCTTTAAAAGCCAGTTGCGCTCGCACCATGGTGGATTCACTATTTGCATGGCAGAATTTGCAAGCAGAAAGACTGAACGCTTCTCTAGCGAGGAAACGGATCTGCTCGTTCGTGAGGTTAAAGCGCGCAAGCAGACCACCTACGGGACAAGCCGGATTCCACCATATCTTTATGTACACAATAATAATCTGTTACATTGTAATCCTTTTGTTTTTAATGGTTGGCTAGTTGCTGCGTGTCCCTGTGTGTGTATAATAAGCAGAGTGCACGCGCATTGTGCACCCGCATTTAGGCGCATATAATAGGCATATTACGTGCCCTTTAAATAACAAAAGAAATACTGCGCCATTGATTTTAGACCAGGTTTTTGTTGGTCAATGGCCCAGTCTATTTCAGTTGCCTCAAAATAGCAACGCGGCAACAACGTGTCTAAAAACCTTGTTTTCAGACCAGCACAACCATGGGCGCACAAATGGGCGCAAATGCATTTGCTATTTAAACAACGTGGCGCAGGACGTTAAAATGATAACTGCGTGAAGACGCTGCAACCAAAGATACTCTCTCAAACCACTGAAACACAGTAGCATAAACTAACACAGTGCTGCATTACACTCTGAAACTCGCAGCAAGCACATATATTTATTTGCTGACAAGTTGGTTTAACATTTAAAAATTAAGAAATTAAGACGTAAATAATTACAGTTGTTACATTTTTTAAATATTTTTATTTGCCAGTACAATCGCAAGTTTAAATATTTGTATTTAATAATAATCACAATAAAAAATTATAACATGCATTATTATTGTTAAAAACACATTTATTATTATTTTATTACTATTTATTAGTATTTGAAAATACTCACATTTATTAAATCAAAGTCAAAAACAGTGGGAATGTGGCCTATGAAAAGTCAAGTAGAAAGATATTTAAGCTCTTGTAAACTGTGACCAAATCGTTCAGCCATAAAAGGATGGTTCACACTCAAAAAAGTTTTCAGAGTAACCAATCATTTTATTTTCTATGCTGATGCACTTCTATACAAAAATACCACAATAATTCTAGAATGATTTCTTCTTTCCAAATAGAGCTATTCAAGTCATCTGGTGAAATTTATTGTATTTTTTTTATTATTGCAATAGGCTATATATATATATATATATATTTTTTTTTTTTTCAATATCGTGAAGTCGTACTTTACAGATATTAAAATTAGACTCATTTCCATTGTGAAAAGAATGAAGAGAAGCAGGATTTGTTGGTAAGATCAGAATTAAGCTGAGTTGATCAAGAGAATGGCTCATTCCATCACTCACACATCTGTGAACAGAAAGGAAAGACCATTAACTGTATTTAAAAAGTGAGCTGACAGTTAAGAAAGCACAGAAAAGACATGCGACCCAGTTATTCACCTCTTGTGATCCTCCTTTTCCATTAAAAATTCCCTTAATGTCAAAATGACTTCAGAAGCTATATTAACCTCTTACATTTTGATAGAAATGCTGTTTCATCCAACAAAAACAAAACATTACTTAACCTGCCAACTAGACTTCCTCAAATGACAATGGTGGTGGTAACATAAATAAAGTAAATCTTAAGTGAACCTTGAGCAAAATATGTTTTATCTAAATACATTTTAAAGTGGAACTGGGGTAGTATTATGACTTGTTCTTACATGTCTGACAACTGTTGTGTACTTCTCAGGTGTGGCGGCACTCATGACGGTTGTATAAACAGTGATCCTGGAAGGAAGAACATTCTCACATTAAAAAGAGCTTATTACAGAAAGTGAGCTGAAGACACAAGCACTTAACACTCCACAACCCTTAACCAATGCACTTACACCAATATTCCAATTGTATTAAAGCTGTATTAGAAATTATAAGATGCTATAGGGCTCCTACCAATCAAATGAAACCAGTATCAAAAATACATTTTTGCACTGCAGTGGTTGATATATAAAATCGATATCACAAATTGACGAAAATAATACTCTTGCTCATGTGATAATGCTATATGTTAAATACATATATATATATAAACAATTTTCCGACCTGCTTTTTTGAGGTGAAAATGAGGATCTAATCTGTAAATTTTAATTTTAATTTTTCATTATGTATGAAACTCATTTCATTTTATTTTATTTGTGTATATATATATATATATATATATATATACAATATTTGTGATAACATTCCCAATGCTATGTACCATCTTTATGCAGACGACACTACTATTGTTGTGCTTCATCAGCCTCACAAGTGTGGTGGAAATTTTAAACTATATATATTAAACTAACCATATTAGACTAACATCTAACCTTATTTAGCATCTAACATTTGAACTGTAGCATCTAACAAAATGTACTGTACGAAACCGAGGGAAACCTTTTGACTTTGAGTGTGTGTGTGTGTGTGTGTATTAATAACAAATATGGGAAATGAAACTAGACAGGTGGTCAAATTAAGTAATGTTTCATGTCATTTTTTGCCATACCCCCTTATTCTATAAAACTGTTGTATTTGTGTTACTGGTGAGATTCTCAATGGAATGTGTCTGCGATCCACCGGCCATGCTTATTGCTTCTTTTTGGGAGATTTCCTGAGAACTGTTCGGAAACATCTCCCGGCCGTGATTAAAGGTTTTAGAGGACATTTGCTAGGTAGCACCCAGCCGACGTCGATGAGTAGACGCACTAGGGTATAGGCAGTGGTGTAGTCTAGTTTTTTGTAGTGAGTATACTGTGATATAATCCAGATTTGATTATTATTATTTTAAAAAGTACATCTTACTATGCAATTTCTTTCATAATTCCTTCGAGTTACTTTCTTTCTCTCACCAAACTTATATTTTGGTGGGTTGTAAATTAAAGACATTTGAGCTTCTGTGTGTTTTAATAAACTATTATTGTTATTATTATTATTATTAGGTCTACTTGAAGTATACTCTACTGTGCAATAGTAATATATTTCTGTTATATTTTCTTCAAGTAATAGAAAACTTTTATTTTGACAGGTTGTCATGAAAACTTTAAAGTTTGTGAGTGTGTATATGATACGAATGAATGACGATAGTTTTATCAAATTAAATGGTAAAATTCTTGTGAAGTGACTCTCATAAAAGCTCTGCGATGAAGTTAAAATGTGTGCATGTCCTCCTCAATGACGCTGAAAACACCACGAGTGTCACGCGCGCTTCAGTGTGTAGTAGAGCACACATTGAGCGCTCATTCACAGAGACACGCAGAACATGCAGAGTTTATTTCAATAGCAGTCTTTTTGAGCTTTAATATTCATAGACACTAGTACACATAGTCACGGCGGGGTGAATTTATGATTGAAAGTTCTGTCACAAAACGATGTTGTTATGAATCCTCACGCTTTTTTAAGTGGGTATACGGAGATCCTTGACCTTTCCTAGTGGGTATACGGAAATCCTTTACATTTTGTAGTGGGTATACGGCGTATACCTGCGTATCACGTAGATTTCACCACTGGGTATAGGTAGCATCCAGCCGACGTCGATGAGTAGTCGCGCTAGAATATAGGTAGCATTCAGCCGACGTCGATGAGTAGATGCGCTAGAGTATAGGTAGCACCCAGCCGACCTCGATGAGTAGACGCGCTAGAGTATAGGTAGCACCCAGCCGACGTCGATGAGTAGATGCGCTAGAGTATAGGTTGCACCCAGCTGACGTCGATGAGTAGACGCACTAGAGTATAGGTAGCACCCAGCTGACGTCGATGAGTAGATGCGCTAGAGTATAGGCAGCACCAGCCGACATCGATGAGTAGACGCGCTAGAGTATAGGTAGCACCCAGCCGACGTGGATGAGTAGATGCGCTAGAGTATAGGTAGCACCCAGCCGACATCGATGAGTAGACGCGTTAGAGCAGCCTTTCTCAAACTTTTTTCAGTCAGGGCACCTTTCAAAAGTGCATAAAATCTCAAGGCACCCCAGTGTAAAATATAATTTAAAAACACTGCATAACCCAAATGTAAATGCAAATGTCCTGTTTATTTAGACAGAACAGTAATGAACAGAGCATAATACGAACTGTAAATAATAATAACAATTTTATAGCACCTTTTGGTATATTGTGGTCAATAAAAAAAAATATTTGCTTATAATTAACATGACAATGTGTACAAAACTAAAGTGGGCTAAATTCACGTTTATTTTTACGTTTCTGTCAGTCTGAGGTGTTGTTGCTATAACGCGTTGCTATGGGTTGCCGCTGCGTCACTTGCGTCAAGTTGTGTGTGTCTTGCTTCGGTCTTGTGAGACGGATTTTTATGGTTAATTTTATATACCGTATTTTCCGCACTATAAGGCGAACTTAAAAGCCTTTAATTTTCTCAAAAAACGACAGTGCGCCTTATAATTCGGAGCGCCTTATACATGGATGGTGAACACACGTTCACCAAGACGGGGAGACAGCGCCGGGCGACTTACGCCACTATCTGCCAATGGATCGTGGATGCCTGGGCTGATATATCAGTCTTAACTGTGATCCGAGCTTTCACGAAGGCAGGAATAATCTCTTTATCCTGTTTTCGGTCGAAGTCCACAGTAGTTAATTGTCGAGTTCGCGCGCGCGATAAAACCGCCTCCGTATGATCGACATCTGATTCGGATGAACTATCCATTTGAGCTGATATTCTCAGAACACCACACAGCACCGTCATCGGCTGACAGCTGACAGTCTGAGTCTCCACTGTTGCTAGTTACCAATGATCGCGCGCGCGCGCACTCGACAATCGCCTACTGTGGACTTCGACCGAAAACAGGAAGAAAATACGGGTATGTGAGCAGCTGGCTGAATAAACATCATTTTTATTCATATGTTTCACATTTACTGCAGTCAGATTCACCGTGTTCACTCACATGGCTGTGCACTTGTAATGACACATTAAGGTTGTTAAGAGGCTAAAAGCAGGTTTAAAACTTGCCCCGTATAAGTCAACAGGGTGCAAATTTTAAAAAGAGGATAACACGTAGGCAACACCGTATTTTTCCGTATATATTTTCGTATATATATTTATCTAAAATGAATTTACAATTTTATTAATACGTTCATATGTTTAAAAAGAAGAATGTATTTATGTAAATATATTTATATATGAAATGTCAGATTTTTTATTTGATTTTTTTTTATTTTTTTAGCCTACGTAATTTTTTGGCGGCACCCCTGACACAGTCAGGGGGCACCCCAGTGTGCCGCGGCACCCACTTTGAGAAAGGCTGCGTTAGAGTATAGGTAGCACCCAGCCGACGTGGATGAGTAGATGCGCTAGAGTATAGGTAGCACCCAGCCGACATCGATGAGTAGACGCGTTAGAGTATAGGTAGCACCCAGCCGACGTCGCTGAGTAGACGCGCTAGAATATAGGTAGCACTCAGCCGACGTCGATGAGTAGATGCGCTAGAGTATAGGTAGCACCCAGCCGACGTCGATGAGTAGACGCGCTAGAATATAGGTAGCACCCAGCCGACGTCGATGAGTAGATGCGCTAGAGTATAGGTAGCACCCAGCCGACGTGGATGAGTAGATGCGCTAGAGTATAGGTAGCACCCAGCCGACATCGATGAGTAGACGCGTTAGAGTATAGGTAGCACCCAGCCGACGTCGCTGAGTAGACGCGCTAGAATATTGGTAGCACCCAGCCGACGTCGCTGAGTAGACGCGCTAGAATATAGGTAGCATTCAGCCGACGTCGATAAATAGATGCGCTAGAGTATAGGTAGCACCCAGCCGACGTCGATGAGTAGATGCGCTAGAGTAGAGGTAGCGCCTAGCCGACGTCGATGAGTAGATGTGCTAGAGTACAGGTAGCACTCAGCCGACCTCGATGAGTAGACGCGCTAGAGTATAGGTAGCACCCAGCCGACGTCGATGAGTAGATGTGCTAGAGTATAGGTAGCACCCAGCCGACGTCGATGAGTAGATGCGCTAGAGTATAGGAAGCACCCAGCTGACGTCGATGAGTAGATGTGCTAGAGTATAGGTAGCACCCAGCCGACGTCGATGAGTTGAGTAGATGTGCTAGAGTATAGGTAGCACCCAGCCGACGTAGATGAGTAGATGCGCTAGAGAATAGGTAGCATCCAGCCGACGTGGATGAGTAGATGCGCTAGAGTATAGGTAGCACCCAGCCAACGTCGCTGAGTAGACGCGCTAGAATATAGGTAGCACCCAGCCGATGTCGCTGAGTAGACGCGCTAGAATATAGGTAGCATTCAGCCGACGTCGATGAGTAAATGCGCTAGAGTATAGGTAGCACCCAGCCGACGTCGATGAGTAGATGCGCTAGAGTATAGGTAGCGCCTAGCCGACGTCGATGAGTAGACGCGCTAGAATATAGGTAGCACTCAGCTGGCGTCGATGAGTAGACGCGCTAGAGTACAGGTAGCACCCAGCCGACCTCGATGAGTAGACGCGCTAGAGTATAGGTAGCACCCAGCCGACGTCGCTGAGTAGACGCGCTAGAGTATAGGTAGCACCCAGCTGACGTCGATGAGTAGACGCGCTAGAGTATAGGTAGCACCCAGCTGACGTCGATGAGTAGACACACTAGAGTATAGGTAGCACCCAGCTGACGTCGATGAGTAGATGCGCTAGAGTATAGGTAGCACCAGCCGACATCGTTGAGTAGACGCGCTAGAGTATAGGTAGCACCCAGCCGACGTCGATGAGTAGACGCACTAGAGTATAGGTAGCACCCAGCCGACGTGGATGAGTAAATGCGCTAGAGTATAGGTAGCACCAGCCGACATCGTTGAGTAGACGCGCTAGAGTATAGGTAGCACCCAGCCGACGTGGATGAGTAGATGCGCTAGAGTATAGGTAGCACCCAGCTGACGTCGATGAGTAGACGCACTAGAGTATAGGTAGCACCAGCCGACATCGTTGAGTAGACGCGCTAGAGTATAGGTAGCACCCAGCCGACGTCGATGAGTAGACGCACTAGAGTATAGGTAGCACCCAGCCGACGTGGATGAGTAAATGCGCTAGAGTATAGGTAGCACCAGCCGACATCGTTGAGTAGACGCGCTAGAGTATAGGTAGCACCCAGCCGACGTGGATGAGTAGATGCGCTAGAGTATAGGTAGCACCTAGCCGACATCGATGAGTAGACGCGTTAGAGTATAGGTAGCACCCAGCCGTCGTCGCTGAGTAGACGCGCTAGAGTATAGGTAGCACCCAGCCGACGTCGATGAGTAGATGCGCTAGGGTATAGGTAGCACCCAGCCGACGTCGATGAGTAGACGCACTAGGGTATTGTCACAGTGTTGGTTTATGTTCCCTGGTGTCCACTAGAGGTCCTCTTCCACCACGGTGTCCCTTCGTTCAGACTACAATTCCCATCATCCTGTTTGTCACTCATTGATTATTGCACACAGCTGTTTCCCGTCATCTTGTTAGTATCTGTGTGTATATATACCCTGTTTGTTTCTGTGATTGTCGTCGAGTCCTTGTTTAATGTCACTGGCACTTCGGAGATCTGTTCATGTTTTTGTTTCTTGTTTTGGACTGCTTTGTATGGATTTTGAACCTTGCCTGGATGACTTACGATTTTGGATTGCCCCAATAATAAACTGCGCTTGGATCCTAACCTTTTGTGTGTGCGTCGTGACAGGTATAGGTAGCACCCAGCCGACGTCGATAAGTAGACGCGCTAGAGTATAGGTAGCACCCAGCCGACGTCGATAAGTAGACGCGCTAGAGTATAGGTAGAACCCAGCCGACGTCGAAGAGTAGACGTGCTAGAGTATATGGTTAGACTCGGCCGATAATAAATAACATCATTATTTACAATCAGCATTTGAAATTGTATAGTCTCGTCTATGTCAACTTAACCTGGTTTTAAATATAGATAAAACCAAAGTAATGATTTTTTTCAAAATCCAAAGCACTACCAAGGAATCTTACTGAAATTATATCTTACCAAGGAACAAAAACAGAATGTGTTGCGAGTTATAAGTAGCTGGGTATTTTATTTGATAGCCAATTAACTTTTAACTACTTTCTAAACTTAAGCTTAAATTGGGTTTTTATTTCAGAAACAGATTTTTCTTTTCTTTTTGTGCAAGGAAATATTTGGTATCTGCAACCTTTTTACCACTATTGGATTATGGAGATCTACTTTATATGAATGCCCCAGTGCAATATTTTTTAAAAATTGATACCGTCTATCATAGCGCTTTACGTTTCATTACTGGTTATAGTTATCAAGCACATCATTGCACTTTATATGATAAAGCTGAGTTGCCATCTTTGTATACTCGAAGAAGTTTTAACTGGTATTGTTTTATTTATAAGTCTATTTGTGGTCTAATTCCATCTTATTTGTCTCTTTCTGCGTTTAAAAAACAAATGTTTGCTACAATCTTCCTTCTAATGATTTGTTATATCTTCAGGTTCCTCGAGTTCAAACAGAGCTAGGAAAAAAAGGCTTTTAATATAATGCTTTATCTGCTTGGAATAATTTACAAAACATCTTAAAGCTGACTATGCTTCCAACACTAAACGAGTTTAAGTTACTTTTAACTGATTATGTGTTTTATCCTTTGGTAAATTGCTGTTGTGATCCTTGATTGTGTTTTGATGTGTATTTGTATGTCTATGTTATAGCTGCTATCTTGGCCAGGTCACTCTTGTAAAAGAGATTTAAATCTCAATGAGTTTTTGACCTGGTAAAATAAAGAATGAAAGAAAACTGGGACAAATAACTAACAATGTTGCGTTGTCAGCGGAATGAAAAAAAAGTTTTATGTTTCTAGTATGACTTAATTCCTTTCCTTTTTCGTCTCTGCATTTCTCCTCTGCTCTAGCTTGCTCCCTCCTTTAGCTTTCTAATAAACCTTACATTGTATACAATGAATGTTGGCTCTGTGACAAATTCCTTTTGTTTCTCTATTGTAAGTCACTTTGAATAAAAGCATCTGCTAAATCAGAGACAATTTATATAGAGACATGCCACTTCCTCAATCCTTATTACAACTATATAGGGAAAACCCGTAACGCCAAAGATGGCGGTTGTATGCACATGCCCCGCCCCTCCCGCTGGAAAGCGAATCGTCTGCTTTTAACAGTCAAGCCGGGAAACATGTAAGCCTATCGTCTGGTTCCACTGACGCATGCGCACAGTTGAGGTTTGCGACAGCGGAGACGAGAACCCTTGCGCATGCGTAGTAAATGTATAACCTGTGGGGAAAAAGGCCTTTTAAACCTTATTTTGGGGCAAAGTCATCAAACTTTTTCAGCGATTTACTTATCATATTTTACTGCTGTTTCTATACAAGCAGTTTTTATGTCCTGGTGACCAGTGAAAGTGCAGTTCTGACTCTCTGCCCATTCATTTAGATAGGAGCCTGGTCTTGTTAGTCCGAAATAGCTGCCCGGAGGCGTTGCCAAGATGGCGGCCGAGTGGCATGACTTGCCTAAAAAGGACTTTGGGTAAATGCATAAATGTAAATGAATATCATCATATGGTTACAAAGAACCCACTAGTACCACATGGCAAAATAACAACTGTGACAAACAATGATAAATAAAGTTAGTAGAGCAAGATGAGTTTAAAATCAGTGTTGAGTTTGGGCATCAGACATGAAAGAGGGTGAGAGTTCAACAGATATCAATGCTTGGACTGTTCTGATTTTCAGCTGAGAAGCTGAAACAATGAGTGTCTGTGAAGCTGTGTGAAAAAGCAGAGGATTCACAAGACTTGGTTCTGCATTCTCTTCAGGATAATACTTAAATTCTGCATTGAGTTGTTAATCCTAATAATAATAACCTCTATGAGGAAGTATATAGTATATTTGTACTACTGGTTACCACATACGAGAAATGATCACTCTACTTGAGGTCATTACATAACCATAAAATATCATGTGAGTGATGGGTGAAAATGCATAACTGTCCTCCTTACCTATTACATACAGGATTCACCGATAAAACCTGTAAAAATTAAACTGACATGGTCACTGAATCAACACATTTATCAAGCAATTATTTAATGAAAGTCCATACTATCAAAAAACACAAATATCATTAAAGAAAAAATCTTCAGATCTTTTTTATATCCAACAGCAGAAATTTCTTATGATTGAATGCATACTGAAATGCATGCATACTTATATACTGAAAACATTTACACACGCACATTGTACGGTACATTAACAACGTACTGTAGAACAGAAATAAATGCCATAACCTACGACAATAATAGGCAGCCAAAATGGATTTGTTCATTTACCTCATACAGAGAATCCATATTAATATGGGTTTGACCTGTAGAATTTAATGCTTTCATTGCCACATCTCTAAAATATGAAATAAAAAAAAGACCAGGAAATGTGAGAAACAATTCTTCATTTTTTCCGTTCAGTAAATAATCCCTCATTCATGCTCTCATATTATTGATAAAAAAAACGAATTGTCTGCTTGCCTTCTGTCATCTCGTTTAGGGGTGGGTAGCCAGTGGTCATAATTTGTTTCAACTCTATACCAGCTAAAATAAGCAAGAGTCAAAATCATAGGTTTAGTAATGTTAACACTTTCAGGAAATCACCAGTACTATATAACAGTATGGCCAAATGGAAGCCTATTGTAGCATTGTCATCACTTTTGTCTTTCATTATAACATTTTTATATCATTTAAAAATGATGGTTGGTGCTTACTTTCCATGAAGTGTATCCAGGGGCCAGATGTCAGCTGATCCTCCCCTGTCTCTGGTAATGACCACACCCTCACCAGCATGAACACCACCCAAAATGTAATAAACATCTGTGATGATCGGCACCTTGGCCAGCCTCATTACTGCATCCTGGAAATCCACAGCTGCTTCAAGAGTCTGAAGAGAATCAAACAAAACAGATTTATTCAATGCAAAAGTCTCTTCATAGTCAAAAAGATTCAGTATTCAGTAAAATACTTATTTGTTGTGTTCTCTCACCTCTCGTACTAGCCAGCTAACTGGAGAACTTTTTAATAAAATGGCTGAAATTATGTTCTCCCACCAATGTCCCTTATCTGTGGAAATACAGACATAATAAAATCTGTGTAAAATTCACAAGATGATCTCATTTAAAAAAACAAATCAAACCTACTGCGTTCATTGCCAGACACTGTAAACTTGTTGGGGCTCTGTCCAGTCCACAGCCCAACGTAACCGGCAAAAGTGGTTCCTCTGTAGGCCACCTGTAGAGAAACAAATTTCAGAATATAATATTCATGAAATAATCAGATAGAGTAAAAGAGAATGCGTATTTGGCGTGCTGTCCGAGAGGATGGCTCCAAGCACGGATTTTGGCCCGAACCCAGAGTACTCCCTCGTATCCCTGGCTAGGATAGGAACCAGCCAATCGTGGCGGAGGGATGCAGAAAACGGTCGAGGAACGTAGGTGAGTCGGCTTTATATACAGCATATACACTCACCGGCCACTTTATTAGGTACACCTGTCCAACTGCTCGTTAACACTTAATTTCTAAGCAGCCAATCACATGGCGGCAACTCAGTGCATTTAGGCATGTAGACATGGTCAAGACAATCTCCTGCAGTTCAAACCGAGCATCAGTATGGGGAAGAAAGTTGATTTGAGTGACTTTGAACGTGGCATGATTGTTAGTGCCAGAAGGGCTGGTCTGAGTATTTCAGAAACTGCTAATCTACTGGGATTTTCACGCACAACCATCTCTAGGGTTTACAGAGAATGGTCCGAAAAAGAAAAAACATCCAGTGAGCGGCAGTTCTGTGGGCGGAAATGCCTTGTTGATGCCAGAGGTCAGAGGAGAATGGCCAGACTGGTTCGAGCTGATAGAAGGGCAACAGTGACTGAAATAACCACTCGTTACAACCGAGGTATGCAGCAAAGCATTTGTGAAGCCACAACACGCACAACCTTGAGGCGGATGGGCTACAACAGCAGAAGACCCCACTGGGTACCACTCATCTCCACTACAAATAGGAAAAAGAGGCTACAATTTGCAAGAGCTCACCAAAATTGAACAGTTGAAGACTGGAAAAATGTTGCCTGGTCTGATGAGTCTCGATTTCTGTTGAGACATTCAGATGTTAGAGTCAGAATTTGGCGTAAACAGAATGAGAACATGGAACCATCATGCCTTGTTACCACTGTGCAGGCTGGTGGTGGTGGTGTAATGGTGTGGGGGATGTTTTCCTGGCACACTTTAGGCCCATTAGTGCCAATTGGGCATCGTTTAAATGCCACGGCCTACCTGAGCATTGTTTCTGACCATGTCCATCCCTTTATGGCCACCATGTACCCATCCTCTGATGGCTACTTCCACCATGTCACAAAGCTCTAATCATTTCAAATTGGTTTCTTGAACATGACAATGAGTTCACTGTACTAAAATGGCCTCCACAGTCACCAGATCTCAACCCAATAGAGCATCTTTGGGATGTGGTGGAACGGGAGATTCGCATCATGGATGTGCAGCCGACAAATCTGCGGCAACTGTGTGATGCCATCATGTCAATATGGACCAAACTCCCTGAGGAATGCTTCCAGCACCTTGTTGAATCTATGCCATGAAGAATTGAGGCAGTTCTGAAGGCAAAAGGGGGTCCAACCCGTTACTAGCATGGGGTACCTAATAAAGTAGCCGGTGAGTGTAGGTCTCCTCTCATGCTGATCGGATAGATCGGTAACACTTTAGTTTAGGGTCCAATTCCCAGTATTAAAGGGATAGTTCACTTTGAAATTAATTTTTGATATGTTTTAGCTTACCTCAAGGGCATCCAAGATGTAGGTGTCTTTGTTTCCGCAGTAGTTTTAATTTTTGATATGTTTAGGTCAAACCGTTCTTGTCTGTCAGTCATATAATGCAGGTCTATGGTCACCACCTCAAAGAGCATGCACAGAGAAGTCCAAATTAAACATGATTTAATGACTCGTAAATGTAAGTACACATTGATGGCCTAAGACACGAAACGAGCGGTTTGTGTGAGAAACCGAACAGTATTTATATCGTTTTTACCTCTTGTAAAGCACAGACCGAAGCGCCCGCGCCCTCAGATCACTTGGACGTAGCTGTGGTTACAAGAGGTAAAAACGATATAAATACTGTTCGGTTTCTCACACAATCCGCTCGTTTCGTGTCTCAGGCCATCAATGTGTACTTACATTTACGAGTCATTAAATCATGTTTAATTTGGACTTCTCTGTGCATGCTCTTTGAGGTGGTGACCATAGACTTGCATTATATGACTGACAGACAAGAACGGTTTGACCTAAAAATATCAAAATTGAAACTACTGCGGAAACAAAGACACCTACATCTTGGATGCCCTTGAGGAAAGCTAAAACATATCAAAAATTAATTTCAAAGTGAACTATCCCTTTAACTAGTTCCTTATCAGCTTGCATATTACAAAGATATTGGCTGTTTATTAGTACTCTTATGCTGCGTTCCAGGCAGGTTTTTGAGCACGTAAATCACGACTTCAAACCACGACTCACGACTTTGTAGCATTCCAGGCCAGTCATGCCAAACTACCTGAGCGCAATATACATACTTATTTTTTCAGACACATAACATTGTAATACATAATCCTGTGTGTATATACATACTTATTGTTTCAGACACATAACATTGTAATACATAATCTTGTGTGTATTATATCATTATTATTATATTATTATTAATTTGACTGCAACGTTATATTGTCCTAAAGTGTATTCTCACTGTGTACCGCCTGCAGAAACACTGCATCCATAGGGGCTGCCATTGTTGTTTTGTATGGTTTTGCGGGCTATGTGACGTCAGAACTCGTAACTGGGAGTACATCGATCTAGTACGAGTTCACGGGTGGGAAGTCACGGGTTTGACTGCCGTTCCAGTGCACTTTCACGGGTATAAGGTTGGAAAAACACGGGTTACAGGTTGCCTGGAACGCGGCATTAAACCACATATTAAGGCATGACCATATTCTACATCCCTTAATCCTACCCAATACCTAAACTTAACAACTACCTTAATAACTATTAATAAGCAGTAATTAGGAGTTTACTGAGGCAAAAGTCGTAATTAATAATGAGTTCATAGTGAGAATTGGAGCCTAATCTAAAGTGTGACCAATAGATCTTTTGAACGTGTTCCTCCCAAACTTTGTTAATAAAACATTATACAAATATACAATATAATCACTTCATTACCTTTCCATTTTTCATGAAAAGTACGTCTAGAGTTAGATTTCTGAGCACGTCGTGGGGATAGTCCAGGTTTCTGCCATGGTATATATTTCCCTTTGTATCCTGAGTTACAATACTGGTGCAAAACCTGAAAAAAGCAAAGCAACCACAATGAATGTTGAAAAGAGGTTGACAGCTTTCAAAAGTGTTGAACCAAAAAAATGCAGAAAAGGTCAACAGCACCTATACAGTACTTACGCAGATACTTCATAGGCAAAGTTCAACAGCACGATATCTGAAATGTCAGTCCCATAGAATGATGCCATGCCCTGTATTTCTCCAGCATACGGCTGTGGGATGTATTTCTCCAGAGCATTCACTATAGGTTTAATTGCAACATGAACCCATTTGGGAACAGTCGAGCTGCAGAAGAACACACAAGACATAGACATGCTGTGGATCTGGGATGGTGATGGCAAACAATGACTAAACTTTACCCTAAAGATCTACAAAAAGTAAACGACAGGTAAGTTACAAATGATTGTGAATAAAAAACGAGAGGGGGAATGCCTTCTCAGCAGCGCTCACGTGATTGCATTTTTTATGCTTAGTGAACTTAAACATTTGGTTGTCTGTGATTACAAATTTTGTGCATAAACTTTTTCAACTCGTCGGGTAGGTCAAAGTATAATGGCTAACAAAATTCTTGTCAAAATTGCAAGAATACCATCGAAAGCACCTTCTTTGTGCGCGCGTGCGGTATCTATTTGATACTTACTCGATCACCTCAGATGCAGCTTTTCTCAAGAAATTAATGTCATAGAGGTTCTTCAGAGGAGCCCATCTCTGATTTGCGGGCACGTCCAGACTGATGTTCACCACTGGAGGAGAGAAATCAGCTGTCGATACGCAGAAAAAGGTCACGCCGAAAAATAGACAAATCTGAAGCTTCATGGTGAATGCTCAACACTAACTGTACTTGTGATAGTGACATTTGAATAAGCGAAACCAAAGAGTCCTTCAAACTGCCCAACTTCTGTAATTGAAAACAAGGAACTGTGATTGTTGTGACAGTAACATTAACCACAAGGGGGTGGAGTCCACTGTGTTAAATCAAAGGTGCATATCGTAACTTAGCTGGTTTAAACATGTTCATCAAGAAGCGTCGTCCGTCCGATTATTGTGTCCAAAGGCTGCATGGTATGCTAAGCTCTTTCTGGCATTGGTAAACAGCACTTCACTGTTCACATGACTTATTCAGATGATCCTTGCATGCTGACACATATGTTTAAAAAAAATAGGCATTTCAAATTAGTAAATTTTTTAACGATACGCCATTAGTGTCAAAACGAGTAGCATTCTTATGGAATAAATAAGTAATCGAATTCAAATTAGTTGAACTTTCGTCAAAGAAAGACGCCATTCGTCTTCTGATTTTGTCCGCCCACGTTAGCGGCGTTTGTTCCAGAAGTATTTTCCCATTCATTTTCAATCCGAGGATATAGACATAGAATCATCCCAAGCAGCCACGAGGCGAATCAAGAGTTTTTACTAACATTTATTTGGAGCAAGAAAAAAAAGAATTCGGGTAAACTGCCCAACATAGATATAAGGTTACGATTTTTATTAATAAATACATATTAATAAATTCTTTTTTATATAATTTTCTTTTTGCTAGCTTCTTTTCTTTCTTTTTTCTTATTTTTTTTTTAAAGATAGGGTAATAGGCCATTTTTATTACAATGCCATATATTACAATGACTGTAGCCTAATTTATGTATTTATTTTACTTTTTGCAAAACATGCTTTTCAGGACTCTTGCGTGAAGTACTCGTAATGCGCATGCGCACTAAAGTCCAAGTTATATCAGCAGCTGTTTGACCTAAGTTATGTTTGACAGCAGGAAGCGCTTGCACGTGTTTGCTGTTGCTTAGCCGCCCCCATTCAACAGGAGCGATTTTGGAGGTAGCTGTACATGTTTATTACTTTAAACAGTGTTGTATTTGGTGATGCTCAAATTCTTCAGATGATTTACAAATTAATTTCCTTTAATTTCCTAACACACTTTTAGTTGTATCCGCAGAGCTATTTAATGTTGTTTTGGTTGTCATTGAGGAGGAGTCTTGCAATATCAAATGTTATTTCCGGTCGTTTGATAAGCAGGTTATATCACAGGCAGAAGACCTTATGCGCAAAATTAACCTATGCATATTTTAGCCCTTCTCTAGTGGGTTGTATAAACATGTGTTACTGTGTTATAGCTGAGGTAATTTTACTCGTTTTCTTTTAGCAGGAATAAAAGGTTTTGTCTTGATTAAACATGAAGATTGCTGTACTTGGAGCGACTGGTCAAACAGGACAGCAGCTGGTGAATCAGGCTCTTCAGCAAGGACACTCCGTCACAGCCGTCGTCAGAAACCCGGGAAAACTGACTGTAACACACGAGAACCTCAAGGTAAATAGTAGGATAAACATGTAAGAATTTCAAAGTTTCATTTCAAAAGGTATTATTGTTATTATTTTTTTAAATGGCATGATGAAAATTATGAATTATTTTACGTTACATTTGTTCGTATTGCTTTCAGGTGTAAGTAACTGCAAATCCACAATCTCAAATCCAACTAAATTCATTTAGCAATGTCCTTCATGACAAACTGAAGCTTATCTTACATTTATAATGTATTTATATAAAGTATGAGTATAGTCTGAGTTGTTCGCTCTCATTTTCTTTCTTACCTAGTTGACTCAGATTTGCACAATGATAAATGTTGAAAGGTTGTATAAAATGTTTAAAAGCATTATACTTACAAATGTATATAAAGAATTTATATAAACTCATTAGCTCTCATTTCCTTTCTTACCTAGTTGACTCAGATTTGCACAATGATAAATGTTGAAAGGAAAGATAATTTGAATAAAAGTAAGGATTTTTAAGTCATCAAGGTGCAAAGGTGAACTATTTAATGCATAGGCCTAACCTACATGCAAATGTTTGTTTTGCATGAGTTTTTGTATGTACAATTTAGCATAACGTCACAAGGTGGCATAAAAAAAAATGTAATTGATTTATGGGTTGATATCATCACATGATTTGCTTGCCCCACATTTTTGTGCAGAAAGTATTTTATGGACAGTTATCCAGGCACAGCATTGCTATAATGATATGATTAACACCAAGTTGCCAGTGTAGATAATACTTCATGTGTTCAAGAGTAGATTTTCAGTGACTACAACTAGCATGGGATCTCATAACCATGTAACCTTGTTTAATTGCATGCCCTCATGTGATAGGTGGTTGAGGGAGACATTTTTTCTGAAGACAGCCTGAAACCGCATTTCAAAGGCCAGGATGCTGTGTTGTCCTGTCTTGGCTTTCCAATCTCATTTTTTTATGGAATCACTGGCTACACCCAGTCTATGACAGCAGCATTAAATGCTATGCGTGATGCCAAAGTGAATCGAATCATCACCATGACCTCATGGTACACTGACCGTAAGTGCTGTTATTATTTGTAGGTGCATGAATCTGAAGGTTCTTTACTAGGGGTGTAACAATATATCATGTCACAATATATCATCATAATACAAAAATGCAACAATATGGATAGTGACGTGGATAGTGACAATCTGTATTGTGTATAGTTCACTTAAAATGAAAATTACTGTGCATGAAAAAAATAAAGTTTACAGAGTTTTAGTGTCAGTACTACATTAAACTACTATATATAATGTTGTATATAATGTATAATAATGCAATGGGGGAATATTTGTGGGTCCTGATAATGCCAAATGTCTTATGTTACCAGTAAAAAGT
Organism: Rhinichthys klamathensis goyatoka; assembly: GCF_029890125.1. Taxonomy (NCBI): domain Eukaryota; kingdom Metazoa; phylum Chordata; class Actinopteri; order Cypriniformes; family Leuciscidae; genus Rhinichthys; species Rhinichthys klamathensis. Next base: position 6,317,298 of record NW_026606570.1, on the reverse strand, counting down.
GACCTATTATATATTTTTTTACATATATAGTCAGTGACAGAGTGCGAGCATATTCGTCTAAAATAATTCTGTTTTCAGCTTCAGAATCATGAATATTTTTATTCTGGTGTCACCATTGTCCTGTGCATTGGGATACCAGCACCAAGTCTAAGCCTATTCATTTCCACCCCCAATGTAATACCAAATTTAGCATTTTAATCAACAGTACATTTTTCATTAACCTTTAAACATTTACCTTGGAGTATCGCAATAATATCGTATTGTGAGTTTAGTATCATGATATGTATCGAATCGTGACATGAGGGTATCGTTGCACCCCTATTCTTTACCTTACAAAGTATTTTTGGTCTGATCGGTTGTCTGGTATAGTAATTAGACTGTTATGACACTCTTCACAGCTAATTCAGGCTCCAATTCTTCCTTACTCATCCGCTTCATGTTGCTTCCCATGATTAGAAGCGTTCTGAACAACATGTATGAAATGGAAAACTTTCTTAAGCAGACTGATGACATCAACTGGACTGTTGTCCGGCCTCCTGGTCTCAAGAATACACCAACAACAGGTGGGATTTATAAATAAAACCAATTTTGATACAAATTAAAATATAATCAATGTATGCATTTTCTTCGATTGTTGATAACTTTAAAGGTGAACTAAGTAACTTTTTTACCTTAACCGAACAGCTTTGGAGTCATTGTAATGTTTATATTACTGATTTCGTGTTGAATGGTGGTCGTCTCGCACCCCCCTGGTGCCTGTGAGCCGCAAAACCACCCTTGCAAATTTGGGCCGGCGAGCCGCCGGCCTGAGTGTTAGGAAGTATCGTGTGATATCAGGTCTCGCGAGGTAACGAATTGCTTTACGGCAAAAAACAGATCTGATAAAATTCTGATAAAATGAGCATCAAACAGAAATAACCCGGCGCCGTATACATGTGGTGTTGGGCGCGCGCAGCTCTTAAAGGGGCCATACCTTATTTCCACTCGTTACAGCGTCCATCCTACTGAACAGGTACCGGTGTACAGGGGGAGGGGATCCGGCCGTGAGTGCGAGCCATCTCTGCGTGAGTGCTATTCACGACAGTACAAGTGCTCCACAGCGACTCTAGGGGTCGCTGTTTGACAAAAACGGAATTCTTACTGAGTGCTGCTTTAAGTAACAGGTCAAATGTAGTGGCGGACAGTAACAAAGTATTTTTACTTCTTTACTGTACTTAAGTACATCTGTAGTTTATCAGAGTATTTTTATTTAGGGAAACTTTTACTTCACTACATTTCATAAAAATTCCTTGTTATTTTGAACTGAAGAAATGATCACCCGCTCTGAGATGCAAGAGCGGTATCCGATTTGTGAACGAGCTGATTCTTTTTAATTAACCTGTTAAATCGGTTTGCAAATCGCAATGAACGATTCATTCATCAATTGAACCGATCCGATTGCATGAGTTCACAACTCACTGATTAAAATGATCTGGTCAAAGCGAGTCTCCAGTTAACAATTCGCTGAATTCACAAGTCTGACTCAAAATGAGCCAAGAACTTGAGGTCCTCGGAGCTTACTAATGCTGAATTTTAGGATTTATTATAGTAAATGAAAATTGTATTTATGGCATGACTGTCAGTTGTTTGTGAACTACAGGGTTCCTACGCAGTAGGAGCATGGAAAAGTATGGAATTTGATTTGAGTAACTTCCAGGTCTGGATATGTTTGGAAAAAATAAAACAGAGTATGGAAACAATTGTGTTTCCAGACTTATACCCCTATTAAGTTTTCTAAAATATAAAATTAAGAATTTCTAAAAAAAATAATTGGTAACACTTTACAATAAGGTTCATTAGTTAACTACATTTGTTAACATGAACTAATAATGAACTGCACATAATCTTAATCACATTTGTTAATCTTTGTTAATGTAAATTTCAACATTTACTAATACTTTATTAAAATATTGTTAACATTAGTTAATGCACTGTGAACTAACATGAACAAACAATGAACAACCTTATTTTTATTAACTAACGTTAACAAAGATGAACAAAAACAGTAACAAATGTATTGCTCATGGTTAGTTCATGTTAGTTAATACATTAACTAATGTTTAATACTTGAACCTTATTGTAAACTGTTACCAAATAATTGTATCATACAAGCAGTGTTTTCATGGCAGAAGTTTAGTGATCATTTAGTGAATGAAATCAAGGCGCACATTTTCATTACGCAAAACGTCTCGGTTACAAATGTAACCCTGGTTCCCCTAAGAAGGGGAATGAGACACTGCGCCTGACAAGACGCAATGGGAACGTCATCAACGTGACCTGTGTCTGAAGCACATGTTTAAATGCAACAATGTCCTTGTAACGCTGTTGTGGGAAGAAGGAGGCTGGAACCGGCGAACATTCAATAACTCTAATAATGAAATAAACACAAAATTAAAGTAAAGACGGCAGTCCCTCACAGACGACTGCCGCCACACCAAATAAAACAAAACCTCAAATAAAACGGTCCAGGCCTGGTCCTCTCTCGTCCTTCACTGCCGTCGCTCCTCCTTTTATGCTCCCGCTCCTCCGTGAGAGAAACAAGACCGGTGCATCGCGGGGGTGTCGCTCATCATCAATCACACCACTGGCCTCGCGCCGTTCTCCCACGGCCCTCGGCCTCGTCCTTCTCGCCACAGTCATTGGCCGACAACAGTCCGTGATGTCACTACTGGTGCGACCATGATTATAATAGGGTACCTGTAGTACACATCATCAACTTCTTCGTCTGACAAGACGCTATGGGGAACAAATACCCATTATACCATGCTGAGAGGAATGACTGCCTGGTCGGCTGTGACTAAGCACTCAAATAAAAAAGCGCCTGGGGTTGTGTTCGCTATAGTCTCGCGTAGCCAGACCTTCAGACTGACGGCTGAAGGTCTGGAACTCATAGCAGCTTTCTTTGGCCAAGGCCCGCCCATAAGGCCGTTTGACCGACATGTCAAACAACCAATTACAGTTCGTTTCGTTCAGCGTCACGTTTCGGGGCGTGGAAATGTCCCCACAACAACAGACCGGCGTGCAACAAGTCAGTCAGCATAGAAAATCAAAGGAGGAGAAGAAAACAAGCAGTAAGTCATTGATCTGTTCGTGCACGTATAACAACAATGGCATGCACTTCATCAACAGCCATACCGATGAGACGCTCGCGGTAAACATCTGTTTGAAGCATATCTCTCCACTTTTTAACACCCACAAGCAATTCTGGAGAACCGAACACAATACTGAATCGGCCAGCTGCGATGTCAGCGTCTGTTGTTTCATGTTTGCCCGCAAACGCGGCTGATATCCCCTTCGCAGTTAGCTACTTCACTTGATCTTCCATAATAGATAGGAGGGGACACACAACTAGTAAAATTGGATCTGCTGGGAATCCTTCTAAATGCTGACAAAGGGTCTGCCAGGCTTGGAAAATAATACTATTCCCAAATCCTGTCGGCAAACAGGCTAAAATATCTCTTTTTGTCTCCACTAAGTGCCTCAAACAAAACTCCTGGACATCTCTTAAAGAGTCTATGCCGTGAACCTCGCATACTTTTGAGAATCCTACGTTTAGCTGATCTTGATAAATGCTCATTGTCACTCATGTAAACATAACAGTTTTTCTTTTCCGCAATCACACGTCTGCGCTTTGTTTCCCGGCGGGCCGAAAATAAACGCGACACTCGCGCCCCCCGGAAATCCGATAAAATTCAACCAATCAGATGACGACTTCGACATTCCTGAAGTGTTTCCAGTTAAGTGTACCATATGCATCAGACGTTTAGCCAACGTTCCGTGGGCGTGACGTCTGAGGCTGAGACTATGTTCGCTATAACAACCGCCTCTCTCTACATTATCCCGCTTATTACATGGCTACCTACCAAATAAATCAATAATTTGACACAAAATATTGATTTAAAAAAGAGTTTATTGATTTAAAGGAGTTTATCCTTCAGAGTGAACAGAACTGTGTCCATGGCAACGCTCTGTTTTTCATGGCAATGGTGTGTTATACTTAGCAGCAGCGGTCTGTTATCAAAAAATAACAGACCGCAGCGTTCTACTTTAGAATTCAACCAAGCCATGTAATAAAACACTCTAAAGGTTGGTTGGTGACATATCCTTGGAAAAACTCCTGAGATCCAAAAGCTAATGCCTGCGACTTATATGGTGATTTGACAGCTGAGTACGGGCATTTCACTCACGTTGGATGCGTCAACGTCACATTTGTATAAGCCGTAGTCTACTATTTGAATTCATGATTGGTTGACTGCCAAATTAAAATATTAAATAGAACTTACCTTACCTTATATTTTTCCATCAGATCATCCCCTACATTTAAATCATCTCTTAAAACATTTTTTTTTTTTTTTCTCAGGCTTATGCTTAACTCGATAACACCTTTAGTTTGCTTTTAATCATGTTTTTATTTGTTTGGTGATGTTTTGAATTAATTCTGCTATTTTCTGATCTGGTTCGGAGCCCTGCTTTTAATACTTAAGTACATTAAAAATCAAGTACTTTTATAAAATTGAAAAGGAGTAATAGTTTATTAGAGTATCTGTTCTTTTACTCAAGTACTTGATTTGTTTACTTTGTCCACCTCTGGTAAAATGCTTATTGACAAATTTGCCTTTGCTGCAAAGCTATTAGATTATCACAAATTGCATTTTTGTATTTTGTTAAATTTGTGGAATTTTTTCTCATTCTTTTCAAAGCCAATGAGTTCCTCACACATGAAGGTTATTATGTCCCTGATGAAAATGGTCTGCCAATCGGCCAGTCTGTGTCAAGAGGAGATGTGGCTCGTTTCATGCTCTCTCTACTCAATAACAATGCCTGGATGAAGAAAGCTGTTGCTATCATCACCAAATGAGTTTGCACTTTACTTGCTCAACGTGAACTAGAGAAAAACATTTATTTCATAATGGGATTTCCCCCCTATTGTTTTACTTTAATGAAAGATTCGAATTTTGTGAATTCTTTGAATGAACGATCAAAAGGATAAATGCAGATATATTTTCACAGCTGCCTTTGCTCATATTTACCAAGGGTGCCAATATTAGTGGAGGGCACTGTATATCATGCTTATTTTAATTGTAAAATGTGTTTCTTGATGCCAAAGAGAGGTTGGCAGAATTACAAGAAAATGTAATTCATAAAACCTTGAAGAAAATGCATTTTGTGATGAAATTCCAGGGGTAAAAATGGAGAGCAAAGAAATTACAATTGGCTGCATGAACTCTTGTCTTCTCTAAAATACTGTATATGAATTGTGAAATTAAATGTGAAAGGCCATATTTTTTTATCAAGGCAACTTTTGTTAATTTATAATCATTATTAATCTATAATTTCAGGCATTTGTGTGTAACATAAAACAAATGAATCCCTGTCTTAATATTTTAATCAAATTTTTCAATTCCAGTCTACTTTAAAACACCATTATATAAAATAATAAAAAATGAACATATTTTAATGGTATAAAAACGTTTCAGGCAAAATTCAGTTCTTAACTTTCTGAACTATATAATCCTGTCTAAACCTGTATTTTGCATATACATTAGGTTTATTGTTACTATTTTTTTTTCTTTTTTTTTTTCACTTTTTTTTTTGCATTTTATGTTCATTGATGTATTCAATTTCTCTTGTTTTTATACACTACACATAGGCCTACAGATTTTACAGTTCAAATAGATTTTATACAGCTATACACTATGACTACTTTTTAGTTTAGTCATTTAACATATAGTCGTACGTGATTTAATACCGTTGATCTATGTATGAAAATGTAAAAATGTATCTCTGGTTTAGACTAAATAAACACTAACTAATAACAAAATATCTTTAGAAAGTACCTGCAGTTCGTTTCTGCCACAAACCACTAGTTGGCTCTTCGCCGTTCAAGGAGTTCAGCATGGACACAGAAATCGAAGTTTTGGAAGTGAATACTTTGTGAACGATTTTTGTTTTGGTTGTTTGTTATTGAGCAAATGAATGAATTACTGTTCTCTAAGATTCAGTCTGCTAGAGATAGTAAGTGATGCAGTTGGTGTGACTGAGTGTGTCATGACCACATGAGTGCAGTGTTGCACTGTTCATAATAAACCGTTTCTGTGGTGAAACGCTGATGTCAGTGTGTCAGAGAGTCTATAGCCTACATGTTGGGATGTTCTATATTGTGTTATAAGCTGATAGCTGCCTTATATTTGTTAAAGTAAGGGCCAAAGGATTTACAAAGCGCAAACTTTATCATTAAAAACTGTTACATTTCTATCAAAAGAGCAGCCTGAACATTCTGCTAAAGATTTTCTTTTGTGTTCCGCAAAAGAAAAGAAAAATCTTTTTTAAACGACATGAGGGGGGAGTAAATGACAGAATTAACATTTTTGGTTGAACTGTCCCTTTAAGACTTGTGTAGTAAGATTTCACCCAGTAAATTGATATGTGGTAATTTTCTAAATAAAGGTCAAATCCAAAACCAACACAAGTCTGTCTGATGATGCAAGAGCCAAAGGCAGTTGGTGTGGAATTTTTAGGAGACTTAAGGAGACTTCCTAGATTGTTCCAGAGCCAGTTTGGTTACGTACTAACCTGCTCTGGTCAGATGGATGAAATGACAGCGAGAATTGTTGCTAGAGTTCAAGTGAAATATTTTTAGTTTATATTTGTGTTTAGATCAAAGTCCAGTTTTTTGATGTCAGCAGAGATAGTGAATGAAAATTTTTCATTTCCTGCACTTTTTTACTGGTGAGGTTATGCAAGTTGAACTGATGACTTCTTTTGATTTAATGTTCTGATTGTGATCTGAGTACTTTGTCCTCAATGGACAGATATCATGTTTGTTAATCAGAAGAGCAATAACCAGTGTTAGGAAAGAGGATTTATGCATAATGTTGAAGGAGTACATCGAATCATTGGTGGACATTAAGTGAATGATTCACATTTCAAATAAAAATATGAACATAATTGAGAAAAAAAATGGTTACTAATGCACAATCCCATTGCCAAGTCTCATTTTCCAGCACATCATTCACATTTTATTTTATTTTCCCAACCAGGACAAGCTATATTATTCAGAATTTTTGAATAATTATCTTTTTTTTTTTAAAGTATTAAAATGCGTTTTCAAAATTTACTTTGACATGCACAAAAAGAAAAAAAGATTAGCTTAAAAAAGTGCTTAATGCTTTGTAAATGTGCTGAAAATGATGCACTGACACATCTTAAGCTTTTTAATGATTCACAAGTTGTTGTTTTTTTAAAGTGTCTCCATATTTATAAATAAATAACTATTCAGAACAATGACTATAAGCTGTCCAGCTATATCCTAAAATCTAACCTCTGAGCTATACCTCACATGCTGTCTGTGTTAGAAATTCTTTCAATACTTACATTATTATAGTAGTTAATTGGGTTCTATAGTTGCATGTAACACCAGAACCTCCAACAAATGGAAATGCAAAACACACAACAGATCAGTCTCAATGAAACCGTCTAAGAAGTGAACAAAAGATGACTTTTTTTTTTTTTTTTTTTTAGAGGGATGATGTTTCTTGATAAAACCTTCTTGTGTTTCTGCATTACCTCAAAACTGGTTCACGAACACAATATGAACAATAACTGGGGGCGGGGTGGACTTAAACCACAATGAGCTTTTAGTTTGAGACCTTATCAGAGAGACTTGTGTGTTTCAGAACACAAGCACACAGGCAGACACAAACATATCAGCAGTTTTCCCTGCACCTGCTCACTTGTGACACTCCCATTTTAAGAAATGAACACAAAGAAAAAATGACATTCATAAAAGGAACTTATGGAGTTCCAATATATTATTCACTTATATTCCAACATACGCTGACACCCTCCACTCTCATAAATATTAAATGTGCTGGGTGAAATTTGAACAGTGATAAGAAGACAAACATATCTGTATCTTTACAGTTACACTGTAACTGTTTGACGTACAAACAACACTCAGTGTGCAAGCAACAATATTAACCTTGTACATATCACTCAATCTAAGCCTGTTTCTAGACATTTTCACTGAACTTCTTCAAAGATCTTAGATTAACAGTAATGCGCACAGTAATATCACATACAATCAACTCCAATTTCATACATTGTACAGAATATACATAACCAGTTCTAATGACAAATAGATAGATTTGAAAACGTATTAATTGACCATTTATAGAAGGTAATGAATGTATTGGTATAAAATGGTCGGTGTAAAGTTTGACTGAGGCCCATTGGAGTGAGCAAAATACAAATTACTGAACAATGGCAAAAGAATATGATCCAGTGTAGTCTTGCGTTTAATTCCCACATTTTCATTTGGGTTCTTCTGTTATTCACCATAAAATTTGTTGATTTCTTCTTGATACATTTTACTGACGACAGGCCTTTTGAGCTTCATGGTTGGACCTAAGAAGAAGAAAAAACTTGAGCTCACTTCACATCTAATAAATCCATCAGTCTGTTTACATTCCTCTCTGTAATTATGCATTCAAGAATGCAGTTAGGCAAGCATGTTGAGTGTGAGTGACCTACATGAATTGTACTGACATGAACTGACACAAATGCTTATCATATTTTTTCAAGTCAAAGCTATCTTCACTTCACTTCATCTATTTTATGTTCTTGTCTATATAAAGAAATAATAACACTCACCAAGTTCTCCGCCAGATATGGAGAAGTCTCGTGGAAGGAGGGTCCACTTCTGGACTCTCTGGGCATTGGATGTCGCTTTGGCGTTCACGCGGTCTACGCCCTCCTGGATGGCTTTGTAAATGGCTGGCTCTTTTTTGCTAATGATCTCTGAGACATTGCTGGCAATTACACCATGCTGCCGACAAAACTCCACCGCTAGTGGTGTCAGTTCATCTGTGGGTTCTCCATTGTCATCAGTGTTGCACTAAAAATAAGATTCAGTGATTTAAAAAGAAGATATAACAACATACATTTTGAAAATGGTGCCTTAGCAAATACTCTTTTATAGTGGCTGGTATAAATGTAAACATTTGGCAAAATGTGCATATTTAATGGTCCCACTAAGTAAATATAGACGTACTTTGAGTGTAAGTAGCATAGCAAGGAACTTCTTTTTGTCTCCAACCAACATGATATTGCTGATGATTGACACCTCCTCCTTTAGGGCGTCCTCAATAGGGACGGGTGGTATATTTTCTCCACCGGCAGTAATGATTAATTCTGCAAAAGCAAGGTAATTAGATTTATAGTTTATCTTTCTATATGATTTTATCTAATTGATTTGATAATGTCCTGCTCACAGTAACATGAATGTTATCCAAAGGAATAGTGAAAATATTTTTTCCATAGGGGAATTCCATTTTTTTTTATGATACCACATAGACATTTAAAGACAGACCTTTTGTGAGCTACGCGTTTGTTACTAAGTCGATGGTATATGTTATTGTTGAGATCATCAGTCCACTTTTTTTATATAATTGTGTTTAACAGCAAAATGCCATGATTCTGCAAAGAAATCTGCGGCAAGATTATGTAATTTGCAATGCGTTATTAAATTGCAGTTATTTCCCTCATTAAAGCCATGTACTTTGCCTTTTTGTCGGATTTTCAAATACTTTTTTGATTCAAATCAAAGTTTGTAATGTTGCGATTCACCTTGAAGCTGGTTGGTTTGGTTCATTTAACTCTTTCATTAAGGCTTTAAAAAAATTCTATGGGAAAAGTACTTATTGAACCAAGGCTGATAAAAAAGTGAACAGGCACTGTTGCACCCTAAATGTACAAATGTGTAGGTCTACCTTTTATTCTGCCAGTGATGAACAGGAAGTCATTGCTGTCATGTTTGCCCAGGTCTCCTGAGTGGAGCCACCCTTCTTCATCCAATGCCTCCTCAGTCTTGTCTGGCATGTTCAGGTATCCCATGAACACATGCCTTCCCCAGAAACAGATCTCACCATTTCCATCACTATCTGGTTTATCTAACTTGGTTTTGCAGCCTGTCAACACCTTACCACAGCTGGAGAAAAAAACAAAACAAAAAACATGTGTCACATACGACTGTCATCAGCAACTAGAACTTTTTTTTAGAAGTATCCAGTGACTTTTAACCAGTAGTCGATGTTTCAAGCCAAGTTCACACAGGTTGAGTTTATCACATTAACCATGGACATGTTCTATAAAGCCTGAACCAGAAAACGTTTTGTCTAAATTTTAAAAGAATATTTTTTTTTTTTTATTTTATAACTTGTAGGCCTATTTCATAACTTTTTTTGTAAAATATGTTGTTCAAAATGTTTATTTCATTAAAATAAATACAACATTTTCTTACTTTTCTTAGATGTATATTTTGTCATTCAATTTTAAAGGGATAGTTCACCCAAAAATGTACATTCTGCAATCATTTACTCACCCTTAAGTTGTTCTAAACCTGTTCCTATTTTTAATGTGGCTTAAGTCTCCACTTAGTTAATAGGACCACTGTAATTACGAAAACAATTAAATAGCGCGACATATTCTGGTGTTTATTTTAAGGTGACATAGTTATACATATTATGTGTACTTACTATGGTAATAACAGTAAAGTATGTATAATTAAGTACTGTAACTAAACCTAAACCAAACCCTAACCCTATAGTTTCAGTTTATTTATTTTTAAAGCACATTTAAAAGTCACAAGACTGACCAAAGTGCTGTACATGAGAAAAGTAAACAAATACAAAAGTATAAAACATAGCAAAGTACACGTAGTTCATTGATATTACTCAGTATTTATTTCTAACCCTAACACTATAGTAAGCACATATAATAGGTATACATATAATACCCTGAAATAAAGTGTTTGCAGTTTTGGGGGGGGTTGTTTCATATGAAAATAGAAATAATACCATCACACAGGTTTGGAGCAACATGAAGTGAGTATAACAACATCTTTGTAATTTCAAATATGTTAATATGTATATATATACACGGCACATCATGCCTCTGACCTCATAATGCGATAACCCTCAGCACAGGAGATGGAGTGAGGTCCAGTGCTCTCGCTCATGCCGTACAGCTCAAAGACAGGGATGTGAAGGCTCATGAAGTACTCCAGTGTGTCTTTGGTAATGGGAGCTGCACCGGTGTAACAGGCTTTACAGCGGTCAAGACCCAGAGCTTTGAGCACATTCTTGAAAACCAGATGATTGGCCAAGGTGAAGCCCCAAGGCACTGAATAATCACTGCAGAGAAATAAAATGAGCTTCGGGTTTCTTTCAAATAATTCAATCTATAAATTAATTTGTGGTTCTTTTAAAAACTCACCCATTCATGGCATTATAGCTCGCTTGAAGTCCGATTCCCTTTGCCCAATCGCCAATCTTCTTCTTCATGACTGATGACTTTGCACCAACGGCTTTCATTGCTTCTTGCATTTTTTCCCACACTCTGGGAACTCCCAAGAAGCTCGTGGGACGCACCTCTCTCAGCGTGTTGGCCAGGGAGCCCTGTATTGTTTAACCAAGACACTGCCAGTTATTCATTTGTGTTTCCTCATTTCTACAGAAGTGTCTGCTGAACGAATAAATGGAAATCTAGACAAATACATTTTTTCCATAAGTAAATAAAGTAAACATCTTAAGACTTTAACCTTCAGGGCATCTGGATCGGCGAAATTGGTGACGGCGGCAAACCTCATGCAGATCCACATGTCTTGGACTTGGGCTGCCACATGACTCAGGGGCAAGTAGCTAACCACTTCCTCCTCAGCCATCTTCAGCCGGACCATGTGACCCGCTGAATTGGCTGTCCATGTGATCTGGACAGAGGAGGGATGAATTTAAAGAACAACACTACTTATCCATCAAAATGATAAGAATTACACTGTGTTTATCTGTGATTAATTACATTTGGCATTGAAGTAAGTGCTGAACTAGTCACTTTATGTGACACTATACGTGGTACTCACATTATCATGGCTGAGCATGACTCCTTTGGGATTCCCTGTGGTGCCTGAGGTGTATATTAATGTGCAGCACTCATTGGCCTTTTGACTGTCTATCAGCGCATCCAGCTCAGCATCAGGGACATTCTCCCCCAACTTCATAAATTCAGCCCACTGAGAGAACAAATTCATGTATATATTCAAATACACCAGGAGCACTATTTAATTATTTGCTTAGTAGACATGATGGAACGCTTTGCTTGTTTACATTCACTTTCCATGACAATATGTATGTATATATATATACACATATCTGTAATCATCAGTGGACCTCCAGCTTGCATTTGTATGTTTTGTACAGAAAACCATTTGACACATTTTGCAGTTTTATTGTATTACTTGGCAAAAACTTACTGTATATAAGTTTGGTAACTTCTGATCCAGTTCATCCTTGTACTGAACAATAGCCTTCAAATGTGGCAGCTGATCCCTCACCTATAATGACAGTGAAAGAAAATGTATTAGTATCTTATGAGAAGATTCAGTATATCATGTTTAGTTTTGGTTTTGTTAATATGTTTAGTTCCCGTGTCATTTGTTCCCATTGTTTCCTCTGCTTGTTTGTTTCCATGGTTTCTGATTTGTTAATTGATTATGCTCACCTGTCCCATGTTAAATTCCCATCTTTCCCAGTGTACTTAAGCCTGTGTTTTCAGTTCAGTTTCGTCAGTCCTTGTCTATGCATGTTTTGTGATAGATGTTCTGTTTTGTGTTGGTTTTCTCCTGTTTCTAAATAACGTTTGCTGCAACTAGATATACATATATAAACTATAGACACACTACATTATTTATTGTTATTTGTTCATTAACATTAATACTTTACATAGGGAGTATTGTTTTACAATACAGGGAGACAAGACTTAAGCCTAGTCCCAGACTAAAATGCAAGTTTGAGCGGTTTTAACTGAAAGCAACTTGCACAGATATATCTTAAAATATGTCAGTTCCATTGTTTCGTCTCTAGTTATGTGTTTCCCCCCTAAGGCACGTTTATGAAAGCTACTTAAATGCCCTAATCCTGGCTTTGTATAAGCCCTGTCTGTAAAACTGGGACTGTATGTAAAAATGTACATTAGTCAACATTATTAAATGCTGCAAAAGCATTGTTCATAATTATTTAATGTCATACCATGGTCTGTCTGAATACTCAATTTTAATTGGCTGGAAGTTCATTAAGTAAGGCATAATTCACAGCTAGCTGTCCATTAAACGATTTTAATGCACGTTGTGGAGGCAATGAACTGAAGATATGATTCAAAATGCAGGCTGTGCATTAAAAATAGTTTAATGCACAGCTAGCCATGGATTATCCCTTACTTAGCTATTGAATTGTCTAATGTTAAAGGATTAGTTCACTTCGAAATGAAAATCCCGTCATCATTTACTCACACTCAAGCTGTTTCAAACCTGTATGAATTTCTTTCTTCTGTTGAACACAAAAGAAGATATTTTTGAAGAATGTTGGTAACCAGAGAGTTGATGAGCCCCATTGACTTGCATAGTATTTTTTTTTTTTCAGTAGGAAGTGAATGGGGCTCAACTGTCTGGTTACCAACAACATTCTTCAAAAATATCTTCTTTTGTGTTCAACAGAAGAAAGAAATTCATACAGGTTTGAAACAGCTTGAGTGTGAGTAAATGACAGGATTTTCATTTTGAAGTGAACTATTCCTTTAACGTTCAGAACCTTTTTGTAAAATGTCACAGAAGAACTTTCAGACTTACAGGTTATTGTACTTCAAGCAGGACAAAAACTGTTACATTTTTTGATAAGATTATTTTGATAAAATCCCTATATGAACATTCTTATTCATAATAAGGATCATGTCTGAAGGAAGTATTTAGATTTAGTGGGGGTTTTTTAAGGTGGTGTAATGAATAAATGATTCATCTGCTTTTAACTCATTTTGGCGCTTTTCCACTGCTGGTACGGCTCGGTACGGCTCAGTACGGTTGGGCTCGCTTCGCTTTTCCACTTCGTGATACGACTCGGCTCAGCACGGCACGGCTCGGTTCGCCTTAGATCGGTTTGCTTTTCCACTGCAGTTAGTACTGCTTCAAAGTGGGTGGGATTATAGCAGTGCCCTCAGATTTCTGATTGCTTAAAAAATAAATAAACTTGGAGGCAAAATATTTTTTCAGTGATTATGTGAATTATACTGCGCAAACCAAAGTAATACTACCCACCGGATGAAGAAGGGTTGGCTCTCAGTCTCCACAGTACATAAAATATTCATTTTATTTTATTTTATTTTTCGTGTTCGCATTTATGAGGAAAAAACAATGTTACGGACGTGAGCGCTCTGAAAGCGGCACTAAAAGATGCTTTAAAACTTTCACAGACATCAAACAGAAAGCACAAAACCTTTCTTTAACCTGAATTTCGTTTTGTATTAATTGTATCTTAATTTTAATGAATGTTTCATCAACCAATTGCCTGGATTTAATAAATAAGAAGTAAATATAGCAGACGATAGATAATCAGAAACGGAGGCGCCGGCGCGTGAATTAGAGCTCGTCTCATAAATGAACCGAAACTCAGCAGAAGGTAGCCTACTTGCCACACATGTCTACTTTTAAACAGAACAATTCAAAACGAAAGAAAACAGACTACAGACTGCTCTCTGCTTATGTAATCCTTATGAAATGTGCATTTCTCTCTGGCGAGTTCACTAGGCTACTGAAGATTGCGAGTCAGCATCGTCAACTTCATCTTAGCAGACAAAGAAAACAGTTGTTTATTAATAAACAAATAAAATATCTCCTTGCTATATTTTACATATTCATAATCATTACTTTTGCCGGTTCTTTGTGAAGAACAGCGGTGGCTGTTACTGGCTATTTAAATCTAGCGGGTTTGATGTCTCGCAAATACAATGACGCTGGTAGTGACGATTCTGTCTGACCAATCAGTGATCTGCAGTGTGTTCACGTCACATTTTAGTATCGGTACGGTACGCTTGGAACCTCGACAGAGGTGGTACCATTTAAAGCGAGCCGTACCGTGCCGTACCATGCAGTGGAAAAGCTCCAATTGTTACACACTCAAGATAAAATGGTAATCCAATATTTTACTGAAATTATTAACTTGGTAAACTAAGTTTTATATATATATATATATATATATATATAAATATATACCATATATATTATTTGCAAAACTGTGGCCACATCCGTGGGACTTTTTTTTTCTTTCTACAGGTGACTCCCAGGGCTCCGTACATTCGTAATTTGATAAAAGATAAAAAGATAAAATACTGTTCATTTTCAAACTACCTGGAGGATTTTGATCAGTTGCTTGTTGTTTTCAACCACCAGAACATTAGCTTCACAGTTATCAGCAACATACTGGCAGGCCTCTGGAGAGTTAGTGGTGTAGATGCCAGTGGCCAGTCCCCTGTGACGAAACAAGAGATATACTGTTAGTTCACACAGCTACTTTATCTGATCCTACATTCCATAATCACTTATTCTCAAGTCTTTTCCTCATTGTCTAACTTGAAGATTAGCTTTTAAGAGATGAACAGTCAATACCCTGCTAGGATACATCCGACATCTGCTATAAACCATTCAGGAGAATTGAAGCCCAGAATACCGACACCATGGAATCGCTCCAGGCCAAGCTAGAGTACACAAAGAGCATATTGACTCAATATATGCAAAAGCAATTCATCACTTAGTGTTGTTTAGAGCTTCGACACAACAATGAAACTAGAGTTGTAAAAGCTTTGACTCCTTAATGCCTTAAGCCAATAGTTTAATCATTACACAAATGATAGGATATATCATTCAAATTTCAAAGGGACTTTCAAAAACAAATATGCTAGATAAACTTATAGATAAAAAAGACATATTTAGAATATCTTCGTTTTTAAAGGGATACTCCACCCAAAAATAAAAATTCTGTCATAATTGACTCACCAAAGTTCAACAACAAGTTGTTCCAAACCCGTATGAGTTTCTTTCTTCTGCTGAACACAAAGGAAGATATTTTGAAGAACGATTGGAACTTTGGCACCATTGACTTCCATAGTATTTTTTTTCCTACTATGGAAGTCAATGGTGCCAGACAACTGTTTGGTTCCAATCGTTCTTCAAAATATCTTCCTTTGTGTTCAGCAGAAGAAAGAAACTCATACAGGTTTGCAACAACTTGAGGGTGAGTAAATGATGACAGAATTTTTATTTTTGGGTGGAGTATCCCTTTAAACATCCGACAATAGCATTTTTTTGTTTTTTTGCACCACAACACATTCCATGTATGAAGTATAGCTATACAATACACTTTACAATAAGGTTCATTAGTTAATATTAGTTAATGCATCAACTAACATGAACTAACCCTGAGCAATACATTTGTTACTGTATTTGTTAATCTTTGTTAACGTTAGTTAATAAAAATACAGCTGTTCATTGTTTGTTCATGTTAGTTAATAGTACATTAACTAATGTTAACAAGATTTTAATAAAGTATTAGTAAATGTTTAAATTAACATTAACAAAGATTAATAAATGCTGTATAAGAGCAGTTCATTATTAGTTCATGCTAACTAATGTTAACTAATGAACCTTATTGTAAAGTGTTACCCAGTTCTTTTCATACACAGTGTTTCTGAAAAACATTTGAAATTAATTTTCAAAGAATAAAAAAAGATGTGAACTCTTACCTTCAGAAAGCTTTTGGCTGCCGCTCTTGAATGTTGATAGTACTCCTTATAGGTCAGGGTGACCCATGCTCCGTCTTTCTTCGCACGGAGAGCGGGAGAGTCTCCGTACTTCTGCACTGTAGCCATGAACATCTGATGGACCGTCATGGGAGGTTCTGAGCTGAGTTCTGAAGCGTTCATCCTCAGTTTGACAGCCTTGTCTCTGACTGTGCTCCACAGCTCCTCGGCTGGAGCGAGACGCACATCTTCATTCTTCAATGGTATAGCCGGTTCATCGTCTTTATGAGCAGGACAGCAGGGACACACAGGAGACATGACCATATGTTAAAAGTGCTTCTGAAAGGAATTGTATATTTATGGATGACGCTTCTGTATGTGTCTAAGCAAGAACAGATCAGTCCATCCAAGCACCTGGCCTCGTCTCCTATCACACATTCAGAAAAACGCAGACGAACTGACAGCCTAACAAGAGTGCAGAAATAGGTCAGGTTACTGACAGGATATGGTGTGTGTGTCTCACCAATCAGGTTTGGTCACAACTGTTTCACAACACCAATCACAACTGGTAAAAAAAAAAAAAATCTATTTCTATTATTAACTAGTGCATTTACATGTTGTGGGCTACAAATCTACATACAGTATCTGCTGCAGCTACATTGATAAGTTAAATGTTATTATTATTTTAATAATAATTATTACTGTTAAATGTATTATTTAGATATTTATTAATATTACTATAAAATCACACACACACACACACACACATTTACTAGGCTATGGGGACTTGCAAAGATTCTATTGTTTTTAATATGCAGCTAGTTATAAATACTGTAACCTAACAGAAAACTTAACTGTATTTGCTGTATTTTATGCTGTTTTTACAAATGAGGATATACCCAAGAGGAGTTTTTGTCAGGTTTAACTCACTTCTGGGTACAATTTTGTAAGGGATGCACCGATATGAAAATTTTGGCCAATTCCAATAACCGATAATTCTTTATATTTGAAAGCCGATAACTGATATATTGTCCGATAAATCTAAATCCAATTTTTTATATAATTTTTGAGAGCCTGATTACAAAAACAAAAGTCTCACCATTAAAATCCATGTCCCAAGCACACAATAATAATGTTCTCATTATAATTTTATGTAGCCCACATGACACATGCAGAAATGACTGCGCATTTTGCACTTAACTGTATTTTCCTTTTTTGAAGTGATTCAAATCATATTTCAAAACCATCATGGAGAACAGTGTGCATCTGAAGCGTCTCAGCTAAAGGGAAAAAATCCACTATTTATCGGCTTTAATATATCGGCCTAAATTTCTTATCGGGCCGATAACGATAACATTAAAAAATGATCATATATCAGCCGATACCGATATGGTGGATATATCGTGCATCCCTAAAATCTGTCCCCCAAAATATGGTACACAATAGTAGGTACACAAACAAACACACACATGCATACATTTTATATACTATTTTTATATTACGTGTGTGTGTGTGTGTGTGTGTGTGTGTGTGTGTGTGTGTTTCTACAATACACTGACCTAGATCTGGTTTTTATGTGAAAAAAGTGACATTCACCAACAAAATAATGTCATTTTCACAAGAATCTATGTGTAAATAATCTTCTGTATATTTGCCAGCAAGTAGAACAAGACTGATGGGTACTGTATATTTCTCAGAATGTATGCAAAACAGTTGGATTTTCAATATGTAAACATTTTGGGAATATTCATGTGAAGACTGTACCTGTGTTACTCTTTACAGAGAATGAACAATTTCCATTTGGGTGGTTTTTGGAGTCATGGAGTGCTACAGTCTGATATTCCTCAGTTTTAACAGAACTAAGGAGAAAGACAAGTGAGACTTCTGTCATGATAACATAATATATAGATCAGCAAAAAGAAAATATGCAGTAAATTATCAAGTATTAAATATTGGAGGACATAAATTCCATATTTCATTGATTAAGTCTACATACCCATTTCCAGAGACAGGAATTTCCTTGGAATCACCGGGTGGTATACACTCATCAGCAGACATTGTACAGAGTCTTAAAATGACCAAAAAAAAGTAAAATTATTTACAAAACTCCAAAAACGTGGGCTCACAAAGTAGCGACCAAATGCAATATTAAAAGAAAATATAATATGTCCAATGTCTTCCTTTCAGTCAAAACTGGCCGAGACTCTAACACTAGTGGTTTCAAAATGTCATTTATCTTTATATGTACCCCAACTCTTGCAAAATACTAGCAATATGTGCCAGTGGATACAGTGCCAGATGATGAAAGCAGCAGAAGAGAGGGTTTCTGTGAAACACTGGCCTTTCGTCTACATTAGGAAACTGTTTAAGACAGGCTAGTCGAATGTGCAAATGTGCATGTCTTTAAATCTTGATTTACAAATGAGAAATGGCTCTTTTGGTGCTTCCTGAGGTTTACACAAGTGTGCCATCTAGAGTATGTCTAATGTATTGCTTATATATTTGACAATTAAGTTGAGTAGATTGGACGTTGCATTTTGAAAAGTCACATCTTATATTTGTGATTGTGGTATATCGGGCAATTAGAATAAGGTAGGCCTACTCAAAAGATGTCAAGCTTCTGACATTTGCCTTGAATTCCATAAAACAGTTCATTAAGTTCAGAAATAAAATTCAAATCCTTGTAATGCTACCTAGAAGTTCATCACTAGACTGTACTCAAGATTGCAAAATGACAAAGTTCATCATAATTACAACATAAGTGTGGCCACATCATGATCTTTGTCATTTTGAACTTGTACACAGATGTGAAAAAAAAAAACTCTGAGACTGTCACAGGTCATTACTGACAAGGAGAAGGAAATATGCTCAAGTATAATCTTGTGAAATAATTTGATGGCCTTAAGGAATCAGATCCTAATCTGTACTTAAAAGTAGTGTGAGTGAAGGTGTCATGTTCAATGTTCACTCATTCACTTAAGCAGCTTTTTACAAATACCATGATATTGTACTGAATCAAAGCTTTATGGATAAAAAAATCATTTTAAAAACTGCAGCAGTTCTATAGCGCACACTATAACAGACCACCTGATGAGTGCAGCTTGAACACTTTTTTGTAAAATAACGGAGGGAGATCAGGGCTAGCGGTCAGTAGTTTTTACCCAGATGGGTTTAATTGGAAAGTAAGTGTCTGTATAGGCGCACCTTATTTTTTTTTACATTTACACTGTTATTACCCAGAGGAAAAAAAATATATACAGTCAATGAAAACTGTAAAAAAAAAAGCCATATATAGGCATACTGTCACACTGTATGTTGTAAATTACAGTGGAAACAGCCACTAAATTTCACTCAAAACAACACTAGTTTTATCTAACATTGATCTACATTTTGTAGCTACTTTCAATTTTACCGCGACAGATTCGTTTTAAGTAAACAAATGATCTTCGTAACAAATGCGTCGTTAATGTATAACTATAAAAAAAGTGAAGACTACTTACATGTTTGTGCTTTTTCCCCCTCTGTCAGTCCTTATGTTGATGACTTGGAATTGTGCAGTTACAGTAGCAGGTGCAGTAAGAACTTACAGGGCACCTGGTGTTCCATTCAAACCTATGGACCGCAGTGTAATCGTCACATGACGTGTCAGATTATATATTGTGCTGTGTCTGCGCTCACATTTCCATTATTAAATAAACGATTTAATCGGCACAGCACACTAAACGTTTTAAATGAAAAAAAATAAAAAATAATAAACGAATAAATGCAATCTAAATTAGACGTTTGTCGAACCCATAGGCTTACTTTTTTATATTAAAGAAAAACAACACGCAAAACATACAACTTTATATGAACTACAATAACGAATGTCTGTCACAGACATTAAACAGTAAATTAAAGAAATTTGACAATATGTGTGGCACGTCATGTAAATATTGTGAGATATTTCAATACAATTTGCATTATAAAATCTATTTAGGTTGCATTTCACGGCATTTGCATAAAGCTTGCAGTAGCTACATCTCAACGACAGCAAATGTCTGTGTTAATATTGATTCATTAATTTGAGTTTGCAGGCCTGCTTTTGTTATTTCCGCTTTCTGGTAAATATAGTGTTTTGGCAACTGATCAGCATGTTATTCATTAAGATTGTGTCATACAAGCTCCAAGGCCACAACGTAGATACACTTATAACCAGTACAGATACTATGAAAGAGCTGAGAGATTAAGATTAAAGTATCTGAGCGGTTAAGATAAAGCAAAACTCATTATTGATGATAAGACAATTGTGGACAATTTAATTATAATGTATTTTGTTGAATTGAGATGGAATTTACATGTTTTAAAATAATCAAAAGACAATGAAAGTCATTTATGTTTAAAATATTGGGATTGTTATACATTTTTTTCTTCTAGTCAGCACAGACATTGATGCCTGAACTGTACCGATGCATCTGATGTTTCAGCAAATAAGATGAAAGTTCAGTTAATATAAACACTTGTGCATGAGCCATAGAAACATGCAGACTGGCCACCAAGGTCACTTGATCACACCACCCGTCACCAGTGAAACAGCTCTACAGGATGACCTTAGCTGAGGCCAAACCGGTTCGAATGCAAGATTTTAGATCTTTTTTTTTCCAGCACATCCTAAAATGTGTCTTCATGGTATAAACACTTTAGCCCTTATTCATGAAACATGGGCAAAAGGAAATTGCTGTGTACAGTAAAATGTTATTAACTCATGTATATGTAAATAGTCCCATTGACTTGAATGCAACGATTTTTAGTTGGTTTTTTTGTTTTTGTTTTGCAAGAAATTTGTTCTGCTTGCATATCACGAATAAAACCCATTATGCATTTTATATAGTACCTGTCCTTCTTTTCAGTACTTTGTGGCATATGTTGAGCATTTAATATCCATTGCTCAACAACAACCTTGCAAACTCACCGGAACGTTTTTATTACCCACTGCTGACAGTAAACTTTAGTAAAGTCAACCCAACCCAGCTAAATGCAGATTATTCAACAGCTCATTAACGTCAACTGTAGACTGAAATCCAGTAAAAATGTTTTAATGTAACAGTATTACATTTTTCCACTCTCTCATTATCTGACAAACATTTTTTGATAATATCCAACCGTTTTAAAAAGTTTTTAGATCAGTAATCTCCTCCAAAAAAATGCAGAAAATTACTTTTATTCTGACAGTAGGTCCATCTATCCTGGAGGCCATTTCATTTGCCGTCCTCCAAGAACATGAATGTGAAGGTGATACACAGACTGCGCCCCATTTTTTCCATCATTAATGACTGTAAATAATAATGACACATAATTAAGCAATTATTACATACATTACAGCTAATGACATGGTATTATAGTGTACTACGCTAAATGTACTGCAGATATAAAGATAATACAGATGCTAAATAAACCCATTTCAAACAAAGGCTATTTCACTCACCAACTCTGTACCCTTCATCCAGTCCTTCTTTCTTCGCTATGTTTTTGGCCACAATCAAGAGATGACCCAGGAGCTGGGTGGAAAAATATCAATATTTTAGAGGTGTATCATACTCTGTAATTACTATGCAAAAAACCTGTGACAGACCTGTGCATCATCATTGTGTGCTTCACTGATCCTGGGAATGGGAATCCTTGGAATAACCAGGAAATGAACAGGAGCCTGAGGATTTACATCTCTAAATGCTAGACACTGCAACAAAACACATTTGACATGCAAACTATTAATTTATGAACTGTTTACAAATTAATACGTACAAAAAAAAATCACAAAATGTTACCGAACAATTATATTAATCAAAGTTACTAAAGATTTGTGGTCTGTAACTTTACCTTCTCGTCTTCATAAATGATAACTGCAGGAATAGTTTTGTCAATTATTTTAGAAAATATAGTGGGTTCCGGTTTTCCGTACTTCTTGCTGGCCTCCTTTGCCAAGCGAACCTCATCACGCGTGGAAGAGCAGAAGCTCTGACACAAACAAGCAAACAAACAAACTTTTAGCAACATCATCTCTCCTAAATTAAGCTTACAGTAGACTTCGGCGCACTTCAAATTCAGAGCATACACAGACGGCACTTAAACACTGACGGAGTGTGCAAAAGATAAAATTATGCACCTTCACGGGTAAGGCACGCCGTAAATGACGTCCAAGAGGCAACACTTGCCGGGTTAGTAAAATACTACGGGCTGTCATTGCACTGTTTAAGGACAAACAGCGTCCATGTTCCATAGAAGATCAACTCTCATGTGCTGCTGCTGATAACTGGCTGATAATGATGATGATTTGTTTACATCCGGTGCTCAAGTTCTGCGGAATTCAAAATAAAGGTCGCCAAGCTACCAAGTAAAAATATTGTTTTCATTACGCAGATTTTATTTTCATCTATTTTTTTTAGATGATCAA
This sequence comes from Rhinichthys klamathensis goyatoka, assembly GCF_029890125.1. Taxonomy (NCBI): domain Eukaryota; kingdom Metazoa; phylum Chordata; class Actinopteri; order Cypriniformes; family Leuciscidae; genus Rhinichthys; species Rhinichthys klamathensis. The sequence continues at coordinate 6,294,212 of NW_026606570.1, read as the reverse complement.
ACATTATATATTTTCGTGAGATTTGTACATTTTTATTGAATAAACACAACATTATGCACTTTGGTTTAATTGCAAATACTAAATGCATAGAAATATATAACAGAAAAAGGGCTAGAAAAGACAAAAACAACTATAACAATATATTTTTATAGTTTCTTAGTCATTAGTTATATATTACATCTACAGCTACATAATTTTATTCATAAACGTGCATTTGTGAAAATGAAACTACAGTAAATGTATTAAATACATATTTTCCACTTATACATTCCTGCATACCACAGTATAAATAAGTACAATGCTAAAATAAATGCAAGGTGGTTTTATGATAGTTATTAAAGAAAATTCAATATTATACCTTTTTAAATAATGATTTGCTGGATAGAAATTGTGTATAAAAGATTTACCCCTGGTTTCACAGAGAAGGCTTAAAATAGCCCCAGACTAAAATGCACCAGAGCTGTTTTAACCGAAAGCAACTTGCACTGACATATCTTAAAATATTTCAGAGCCATTGTTGTTTCAAGATGCACACCAGTAATGTTTTATTTTTTCTAAGGCAAGTTTATAACTGGCTGTCTGTGAAACCAGGCCTTACACATTTTATTCTCGCCTCACCCGCTCCAGCAGATGGCAGTAGAAAACTATATACAGTGACACTGAATGACAAGAATAACTCTACAGATCACGTGGGGAAAACATGGCGTCTTGCTGCAGGTTGCCCTTGCACCCTTTTCTCTCCACTACATCAGCACGCCTCGTCTGTAACAGAAATGTCCAAGTTGAAACTTCCACAGCAAAGAGTTTATATCCACCTATTCTGCCCTCTCGGACCGCGAAGAGTAAGTCAGCCAAGGGCCGCGTGGTCACTGAGTTCTTCGAGCAGCTGCGCGCGCGCCCCGTCCAGGAGAAGATCCGCGCACTCACTCGCGTTCAGCGCAAGAAGTACGTGATTTATCCACAGACATTTGCTCTCAACGCGGATAAATGGTACCAGCACTACACCAAAACCGCATATCTCAGCGGTCTGCCAGAGAAATACACCGAAATACACTCCGCGCCGGTGATTGACGAGTCTGTGTTGTCTGAGTTGCGATCTGTGGTCTGCAGCTTCATCTTACAAGAACACTGGTACTTGAAGAAAGGAAGAACTTTCATCCACAGAGAGCAAGAGCAGTTCGTCACTCCGTTTTTAAGGAACATGGTCTGTGCTCTAAAAAACCTTCCTGCCAAAGAAAACCCCGTGCTGAGTCTGTCTAGTTTAGGTGAGTTTGACCTCCATGTTTACTCTTTACTGCAACATATACAGGTGTCTCATTCAGTAATGTGAGATTTCTCTTTATATTGTTTAAAGTCACAATGGAATCAAAATTGCCGTGTTTTTATGTAATAATGCAGTGTTTATTATGAATGATTATCTGTGCACATACTTTAAGGAATGCGCCCTGTAATCTTATATTAAAAATGTTCCCCTCCCTCTTGCAACGACTTCTCTTCTCTGATGACGTGATTGCTGGCGTGAGGGCGGGGCACATGACATCACAGCAATATACCTTTTTCTTTTTAATATAGGCTAGTTTTTCTGTCAGCGCCATCTTTGAATGAAAGCTAGGCTGTGAGGGATAGACGTGCATCTCTTCAGTGGGTACTGTTATTTAATGTGTTTTGGATTGTTCTGCTGACAAAACAGTGCAAACATCTTTCCAAGAAATGTCAGTAAACACAAAACTCCAGACAACATGATCAGTGGAAAATAAGTGATCTTAGAGCTTTATATAGCTCGCAATCTGGTCTATAGCAAACCACAACAATCCAAAGATCCAGTCAAATCCAGATGGACAAAATCAAGTCCCACCCTACATTTTTTTTTTCTTGTTCGAGAAGCCATTTCACTCGGATATAAATCACAATAGGGAAGAAAAGACTTCCGTTTCATACTGGCTTAAAAGTATATCATGTTTTTTTTTGGTCATTCTGGTGTAATTTAAATTCTTATTTCTATATTTTCGTATTATTTTGTGAAGATTTTGATCCTCAAGTCAACTATTACTGGTTACGGGGAGAAAGGACTATTCCAGCAGGACACAGGAGTGGACGGATCGAGCCGATGAGATTCCAGATTGATGACAAACCTCACAGTCAGATCAGAATCCCACAACAACTACCTGAGGTAGGAAACATACTCCCATTATGATTATGATGAATATAATGTATGCGAATTTAAATGATGGCAGTGTTTAAATTGTAACTTTAACAAAGTCTGTGGTAATTGCTGTTGTCATGCAACATTTTGGAGGAATGGCATAAAGGTATGATATGTGCTTAAGAGTGATGTCATTTCCTGCAGTTTGTTCCTCTTGAGGCAGAGATCTCCGCTGAAGTTCCTGTCATCAGTTTGGCTCCTGACCGGCTCCCCTTGTTCAGGAGACAGTATGACAACAACATCTTCATAGGTTGGTCTGTTCTAGTCTTATTTTAGTATATACGTAATATTATGGTATTTGATAATATTTTCAATAAACTTTTATTTTTATATATTCAGGTTTAGTTTTTATAGTTTTGTGTTTTTAAATATTTATATTTAGCTTTAATTTATTTTTATTTCAGTTTTAGTAATTGTATACTTAAACTCATTTTATTTTAGTTAGTTGCCAAAAGTTTGTTTTCGTCTATTTATATTTTCTTTAAGCTTTCTTTCGATTAAAATGATTTTTGATCGTTTCAGTTAACATTTACAGCACTAGTCTGTTCCCAGTTTTTTTGTCTTCAGATATCCCATGATGCAATAGATAATTGTAACTCTTAATCGTAATTGGATGTTGCACATTTTATATTAATGGAAAAGCTTCCCATGTTGCTTGGTAACTGTAAAGGATTTATATTTAGTCTAATTAACTAATTACATAGTGAAAGAAGTGTTCACTGTTATCCATTAAAAACTCATTGTATTATTAGTAATTTATCTATTTATTGAGCATTGGTGTCTTATCACATTGCTGGTGTCAGTTGTAGAACACATGTAGTTAGTGAGGGGGGCTTTTGAAACACTGCTCCATGAAGCTTCGAAACCTTTGACAATCATTTGTTTCAAACCAGTGATTCAAAGCATGTATCAAACTGCCAAAGTCACGTGATTTTGAGACATCCTTACATCACTGCTTCAAAATGTTCCGCCTCTTTAGTGCGATGATTTCTGTGAACCCATGTCTATATAACTTTTACCCGATCTTTGAGCTATTTTATCATTTTTTAGACGATGAGACAATTGTTAAATAAAAGGAAGAGTTGTAGTCAAAAGTCTCTAATTGGTCTGATTAACGAAGCTCTTCATAAAACAAACAAAACAAGCCCTACGATAACACATTAAAAAGACACTTTGTATTTAATGGTATTAGATGATTTGTTAATTACGTTTAATTGACTACACCTTCTTCAATAAAACATTTGCAATTGATTTGTAAAAGGTGTTTTATGCATGTTTGCTGCATTTACACTGTTCTGACCAGCAGGGGTCACCATCGTGTGGCGTTTCAAGCTCTTCGAAACTGAATCATTTTGCAACGCAGTTGGTTCAAAGTTTCGAAAAGCTTTGTGTAAGATTGTAACTCTATTATGCCTCATTCTCAGTCTTTCTTTTTCACTCATTGAATGAATGACTGAGGCCTCCCCTAACGGTTTTTGCCTCCTATGGCCAGTGGTACATGAGAAATGAACTATTAGTTTTGAATTTAAATTAATTATGCTGAAAGTATGTGCATGTTGTTTTACTCCACAGGCGCCAAACTGGAAGATCCATGCTGCTACGGCCACACACAGTTTCACATGGTCCCGGATAGGTTTCGCAGGGACAAAATGAGCAAGAGAGGCCTCTCTGATCAAGTCGAGGTGTCTCTAAGAGCGAACGGTATTGCCAGCCTGTTTGCATGGACAGGGGCACAGGCTATGTATCAAGGTTAGTATTTAGATCTAATTTTTATTAAATAATGCCAGTAATGAATATGAGCGAGTCATTGAATCATTTATTTAAATGGATTAAAAATAATAATTCAAATTAATTATTTTTTTAAATGGACTATAGCAATTAACATTTTGTCAGAACCTCTAGTAATAACATATTTAGTTGTCCAATTAGAATCGTGATCTCTATTATAAACAAAAAAAGTATTTCTTCCTTAACTAAATATGTTTTGTTCTGCCAAGGCTTTTGGAGTGAAGAGGACGTGAGCAGGCCGTTTGTGTCTCAGGCTGTCATCACAGATGGGCAGTTCTTCTCATTTTTCTGCTATCAGCTCAATACTTTGGCTCTGAGTCCAAGGGCTGATGGCAACAATGCCAGGAAGAACTTATGCTGGGGCACAGAAAGCATGCGCTTGTATGAGAGAGTCACAGATGGAGACATAGTGGGCTGGAATGATGCAGTTCTGAGACTGATGCTGCAGTTTCTGTTGAACAAACCACAGTGAGAACGCTGAAGCATGGATATATGTTATGATTGTTCTGTGTGTGTCAATAAACAGTATATATACAGTTGTGTAGTTTTTGTCTCCATTCAAGTTTGATTTAAAAACTAGATGTTTTTAGAAGATTTTGTTTCGGATTCAAGTCACCTTTATTTAGTGCTTTATACAATACAGATTATTTCAAAACAGCTTTACAGTGATAACAGGAAAATAACGATTCAATGATGCAAGCAGAGTTCAACTCTGCTGTAAAGCAGCTCTAAAAAGACAATAGCGAACCGATATTAATCAGTTCAGTGTTGTACATAAAATATGAAATCTATAAAGCAGCTCTGCAGAAAGAAGTGATGTCATCATCCAGGGCAGTGTTTCCCAAAAGCATCGTAAGCTTAATTTGATTGTAGAACAAATGCCACCAATGGTCTCTACAATCAACTTTGGGAAACGCAGCCCTGCTCAGTTCAGTTCTCATCTGATAGTGTCTGCATTCAAATCAGTAATATTGCTGAATATTAAGTGTTCCTGAAACAAGCCACCTTCATGGTGTTCCAAAACCCATAAGACTTTTATTTTTGAAAGGCAATTAAGATGTTTTTAATATTTGCTCTTCATTTACGTCCGTCCATTGAAAGCCCGCACAACCAAAACTTTCACAAAGTGCAAAAAGGCATCATATAAGTTATCCAGTCTTCTGAAGAGACACAATCACTTTACATGATGAACAAACCCTATTGGTCCTCGCTTGTCAAACAAGCACAGCTGAGCTTCCATTGACTTTTATGCATGTGCGGTGATAAATGTTATTTGAATGAAAGCCTAAAGTATGTTCATCATATAAAGTGATCTAACCCTTAAATAAAGCCTTCGGGAATCAGCTTCATCATTAGTTGACCTTTCTTATTAAACTGATGTCCAAAATAGGTCATATGAACCCTGAAACTTTTACAATAGCACTATGTTGAAGTATGAAAACATGCTGTTTTAAAACATTTAATATTAGGAATGTAAATATATATGATATAGGATATTGCCTTGGCCAACAAAAAACCTTATTGCTTATGTGATTCAAACCACAAGAATTAAAAAGCAGAATAAAAATGTTTTATATAATCACACGCTGCTCTTTCATCTGATTTAATGAAAATCTTAGTGCTCCGGTTTTCTTTGTCTTGCCGTGTTGTTCTCAAATCCATTGCTGTCATCATGAGTGCTAGAACAGAAATCAGCACCATCACTAACAATGTCTGAAAAAACTCGGAACAAGTCTACCTATTTTACCATCAGGCTTCAGTGAACTGATCTGAAAATGCACTTACAGTTTTCTGGTTTGTTCAGAGTAGACATCATTCTCTGCAAAAGGAAAATTTGCAGAGAATTTACATTTGTGACAGCTCCATATAAATATGAACGACGATCTTCCTATTAATCATTGAAGTATTACTGTACCTCCTCCAGATGAGTCGTTCTGTTGTGGCTTGTTGCATTTTTCCCAAAGCAAAATCAGTGTGACCAGGACAACGACTTCAACCACTATGGCTATGAAGGGTTTGAGAGGCTCAGTGTACGACATGACCTTCAGCTCCACATACGACTCGCTGGGTTTGATGTCAAACTCAGCACTGCAGATGTACTTTCCAGAATCTTCCTCAGTCAGATTCAGTACAGTCAGTTTTGTTATAGTTCCATTATTAAGGATCTTGTAGTTCAGAGGGTTTGCAGTGACATTGATGAACACCTGTGAAGAGAAAAATATTGATATGAACAGTGTTATTGTTAACTAGAACTTAAACCACAACTAAAAATCATTTTCACTAACTGAAATAAAGATGAAATATCAAATATAAATATTAGATGAAAAAAAATGCTGCCTTGGTAAACCTATCAAATAAGGTCCAATAAATATAGTCAATTTTAAAATGTAATAATTTTTTTTAATTAAATGTAAATTTGTATTAATCTCAATTAAAACGAATGTGAACTGAATTTAATAAATGCTTTAGAAGCATGTTTCATTGTTAATGCATGTTTGCTTGATGTAGTGAACTAATGTTAACAAATTAAACCTTGTCTTGTTGTAATGCGTTACCAAAACTAACTAAAAATTAAATAAAGATTTTATTTTATTTTATTTTACGGTCATGTTCCCCATGTACATACGATGCACTAATCAATTACAATAACTGTGTTATAACTAGGTACTAACCAATGGTACTAACCCTAAACCTACTCCTAAACCTACCTTATATTATCAGTACTTTCTTGGGTAACTATGTACTGTAAAATAGTGAATCCATAAAAATAGAAAAACTAATAAAAAACATTTCCCCAAAAAATGACTAAATTCCTAAAACTAAGAAAAAAGAAAATTATAAACATAAAAGCTAATTCAAAATATGAATAGATACTAATAGTATATAAAATAAGACTGTATATGAATAAGCCTTTTATTGTGTGGTAATAATCAATCCCACATTCCCCATTTCTGATTCACCTTTTCAGTGTTGTTTGCCTTGTACCAGTTCCATGTGTTTGGTGTGTGTTTGAGTTTACACTCGAGTACAACTGAATCTCCAATGTAGCTCACAATCGGCTTGTCTCTTTTGTCTTTCATTACCGGAACTTGAGGAAAAGCACAATACATCAGTTTAACCGGCAAAATCTCGAACAATGGTAAATATGAAAACCATTCCAAGATGTGCATAAAAGGATAAACATACCATTTAAAACAAATGTTACTTGTGCCTCATTTTCTCTGAAGATGCATGAATAATTCCCCAGGTCTCTGGTCTGTATACTGAAACTATGAAGGAAGGTTAAACAACAGCAGTCAAAGTCATTGTTTAGTACTGAATTTCTTGTTTACTTCTGCATTATTTCGACATTTAATAGAAATGACATATAATCATTTTGTGTAAATAGACATCCACTTACGTCCTTTTAAGAATATACTGTTCATTGTTTCTATTTACAGTTTCTTCAGAGTTTTCAATTTCTTGTCCATCTTTAGTCCAATAGCCAGTAATGTACAGGGGGTTATTTGGTAAATCAGTTAAGTTACATAAAAGCTCTATATATTGGGGTGTCAGGATTGTAAGCTCTTCAATAATGACTTGACTTTGACCTGTATGCCAAAACATTTGTAGCCGGATCAGCAAAACAAACCTCTTCTTTGCAATTACTGTATGTAAAGTAAATTCAGCGATTTATGATGACTAAATTAGTTTTTTTTAAAATCATTTGTACACTTTTAAATACATCCGTTGATGTCAAATGCACGCTTGTGTTGGCTAATAAGATATGACAGGGAAACCGTACCTTTAAATACAGCTTTTTTGGTTGTAATTACAGGATCAGACTCTGGGGAAGAGGTCGTCTCTGAAAAAAAAAAGAAAAGAAAAAAAAAGACAACGTGACATATTCAAATGTCAAATGTTCCATTGAATTTACACTAACTCACTTCTAGAGAGATAGGCCTAGTCAAGGTTAAATTAGATTTGCATTACTATAATAAGCCTCAGCTTATTGAATAATAAACAGATTCAGGAATAGTGCAATTACTTTAACATCCCCTAGAAACACTGGAATAACAGTCTAGAGGACTTCGGTTCAGTCTAACTGATAGCAAGGTCATCATGTCAAAGCTTGAAAATAACATAACACTGCCCTAATGTTACACTAGACTAACAAGCAGACGTGCCAAACCTGTGTTCATCCCATCACAGTAGAGAAGAAGTAAGATGAGAAGCATGACATTAGCCATGGAGAATAGCGTTCCTTCCCTGCAGCTCTGCTGTGTGCGAGGCATCTTTACTGGTGCGTCTTCTTTTCGGAAGCAGGTCCCCAGGGACAACAACCCCCCCTCCCTTCACCCATCCTTACTGCTGCCATGGTGACTTGGCAAGACTGGTGTATGCTTGCAGCTTCCTGCTTTAAATTAGTCATGAGTGTCAGGAGGTGGCCACAGCACTGCCTGATCAGATGATAGGAGAGCCTGTAACATCACCCTCTGTTGAGATGGAGCAGAGACTGTGAACTGCTGGCACATTTCAATGTTTAAAGAAAATACAAAACAACTGGCACACTGCTATTCATTTACTTGAAACGTTTCGACCACAGGGTCTTCGTCAGGCAAACAACAAAATATACAACTATACAACTTATCAGCATAATGAATTATCCCACCTGACCTAATCAATCAATGAATTACCCATCCAGTGGACCAATGAAAATAGAGGGGAGGGGGGAAATGTATAGGCTGACGTGTGTGATAAAAATGTGTGATAGCATTAGTTCTCTTACGAGAGGTTCTCTCGTATTGCGTAAGCTAGCTTACGCTGTGGGAAAGATTCATCTTTGCTGAGAGTTTGAAGCCAAAAAATTATTTCATAATTTGTATCCATTGACAACGCAGTTCCTCTGCGGCAGACCTAGAGCAGGCTAGCAAGCAGCTCATTGGTTCGCTCAGAGAGAACTGCTTAAGCCTATGGGAGAGCGGGGCTGAACCCGCTTCCAATGAGAGGCGCCCGCGCGCTCATTGCGTCATGGCCCGCCAGAATGGGCGTGGCTATGGTGTATATAACAGTCTCTCCCAGGCTTATATGTTGATTCATTTCATCTTCAGCAAGCTGCACGCTTCTGCTGTCCTGAGAAAAGCCGTCGCCGTCGAGAAGGCATCACTCTAGCGAGCTCCCGGACCCTGAAGAAGCCGGCCGTCTTCGCCACCTTCAGCCGCCCTGCAAGCTAGCGCAATCCGACGACTGTATCCTTCTCTTTTCTCTATATATCTAAAAGAGCCGAGCGTCTTTTTAAAGATGTCTCGTTTTTCCTGCGGCTCTTGCCGCGCTCCTCTCGAGGACGGAGACCGCCATGTCATCTGCGCTCTCTGCCTGGGACTCGAGCACGCAGAACTCGCCCTCGCGGATGGAGGATGCGACTTCTGTGAGAGCCTGCCGTTGTCGTCCCTGCGGGCACGACTTCTGGCAGCAAAATCCGCTCCCGCGCCGCCTCCCTCTTCGCCGCGTAAGAAGAAACGCCGCTCCCAGAGGCCGCCGGAGCCCCCTGCGGAACCATGCGGGCCGCCGCCGCCGCTTCCCGCTTCCCGCTCTCCCTCCCCGCCCCTGCCGGACATACAGTTGCCGCCGAGTGGCCGCTCTGTCGCTTCCGATGACGCCGCGGAGGAGAAGGATTCCTGTTCACTGCTCGCGTCAGACAGTGAAGAATGGTCATCTCTCGGATCCACGAGAGAGTCGGCGGGGATCCGCGCCGGGATAGAGGAGGAACTAATGCGCCTCCTCTCACAGGCCGTCGAACGCCTCGGTCTCGAGTGGTCTCCTCCACCCGAGCAGGCCCCGAACCGGATGGACGGCAGCTTTTTTCATCGGCGCTCGACCCCCGCGTGCAACCAGGCCGCCCCATTCCTGCCTGAACTTCACACAGAGCTGACGAAGTCCTGGAATGCCCCGCTCTCGGCTAGAAACCGCTCCGATATATCCGCCTCGCTGCGCTCGGTGGACGGAGCCGCCGAAAAAGGTTACTCAGCCATGCCGCCCGTTGAGGACTTGGTCGCCGCACACCTCTGCCCGCCCTCTGCTAGATGGCGCTCTTCCCCCACGCTTCCTTCGAAAGCTTGCAGAGCGACCTCGAGCTTTCATGCTCGCGCCTACGCCGCCGCCGGTCAGGCCGCCGCAGCGCTACATTCTATGTCTGTCCTCCAAGTGTTACAGAGCGATATTCTCCGTGAGTGGGCCGAAAGCGGTAGAAACCCCTCCCCCGCTGTCACGGATCTGAGAAGTGCTACGGACCTCGCCCTTCGCGCCACTAAAGCCGCCGCACAAGCTCTGGGGAGATGCATGGCCAGCCTTTGTGTAGCCGAGAGACACTTATGGCTCACGCTCGCCGACATGGGAGATTCTGAGCGCGCCGCGTTTCTTAACGCGCCCCTCTCCCCGACGGGCCTTTTTGGATCTGCTGTCACGGGAATCGTCGATCGCTTTTCCGAGGTCCAGAAAGCTACTCAGGCCATGAATTTGTTTCTGCCCCGCCGCGCTAGCTCTTCCGCGGGCCGCTCTCGCGAGCCTCCTGCCAGAGCTCCACCACAGCGCCCCCCTCCGCAGACTCAAACAGCCCAGCGCAGACAGGGCGGCCGCCCTCGCTCTCGCTCTGACAGCCGCCGCAGACCGCCGCCCCCACGGGGCCTGCGACCCAAGATCACGCTGAAGCCTGATCATCAGAAGTCTGCCTAGCAAAGTTAAGAAAACGACGGTGCTCTCCCGCTGCGGCCGGACCGCCGTCAAAGCTTCGCCCTCTGCCAGTCCCCGTTGTTTCGCCGACTGCTGTAGTGTTGACCGCCACAAACAAGCCGGTGTCCCAGCCCGCTTGCGAGCGACAAAAAGCCGTTTTTACGGCTACCCAGAGAAATCTCAAAAAGAGAAAATTTGCCAGTTGTGTAGAAAATGTGCCCACAATCATGTGCTCACCCATACACACAAGCATAACATATCCCGTGTCTCTCTCAGAGCCCCATCACATGAAACGGGCACAGCCCGCTCTAATATCAGAGAACATAAACACGCCCACGAGCTCGTGCGCGTGTCCCCTCTCTGCTCGCTCTGTTTCTCGGCCCATAGACTCCTCTCTGAGTGCAAATCCCGTTGCCACACACATTCAAAGCGCGCCCACACACTGTGTCCAGCCCGCTATGTGCAGCAATCAGGGCGATATAGCCATTCGGCCACTAGCCGCATGCTCCAAAGCGTGGGAAGCCATTCCAGGCATTTCCCCGTGGGTGCTAAGCATTATAAAGAACGGCTATCTGCTACAGTTTCGCCGCCGCCCGCCTCGTGCGCGCGCGGCTCGAATCTACTGTCAGCCCGCTGGCCGCCGGCACGCTCCGCTCAGAAATTGCGACGCTGTTGCAGAAGGGCGCCATAGAGAGAGTCCCACCATCTATGACCGAGTCGGGGTTTTACGGCCGTTATTTTCTGGTTCCCAAGAAAGACGGCGGCCTCAGACCGATTTTAGATCTCAGGTCTTTGAACAAAGTGCTCATGAAGAGACCGTTCAAGATGCTCACTACCAGGAAACTCCTCGCGCAGGTGTGCCAGGGGGACTGGTTCATCTCTCTAGACCTGAAAGACGCCTATTTTCAGATCCAGATAAATCCCCGTCACAGGCCATTCTTACGTTTCGCCTTCGAGGGTCATGTTTATCAATACGCCGTTCTCCCGTTCGGCTTATCCCTGGCGCCCCGTACATTCACGAAGTGCATGGATACGGCGCTCGCCCCCCTGCGGAGCCAGGGGCTGCGCATATTGAATTATCTGGACGACTGGCTGATTTTGGCCCAATCACAGACGGAGCTTCTGTCGCACCGCGCAGTTCTCCTCGACCATCTGAAAACGCTGGGCCTCTCTGTCAACTGGACAAAGAGCTCCCTTCAACCCAGTCAATCGATTTCCTTTCTAGGAATAGATTTGAACTCGGTCACGATGACGGCTCGCCTGTCTACACAGCGCGCGCGCAGTGTACAGCGACTGGCCGCCTCGTTTCAGATGGGCACCCGCACACCTCTGAAAACTTTTCAAAGGATGCTGGGTTACATGGCCTCAGCCTCCGCTGTGCTTCAGCTGGGCCTTCTGCACATGCGTCCGCTTCAGCTTTGGTTAAACAGCCGTGTACCCCACCGCGCGTGGAACACGGGCCGCCAGCTGATCAGAGTTACGCAGACATGTCTCACGGCGCTGCAGCCATGGACAGTAGCAGAATGGTTTCGACAGGGCGTCACGATGGGGACCTTTTCCCGCCGAAAAGTCATCTCGACAGATGCATCCAACACGGGTTGGGGTGCAGTCTGCGAGGGCTCACCGGCCTTCGGCCATTGGTCGACACAGGAAAGCCCCTTACACATAAACTGTCTGGAAATGCTTGCGGTCGAGAACGCGCTTTCGCGCTTCCTCCCGCTCATTCGAGGACACCACGTCCTGATCCGTTCGGACAACATGGCTGTGGTCTCCTATCTCAACCGTCAGGGCGGTGTCAGGTCCAGGAATCTCTTCCTACTGACACACCGCATTTTAGTTTGGTCTCAGAGGCGCCTGCTCTCGCTCAGAGCGACGCATGTGCCGGGCCATCTGAACGACGGTCCAGACATACTGTCCAGGAACCTCATCTCCTCAGGAGAATGGTCCCTGAACACACAAACGGTCCAAATACTGTGGCGGCTATTCGGCAGAGCAGAGGTGGACCTCTTCGCGTCAGAAGAGAACGCTCACTGCCCAATATTTTTCTCAAGGAGCGAGGACGCGCTAGCCCAGGAATGGCCTCGCCGCCCGCTCTATGCATTCCCTCCGATCGCTCTGCTACCACAGGTAATTCAGAGGATCAGGGACACACGCCACTCGGTGCTCCTCATAGCCCCGCGTTGGGAGAGTCAGAATTGGGTTCCGGAGCTCACTCAGCTGTCACAGACAGCCCCGTGGCCCATCCCAGTCAGAGCAGATCTCCTCTCTCAAGCTCGCGGCATGATCTGGCACCCCCATCCACGGCGCTGGGCGCTACATGCATGGGTGATCAACGACTATTCGTCGATTTGCCAGAAGGAGTAAGAAACACTATCATACAGGCTAGAGCACCTTCCACGAGAAGGCTCTATGCGTCTAAATGGTCTGTGTTCTCAAAATGGTGCACCGACAAACATCTGGACCCACGGTCATGCGAGGTGCCGTCTTTGCTTGTTTTCCTTCAAGAGATGCTGGACAAGGGCAGGTCCCCCTCCACTCTCAAGGTTTACGTGGCAGCCGTCGCGGCGTTCTCTGAACCCCGACGCGCTCAGTTCCTGGGCAAAGACGAGTTAGTCATCCGCTTCCTCAGGGGAGCTAAGAGGATGAACCCTCCGCGCCCCCCTTCGGTTCCTATCTGGGATCTTTCTATAGTTCTCGAAGCTATGAAAGCACCCCCGTTCGAACCGCTCGAGTCTGTGGACCTAAAATACCTCTCGCTCAAAACCGTTTTTCTGACGGCTCTGTCCTCAGTAAAACGCGTGGGGGATCTTCACGCGCTCTCATCCAGCGCCGCGTGTCTTGAGTTTGGACCGAATGATTCTGTTGTCATTCTCAAACCTAGACATGGCTATGTCCCGAAGGCGATTGGTACCCCGTTCAGGGCTCAGATTATTTCCCTATCGGCTCTGCCTTCATCCGATAGTGAGCGCGACGCCAATCTCCTCTGCCCGGTGCGGGCTCTGAGATTGTACACTACGCGCGCTGCCGCGTTCAGACGCGCTGAGCAGCTTTTCGTGTCGTTTGGGGGGCGCACCAAAGGCCTGGCCGCCTCTAAACAGACACTGTCTAGATGGATAGTAGACGCTATCGCCTCTGCTTACGCATCTAAATGCCTGCCCTGCCCTCTGGGCATCAGGGCGCACTCCACTAGAGGCATGGCCTCATCGTGGGCATGGTCCTGTGGAATTTCCATTCATGACATTTGTGTGGCCGCGGGATGGGCCTCCCCGTCCATTTTTGTCAGATTTTACAACTTGGAAGTTCCCGCCTTGCAGGCAAAATTACTAGCTGTCTAACGACCAGCTCCCTAAGAAGCTGCATTACTGGGAGTCCCTCACACAACCGGTTCGCCCCTTGTGCTCTCCTTAAATGCTTATACACTTCATGTGCCCGCTCTGCCGGCCTCATACATGCTTATGTATACACTTCATGTGCCCGCTCTGCCGGCCTCATAATACATTCACTCCACGTTAAAAATCCCCCGGTATCACCCTGGGATTCATGAGTGGATTCATAGCGCGCACGGCGTTGACCAGGTGTTCCTTACGCAATACGAGAGAACCTCTCGTAAGAAAACGAATCGGTTACCTAACGTAACCTCGGTTCTCTCTAGAAGAGGGAACGAGTATTGCGTTCCCGGCCGTGCTTGCGCTACTAGCGTTTCGCTTCACGCTGAAATAAATCAACATATAAGCCTGGGAGAGACTGTTATATACACCATAGCCACGCCCATTCTGGCGGGCCGTGACGCAATGAGCACGCGGGCGCCTCTCGGAAGCGGGTTCAGCCCCGCTCTCCCATAGGCTTAAGTAGTTCTCTCTGAGCGAACCAATGAGCTGCTAGCTAGCCTGCTCTAGGTCTGCCGCAGAGGAACTGCGTTGTCAATGGATACAAATTATGAAATAATTTTTTGGCTTCAAACTCTCAGCAAAGATGAATCTTTCCCGCAGCGTAAGCTAGCTTACGCAATACTCGTTCCCTCTTCTAGAGAGAACCGAGGTTACGTTAGGTAACCGATTCGATTCAAGGTAGTTTTTGGTTACGGAGTACGATTTTCAAACATATGTCAAGAAAAAGGATAAATGAATTTATTTATCTTTAAATACTTTTTAAATTTTATAACATTTTTATAAAATTTTATGAAATTTTATAAATTTTTATAATAAAAAAATTATAATTTTTTAAAATAAATTTTTTAAATTATAAAAGGATACATTTTTCTCTCTTGTAGTCACTGAACACCTTACCTTGAGGTAGGATGATATAAGTGTTGATTTCTAATGAAAGCTACCATGGATCGGATGCTATCACACATTTTCCAACACTAGAGATGTGTACCTTCATGGAAATCAAAAAGAAATTTAATCCCTCAAAATGGTACGGGTAGCCCAAATTTGGGGTCCCGTCTCATGGCCTAACAGTCAAATGGAATGCAAAAACTTTAAAGTTCAATATCTCAAAACTGCTCAGAACGCAGATAGAACCTTATAATTCCAAGGGGACGATATTCTGAATTTACATTTTGAATGGATCTGGGTTGTAACAAAACATGTTTATAAGTATATGAAATCCATACTTACAGTGATGTAATTCAAATAACGTAGAGCTTAATTATTAGGCATATATGTAGAAACGAACCTAATTACTAGAACTTTGCATGACTGTAATCACACTTGCAGGATTTACGGTATTAGATCAGATTTTTTTCTGAGATATAAATTGTCATAATAATATAAATGTATTATTGCTGTTGTTATATTTATTATTCATATTTATCAATAATTAATGATTGCAAAGGCAACTGTAATTATTATAACAAGCAAACAAACAAATAATTTCGTGAAAGTGTCCCACACAAATAATCAAATTTTCTTATTCTTATATTTATTTTATTTTATTTTTTAATGATTGCAGATGCAACTGTAATTATCATTAGCATTCATCGTAAATAAATACATACATACATACATACAAACATAAATAAATCCATATAAATCCAATAAATTTGTGCACTGCAAGGCCTTAAAGTTGCAAATATTGAGCAAATGATTAATTAATCTAATTTCTGGCAATGGAAATAGAGACCTCAGACGAGCTGATGGAATTTGGCAGAATATTGTTACTCTTTTTTTGGCCTGGGTCATTGTCAGGAATCAGGATGTTCTTGGTGATGCAACTTGTCTGCAGGGCTCTTGCCCAGAAAAGCCTCTCATTGGATTTACTCTGATAGACCAATCCTGGAGCTAGAATGAAGCTTGATTCAGAGAAGAAGAAAAAAAAGGAAAGGAGAAGTGCATCTTTCTTTTCCAAAGAACATCAGTTCACATTCATTGTGACCAGCCAGGTGAAGAAGCAGGAACAACTAGCAAAATGTCTCATGATGGAATGTCCAGGGAGGAATATGACGAGTATCAGAAGCAGGTGGTGGAGGAAAAGTAAGTTTGAATCTCTTTTAAAGAACATTGGGTTAGAAATAAAACTCTTACTGCATTTGTGACAGGTTTATAAACTCATTGACCCTTCCAAACACATCTTTAAAAAAACGTTTAGCGTGAAATATGATACTCAAGAGTTACTGAGCATTACATTGGTTGAGCTGTGAAAGAAACTACATGGTAAATGTATGATATGATGCTCTGTTTTTGCAGTTCGTGAATGCAACTGGTGTCTTTGCTGTTCTTTTATATTCCTGTTCTCTGTTTGTCCCCCATCAATCAAGGATGGAGAGAGATGCAGAATATTCTACAAGAAAAGCAGAAAGGGCTTGTTTGAGGACTTGTTTAAGAGACAAATATCGAATTCCAAAGGTGAGAGTCCCATGCAGACGCAGATAATCCAGGAATCCTTCTCAATGATGCTTAAGGCAGAACACTATACATATACAAAACTTATAGTTGTATTCCTATCTATATTAAATGTATAAAACGTTTTATTCCTAAAAAGATGGTGAATGTTCAAAAGACATATCCAAAATCCTCTTTGTAAAAACCTTCGACTCTAATGTTCGGATTTCTGTTCTGGAAATGTATACAAATTAGTGCATATTTAATTAGACAATCCCACATTTGCATATTTAAAAATATAATTTAAGAAAATTTGTAATGTAAAAAAAAAAAGTAATAAATCAACTGAGGACGTGTGTTGATATCTGTTAGTAATTTGTTTTTTAATCCTATTCACCTGAGATGTCTTGCCTTAATTGAGTTATTCCTGTCCCTGACTGACTGTAAGCAGCACATTAATAGCATCAGTTTGAAAAGATGGTTAAACTATTACGTGTGTGAAAGCTTCCATTGCAGATTGTGGCAGGAGATTAAGTCATAAAATAGTAAGACTAAAATAGTCACTTTGGATGAATAAGGCTTAACCACCCGCAGTGATTCTCTAAACTGAGCTTTAAAAGCAATGCTGTATAGGGTGATTCTATAGTAGTTTCCAAGCTGATCTCACAGGAAAACGTTACTTGTACGAGGTGGCAATTTGATGTGAATGAACAGTCATTATGAAAGGCCAACCCTAACCCTGCCCCTAAACCTACCCACCAATTTGCCAAAAGCGTAAAATAATTACGAATTGCTGTGAGATGATTGGCTACCTCATATACCCATGGTTTTTCAAGACAGACGCCCCAATGGGTATTAAATGACCATTATTATTTTGAGAGACAATGTTATCATGCTTACACTTTATTTCAAGGTGTCAGTATTACAGTGTAATTATACATTTAAGTACTGAGTAATAATAATTTACAACATGCACTTACTAAAGGTTAGGATGAGGGTTTGGTTTAGGGTTAATTGCATGTAATTATGCATAATTTTTAGTTATTACTATAGTGACTACATGTAACAATGACACTGTAAAATAAAGTGTTACCGTTATCATTATTGTAACGCATTCTCATCCTAGGGTGACATATTTTCACATTTCGCCTACATCCAACGGACATGGCACCCTTTAGCGTCAATATGAGACGCAGATAGATATGGGCCAGAAGGCGCCTCCTAGCGGTCTAACCCTAACCCTTTAGGTCTGGGGTAGGGTTAAGGTTAGACCGCTAGGAGGCGCCTTCTGGCCCATATCTTTCTGCGTCTCATATTGACGCTAACGGGTGCCATGTGCGTTGGATGTAGACGAAATGTCAGTCAAAAGCGTCAGTATATGACGCCTTGGGATGAGAACGGGCTGATTATTGAAGTATAGCTAAAAAGCGTAATGTCACCACCTATGTGTTCGGAGTACATTATCCTTTTCAATTTAGGATTGATTGACATGCTTGCTGATGTTTTTTTTCCCAGAGCGAACAGGACGAGATTATGATTCAGCAGGCCGGAGATGACATTGACGTGCCAGAAGAACTGATCAAGATGGTGGATGGAGAGGCGCCGCCGGAGGAGGAAAAGGAATCCATCATGGGTCAAATGCAGAACCTTCAGAACATGGATATGGAGCAGATCAAAGAAAAGGCTCAGGCCACGTTTGTGGAGATGAAATCCAAGGCTGAGGAGAAGTGCACTGTTATGTAACGTGTAGAAGAAGTTAAAGTTATCTAATCTTAACACTCATTTACTTATACAGTGAAACTATTAATAGTTTCAATAACCTGATGTTCATCACTCTTTAAGAGATCAATGTCCTTGTTCTGAAATTAATTCATTCTTAGTTCTTTCATTTGTCCTTTTTTTCTTCATTTCATCTTTTTTCTTTGTTTTTCTTTTGTTCCTTGTTTTTCTTTTTTTAACCAAACTGTGATCACTGAGTCGTCTTAAATTGCAAAGTAAATGTTATGACTTATGACCAATATCAACATGGTAAAAGATAATCATGATATTTGATTCATGCACTTTTTATTTCAAAATAAAGGTTATTTTTCTAAACATCTGTTTAAAATCCACATGAAAAAGACATTTAAATGTAATGAGATGATGAGATTTTTTAATATAAATGATAATTTAACATGACTAAATACTTACAGTATGTTACAATATTTTCTGTATGATCAAGTATTTTGAAGGTGCCGTAATAAGTTAGCCACATAAAAGTGAAGACTAAAAACTGTTGGAAATTAAACATGACCACCTGAGATATAATGTTTGCATCACTACCACCACCAAATGCAAATGAAAAATAATGCAGTCAATTTATGGATGGAATACTTATAATTAATTTATAGTCTGGACATTTAAGCTGGGATAGGAGACAGCTTCACCCTTAAAGGGATACTCCACTTTTTTTGGAAATAGGCTCATTTTACAACTCCCCCAGAGTTAAACTGTTGAGTTTTACCGTTTTTGAATCCATTCAGCCGATCTCCGGTTCTGGCGGTACCACTTTTAGCATAGCTTAGCATACATCATTGAAGTGGACAAGACCATTAGCATTTTAAAAAAAAATAACCAAAGAGTTTCGATATTTTTCCTATTTAAAACTTGACTCTTCTGTAGTTACATCGTGCACTTAGACCGACGGAAAATGTAAAGTTGCGATTTTCTAGGCTGATATGGCTAGGAACTATACTCTCATTCCTGCGTAATAATCAAGAAACTTCACTGCCGTACCATGAGAGCAGCAGGCGTAATGATATGACGCAGCGCCTGAAAATAGTTCCGTTGTGTTGACGGAAGGTAGCCTATTTTCAGGCGCTGCGTCATTTCATTACGCCTGCTGCACTCACCTAGTTTTAAATAGGAAAAATATCGAAACTCTTTGGTCATTTTTTTTTTTGAGAAATGCTAATGGTCTTGTCCACTTCAATGATGTATGCTAAGCTATGCTAAAAGTGGTACCGCCAGAACCGGAGATCGGCTGAATGGATTCAAAAACGGTAAAACTCAACAGTTTAACTCTGGGGGAGTTGTAAAATGAGCCTATTTCCAAAAAAAGTGGAGTATCCCTTTAACATACTAAACCCACAATGAAAAATCTCTCATCATTTAAGCCAAACTCAGACTACAGGAGTTTCAACCGATTGTAAATTCTGGTTGCATCACGCACATAAAGCCGGGGATACACTTAACGACTGTAAGGCCGATTATGCATGTGTTTTGATACTAACGATTGATCATGCCGAAATGTGTTGTGTTCAGTCAGTGTTTACAATCTGCTGCAGTAATTGGAGACAGTCTGTAAGTGTGTTCAGTCTTAAGGTGATGATACACGGGGCAACTTTTTGAGCAATGTTGCTGGGCAATGTCGGCGTCAACGGGCAACCAGATGAGACACAGGGCCCACGACCGATCTAAATGATCCAGATAGAAATGTATTGCCCATTTTCAATGGGAAAGTGCCCAAGCAACAATCGCTCGGCAAGATTGCCCAGCAACATTGCTCAAAGAGTTGCCCTGTGTATCATCACCTTTAGAATGTTTCAGCTAGTCGTTAAGTGTGTCCCCGGGACTGTAGTAAAATAATGTGTATGTGCGCAGGCGCGTAGTCTTTCTTTACAAAGTGACATCGCCAACTACTTGTCTGGCATACATAACACAGCGTTAATAGTCGTTTTCGAGGATCCGTGTGGACGGGGATCGTTTGTTGTCACATGTACAAATAAAAAACGTTTCCGTTTTTAGCACATTGTTGTCGTGTAAATGTACCCTAAATATCAAACATGTTAGATATTGTGGGGGCGACCCCAATGTGTCCGCGAGCAGATCGGGAGGTTTAAGATTTGATCTGTATACGCCTCACATTACCAGATACTCAGGGGCGAACAACAGAACCGACCGACCGACGCATTTTTTTTCTCCGAATGTTGGGAGGGGTAAATCGGGCATAAATCAGCCTGAAACTCCTGTATTCTGAGCCCGGTTGACTCACTCTCATGCAGTCCGATATGTATGACTTTCTTTCTTCAGATGAACACAAATGAAGATTTTTAGCAAAATAATCAGACGAGCTGATGTGAATGGATATAATGTAGGTGTACGGGACCTCCCAAGCTGACACTTCAAAACCCCCCACAAAACTCGCTTATATCATGCTGTGCGCTATATACACACACCTATCGTTTCGCTTCGGAAGACATTGATGATTCATCAACCGGGGTCATACGGGTTACCATCGTGTTTGTTTTCTGTGGTTTTTGAAGCATCAGCTTTGAGGATCCCATCCACTTGCATTATGAACTCACAGAGATGGATTATTATTCTAAACATTTTCGTTTGTGTTCATCTGAATCTTTCAAGGATTGTTATAGAGTTGCAAACTATTCATGAACTCATTCTGCATGTCATCAATGTCATCAGTGGTCTCAATGGGAATGCTCAGTGGGTTCAGGAAGAGTGAGCATGGCATGTTCTCGTATTCATGTGTATGGTCACCGTGCAATCGAAAGTCCCCACAACCCCCCACAGCTCCGTGGAGAGGCTCGCAGACGTTGAGGTAGGGGTTGGCGTACTGCTGGGTGAAGCGACGGTCAGACGCGGGACTGTGGCTCGGGCTGGTCGAGGGACTGTGCGGCATGGGACACGTCAGCTGGCAGCTGTTCTTCCTGGTGGGGCGGTTGAGATCCAGTTTGGCGGTGAGGGGCTTGCCAATGTTAACGTCCATGTTCCACTGGACCAGGTCATCTAGGCAGTTAAACTGGACTTGAAGGCAGACAGTGAAAGCTAGTTCCTCCTGTAAAACAGGAAGAAAGTGTGAGAAGAAAAAAAGGGATCAATGTAGTTTTGAATTAAATCGAAAAATGCATTGTAAAGCTCAATCTAGCTAAAGACCTATTGTGAATCTTTCTAGGTTATGATGTGTTGAAGAAGTCTTGAGATGCACCTTGAGTTTCTGCACTGAGCTGAGTCTGGTGTAGAGGCAGTGCTGAGGAAGACTGCCTGAAAGTAAGAAGCTTCCCGTTTCTTCCAGAGTTTCCTTATTCATCAGCTTAGGGTCTACATCCAGGTCCTTCAAAGTCAAATTCAAAACATTCACGTGTATTGCAAATGCATGTCAAGAAACACAGTTCATGTAAAATGTTAAGACTGCTATTAATCCAATTAAGATTTTTTATGTTTTTGAAAAAACACTTGTAAAAAACACTCTAAGGCTGCATTTCTTTATTCAAAATACAGTAAAAAAGTAATATTGTGGGGGGAAATTCTAGTTGAATATATTGTAAAATGTAATTTATTCCTGTGATGGCAAAGCACCATTACTCCAGTCTTCAGTGTCACATGATCCTTCAGTAAACATTCTAATATGCTGATTTGCTGCTCAAGAAACATTCATTCTTATCAATGTTAAAGGGGTCATGAACTGGCTTTTTAAATTGTTTTATATTGTTGTCTAAGGTCAACTTATGACGTTCGCTTGGTTTTTACATTCAAAAACATCAAAATGAATAAGTAATAGGCTATTTTCTACCCTAGTTTTGAGCCTAGCTCAAAAACGCTCGGTTTTTATGGGCGTCTTGCATTGAAGACTTGTAAGTAAACGCCCACTGCTGTGAGTGGATAACAGTTTTGCATATTATAATGAGTTTCGTGTAATGCGCGAATCGGTGGGCGGGGCTAAACCGTCCGTGTTGAAGTAGGCGTTGATCTTCTTCTGCGGGGGTGGTGTTGTCGTCATAGTTCCCCACTTTGAAAAACGAGTCGTTTGCTGAGCCTGGTGTCAATAAAAGCTTTTATTGGACTAACAAGGACGTTTTCAGTTCTGAAACTTACAGGATATTCTTATAATTTGATGACCTCTTATGCCGAGTTCAGACTGCACGATTTTAGCCCCGATTTTGGCTCGCCGACAGGTTTTGAGAAATCGCCGACAAATGCCCGAAATCACAGGCAAATCGGTGCTCGTTCACGCGAGTGACAATCACGCAGTGTGAATGAGCAAAGACGCGATCTGAGAGAATCGCCGACGCCCGTGAGATATTTGGCATGCTAAATATCTGGACCTGTCGGCGATTCACAATCCTGCTGTGTGAATGTGTTCTGACTGAAAACTACATCGGCGATGACCGACAGCCAACGAGAGAGCAAGATACAGGGAGGAGGAGGAGGAGGAGTTATAGACCAGAATATCAGTATTTTAATAGATAGGCCTATATTTACCAAACAGAAACAAAGCACAAACATTTGCGTGACCAGAAGCAACAGCAGGACATTTGCAAAATTATTTATTCACCCCCAACTCTCTTTGCAAAACACAGTCCTTGCTCCCCTCGTCTTCCCAACCATTTCCTGCATAAACTGTTTCTTTTTTCTTTTTCATTTTCGCTACAAATCAGTGCACAGACAATTTGTAGGCTATCTTTTTTAATAACAAATTCAGTGTCGCGCGAGAACTCCGGTCTCACGCACGCGTGATCTTCCGTTATTTCCTATCACTTCTCGCGTTTGTTTGGTTGTGAAACGTAGTTTGCGGACCAGGCAGAAGTTGTCGGCGATTCTTTCTTTTGTAAAGTCATGCAGTGTGAAACCTCCTGTCGCCGATCCATCGTGCAGTGTGAACACAGCAGAAACTGAAAGTTACCCCAGATAATCATGCAGTGTGAAAACAACAGTGACCCGATTATTTTGAAAATCGTGCAGTCTGAACTCGGCATTAGATGTCAAAAGCTCAAGGAAAATTTGATTTCTCAGTTCATCACCCCTTTAACTGATCAATGTTATGATCAATGTTAAGTTGTGCTTCTTAGTATTTTTATGAAAACCATTACAAGATTCTTTGATGACTAAAAAAGTACAAAGGAACTTATTTGAAACAGATGTTTTGTATCATTATACATGTGATTACTGTCACTTTTGATTAATTTGATGCATCCTTGCTGAATAAAAGTATACTTTAAAAAGTGTTGCTTAAAAAATAATCTTAAAATCTTACTGGTTTTGAATATGAATAAATAATGCATTGCAGATTCTTTCTTCAAAATAAAAACAAAGACCACTTACCAGAGGAAGGTTAGTTATGTGCGCCTGGCATGACAGCATCTCCTCTGACTTTTTCACAATGCTGGTGTAGATGACCAGCACATTGGAGAACTCAGCAGCAAAGTCCATTTTTATCTGAACTCCACAGTCAAAGTCCAGAATTTTGCTCTCCGGCAGTTCTGGGTTAAAACAGATGCAAAATGTTAGTTTGATGCCCAGTACTATTTCACTTATCTTGAATTATCATCTGTGTTAAAGGAATAGTTCACCCAAAAATTAAAATTCTGTCATCATTTACTCGCTCTCATGTTGTTCCAAACCTCTATGACTTTCTTTCTTCTGCTGAACACAAAAGAAGATATTTTAAAGAATATGTGTAACTAAACAGTTGATGGGCCCCATTGACTTCCATAATATGGAAAAGAAAATACTATGAATGTCAATGTTTCATAGTCAAACTGTTTGGTTGTTTTCAGGTTCAGGTTTGGAACAGCTTGAGGGTAAGTAAATGATGACATTTTTCATGGTGGACTATCTCTTTAATATCATCAACAAGATTTTTTTGTTTTTTTTTGGGGGGGGTTTTAGGGGGGTATTGTCAACAATGAAAAAGAGGTGAAAATCATAATGACAATGATTTCAATTAAAACATACTGTTGATAAAATAATAAGGATAAGAATAAGAATTTTGTAGCAAAATAAAAATGCACTGAACATTTGTTAGAAAAAAAGAATATGGTTGATTAAAATAAACCAATTTAACTGTTACTTAAAGGTGCACTATGCAGGAATTCCGTTTTTGTCAAACAGCGACCCCTAGAGTCGCTGTGGAGTACTTGTTCTGTCGTAAATAGCACTCACGCAGAGATGGCTCTGCACTCACGGCCTGATCCCCTCCCCCTGTACACCAGTACCTGTTCAGTAGGATGGAAGCTGTAACGAGTTGAAATAAGGTGTGGCCCCTTTAAGAGCTGCGCGCGCCCTGTTTAACTGTCGGCAGTCTGTATTGTATGTGCGCCTCGAACACCACATGTATACGGCGCCGGGTTATTTCTGTTTGGTGCTTATTTTATCAGAATTTTATCAGATCTTTTTTGCCATAAAGCAATTCGTTACATCGCGAGACCTGAAATCACGCGACACTTCCTGATGCTGCGGCCGGCAGCCCGCCGGCTCAAAGTTGCAAGTGTGTTTTTTTCCGCTCACATGCGATAGAGGGGTGCGAAACGACCGCCATTCAACCCGAAAAGAGTAATATAACCATTCCAATGACTCCGAAGCTGTTCGGTTGAGGTAAAAAAACCTGCATAGTTCACCTTTAATGTAATAAAGGATTAAAAAAAAACATTACATTACATGGAGTTTGGTCTAATAACTGAATGTGATTTTAACTGATACATTTTGTTTTTATCATCTTTCACATTACTTGCAACTAAAATGTAATTTTCAAAAGATGCCTTTTTTGTAATTATTAATATTCTGTTTAAATTGAACTAAAATGACCACAGCTTACATCTAGACAAAACCTTTGAACCTTTTTTATACTGTTATGTATTGGAGTTGCACAATATGTTGAAGTAGCTGAAAATACCATGTGCTTTAGACCAGAGCAGGTTGTGTGCCTCGGCTGGATGGGAGTAGTCCCCGGGGCGGATGGGATCGGTGAGGGAACGTCTCTCAGACAGGCTGCTGCGGATCTCTAGAGCCTGCTTACCCTTTGTGGGGTCAAACTGACCCATATCTACAAATAATCAGTACAGTTCTTTGATAATGAAGACACACATTAAGCAAAGGTAGATGAAATATACATGTTTGACATATTTCAATTATATTTTAATATCTAAATTGATCTTTGAAATGACAACGTATAATATTTAGTAGAAGTAGTAGTCATAGTGCAAAATAGTAGTACTCTTTTCAGATCAGTTAATCATTTGTTTGAGCTTAATGGACCTGCATTTAACTGTTAAAAGCTGTAACGCTTCATTTAACTTCAACATGCTCATGTCACTCACCTTCAGCCACACTGTCCAGCAGAACAGTTATCTTCTCATCCTCAAGGAGGCGCTCTTTCAGGAATTTGATAAAGACTCCATTGGTGAATCCACTTGAACTCAATTCAAAAGCCTCAGCATCTTGGCAACTTCACAAAAATAACATATCATGGCGTAACATATCAGATAGAGAACATAATGTACTTCAGCATGTTATTTCTGGATGAAAAACTCACGTTGCATATCCAAACACGATATTGGCTGTAACTTTGAGCATGACATTCGGCATGGCGTCGTCATGTACATTTCTGAAACAATGTACTAGTATTAGAATGATGACAACCAATGTGAATACAGTGTATTATCCTGCCTTTTAAAACCACGAAATCCCCACCTTTTCCTGCACATATCCAGGAGGAAGACATTGAGTCCAGTCTCCTTCTCCTGCATCAGTTTCAGAATGCTCTGAACACAGAGACAGTTGCCTGAGCGGTATGGATTTGGGGCATCCACGGGCACCATGAAGCTGTTCCCAAAGTTCTCATAACCATGTCCAGCATAATACAACAAACCTACAAGGAGGAGCAATCGTCAAAGAGTCAGTTCAGCCAAAAAAAGAAAATCCTGTCACCATTTACTCACCCTCATGGCGTTCCAAAGCCACATGACTTTCTTTCTACTGTCAAACACAAAAGAAGGTATTTTAAATATTGTCTGGTCTGTTCTATCCCATATAACGAGAGTGGATGGTGAATTGCACTGTCAACAAAAAAAAATACCATAAAGGTAGTCTAATGTGACCTGTGCGCTGAAGTCAAATGATAGCTTTGCAAGATATTTAATGAAAATCTTAATTTGAATATGCGTACATATTAGGCATATGATGATATCGAATTTTCGTATCACAATGGTTGCTGAAACATTTTTATCAAGGTATACGGTATATTATCACAGTATTGAATTACAAAAAGAAGTTGAAAAGATAAACTTCAGTGTTGCTCTCTTAATGACAAGTTTAATAACTTTTCCAAATAACAAAAAGAACCTTGAACATTTAAATTCAATAAACATTGTACAATAAAATTCAAGAGCACAACAATAAAGAACAGAACATTTTTAACAATATCAAGATATCTTTTCTGGACTGGCATGTTTTAGTCCAGATTGTTTGAACAAATGTTTGAAAAATAATATTAAAGTTACCATGAAATCAAAATGGACAACTCTTGTTTTTATGGAATATTGCAATATTTATTATAAAGTATTTATCCGTGCACATCATTTTTTTAAATTCATGCGCCCTTATTATTTTTAATCTAAATAACTCCCATTCTCTCTTGCAGCAACATCTCTAATGACGTTTCTCTCGGCGCAAGGGCGAAACAATCTGTCAATCACATGAGATCACAGCGATAGCAAACAACAACGATCCAATGACCCGATAGACAAAATCAACTTGTTCAAGAAACCGTTTCAATCGGATATACGTCACAATAGAGGGAAGAAAAGACTATTGTTTCATGCTGACTATTTAAATAAATACTAAGCATTTTCACGGCTTGTCTGCCATCTTTGTTCTGACCAATGTGAAAATCGGACTAAATATGTCAATTTTGATGAAAAAGCAGCTAATGTGCATTCTAAAAATCTAAACAATCTGGATAATAAGGTATCTAGAATTATTCATACAATATTATACCAAATATCAGCACAAGCTTAGTACATATTTAAACATGGCACATTAAAATGTGTTGTGCCAGGTTTGGCATCAAAGATGTCAAATGTCATTATTTCTCGTGTCTAATAACTGATAAGTGACACGCCGAGTGTTAATATGTGTGAAAGCATAAAAAGATGGGAAATGAGAAGTGTGATCTACTTTTGTGCTCCACAGTAAAAAAATAAAATTATACAGGTTTGGATTGGAATGACATGAGGGTGAGAGAATATTGTAACTAATAGTCTCCTAATCACCTCTAAATTCAGCATTCAACCAATTAGTTGTGGTTTTACATATTGCAAGATGGAATGGTTATTATGGCAATTCCAAAAGTCATGTTTGTTTGAACTTACAAGGCAATTACCATGTTTATAGTAGTCTGCAATAAAACGTAGTAGACTACAGTAGCATAAACTATAGCAGAAGCCACAGTACCATAAACTCCCTTATGAAGCAGAGACAAGAATTCCTCCACGGCGTTCCTCATCTCTGACTCGGTCAGATCCAGCAGAGACACCACTTTAAAGTTGAGCTGCCGCAGCAGATTAGTGAGGTCGTACACATCCACCATGGGCGCCTTCAGCTGTGGGTGGTTTCGATATGTGAGGTTACCGATCAGAAGGGCCACTTTGTCTGTAGCTGAAGGGAGAAACACATATTCACTGTGAAAAATGAGAGACTCCAGACATTTTGAGTTAAATTAATTCATAGAATACATTTGGACTACTAACCATAAGGTTTCTCAAGACTGTAATCTGATGAAAAAAGTCATAATCATTCACTGACGTACTATAATGGGATCAATACTATAATGCCGAATGTAATGGGAACACAAAACTTACCCTTCTCGATAGTCAGAAAGTCATCTGAAAAAGAGAAACGTACATAGTAGGTATTTAGAGGATTCTTCTCCGAAGGCACATGATGATGACAATAATGAAAAGAAAGTTAATAGATCACAAATAGAATACATTTTCGATACCGAAAAATGAGATTTTACCCAATCCTGCCACAGTGTACCCTTAAAGTCCCCGTGAACCGGAAGTTGCAAACGACTTTTCTCCAGAGTTGTGACATATTTCCGAGAAAAACGGAATACTAAATGAGGCAAAATAGTGGGCGTGGCTTTTTTTTCCAACTAGCACCTGATTGGATCTAGAAAAGTAGGTGTTGTCATTCAGCCTGTCTACTGTCAGTTGGAGGGGCGTGATTACGGATGTTAAGAAGACGCCCAAACCGTGAAACCTACGTCATCAGGGAAGGTCCTCCAATGCAGAGGGGAGGGGAAATTTCAGATTTTGATTAAAGATTACGAAGCCCAAAAAATTTTTTGTGTGGATTGACTTGCATGGATGAATTTTTCACCACAAAACGATCAATTTAGCCAAACAAAGTAAGTAAGGTCAATTTTGAATTAATGGGGACTTTAATGCCACTTATAGGAATAGTTCACTTAAAAATGAAAATTCTGTCATCATTTACTCACCCTCAAGTTGTTTCAAACCTGTATAATTTTCTTTCTTCTGCTGAACCCCAAAGGAAGATATTTTGAAGAATGTCAATAACCAGACAGTTGATGGACCCCATTGATTTACATAGTAGGAAAAAAAATACTATGGAAGACAATGGCGTCCATCAACTTTCTGGTTACCGACCTTTCTTCAAAAATATCTTCTTTTGTCTTCAGCAGAAGAAATAAATTCATACAGGTTTGAAACAACTTGAGGGTGAGTAAATGATGACATAATTTACATTTTTAAGTGAACTATTCCTTTAAGAAAAATTATTTTGTCACACATTTGGTCATGTTCTCAACAATTTCAATGGAAATGTTCTCATTTTTGCAACAGACATGCAGAGCTGCATTACTGAAGGCATCAGATCTATCAGTGTTCTCCACCACCTCAATCAGTAAGAGTAGTCAAGAGAGTAGGGAAAAAGTTTTCCGGGTTCAATACAAGCTCAACTGTGGAACACCGTCGATTACCACAGAAAAAAAAAGAAGAAAAAAACATGTTTAATGTAATGCATTTCACATTATTTATGCTATTGCTGTTGATGGAGCTTGTTTTGAACCTGAAACGCTCATTAAAAGTTGTTCTGGCATGCATTAATCGGCATGACAGTATGATGATTAGGTATGACATGCACCAGATTCAGATTGATACCAAAAAGTCCCTAGATGTTAGAGAGGTGCCACTACATCTTACATAATACCTTCAGAGGACTCCATTGCTCCTGAAATTTGTAGAGATATTCTTGGATCTTTCATTTCAGAATGGCAAGGATTTTCTTGAGGAGGAACAAGGGGTTGGACCACAACATGAGTGTATATAAAGTGAACCTAAAAAGAGAGCAGCTCACACTTCTTTCAATAAGGCAGTCCACTAACACTGCCATACAAGTCAACATTGTGCTTTTAGAGGTCCCGCATAGAGGTTACCGTCTCTGCTCTAGAGTTGGATAGGATACACTTAACATTGCAAAGACCATTTCTTGGCATCCTAGCTATATCATCCTGGAGTTATTTATATTACAATTACTTGTAACGCACTACTGTTCAGAACACTGATTTGATCAGAAAACATCTAACCAAAGAATAGATATAAAACAAAAGACTTGATCCATACCAGTAACAACAACATCAACTTCATTGCTCCATGTTCGTTCATTAGCGCAGCAGATCTCGCAGCGATATCTTCCCTGGTGCTCTGGCAACAAATTCTTGACCTAGTTTAAACCAAAACATATTATTCAATCACTCTCACTTCACAGAAAAAGAAAAGTTGTAAATAAAACAGATTACTGGAGCATGTTTTCAATCTGAAAATTCAATCTGTTCATCATATTAAGCGATCGAGTCTCTTCAGAAAATTTGGACTAAAGCGCTCGATTCATATGGATTAGTTTTACAATGTCTTTATGCAATTTTTGAAGCGTCAAAGTGGTAGTTGCGTAGCTGTCAATGGAGATAAAGAAATCTCTCAGATTTCATTTAAAAGATCTTCATTTGTGTTTTAAAGATGAACGAAAGTCTTACGGGTTTGAGGGCGAGTAACTGATGATTTTATTTTTTATTTTTGGTTGAACTAACCCTTTAAAATTTTCACGTTTAATTCTTTACTTGCTGTTTCTTTGTTATTATATGTGAAATCTGCTACTATTTGTCTCAGTAATGAAATACAACACTATATAGTACAATAGAAAATGTTATCCTCTTACAGTGTACTTCCTCCTGTTGGCTTTTATGATCGGCACCCCATTTCTGTACCATTGATATTGTGGTAGGGGTCTGCCAATTGCTCCACACTCCAGATAGAGTATATCACCCACCAGCAGCCTTTGAGGCTGAGGCTGGATCAGGACCCTCGGCCTGCCCTCTGATGCCAAAGACACTAGGCCTGTACAAAAAAAAACATCCATTTTGATATCAGTGACATACAGTAACAATATGATCATGGCAATTCAACCAAATGTCTCTCTCGTCTCTGATTTACCATATCTTGGTGGAACATCGAGGACGTCTACTTGGGCCCAGTGACTGAACTCATATGCGTTTCCACAGTTCACTCTACAGATGTAAAACCCTGCATCTTTGACCTGGACTGGGCTGAACACCAGGTCTGGGGAAGAGCTGTTATGTACCTGAAGGGTTGCGTTAGTTATATGATCGTGTGAATGACTGACAATTAATTGTTCCTCACTGTAATATCCTTTAGTTTACCTCTTCTGTTTTTTTAAACCACTGGAACTGCACATGCGAAGCACCAACAGCACAACAGCTGAGACGGAGGTTATGTCCGGCAATGACAGCCACTGACTGCGGCTGGATGAGGATTTGAATTCCTGTGAGATCAATTGAGGAAACAGCATCTGAAACTGGCTTATGAATGCAAATAAATCACTTATGGCTATGTCTGCACAGAATCTATGCCAGGAATTTTTGCAGAATTTAAATGCATATGATTTAAAGCGTTGTTGCCTATTTTGGCAACTTTTATAATGTTCTCAAATACCAATAAGAGTGTAAAGGTACGGCCACATTTACTGTTCTGCGGATTTTTGCAAGCAAAATCCAGTCGTTTCAATAGCAATCCACACAGGTTTCTGATGTTCAAACTGGTCACGCGGATATACCACATTAAACAACAGAAAGCTGATTGGTTTGAAAGTGATTTATGTCTGAGCCGTGCTTCATGCATCTCTACACTATTGACAATAGACAATGGTGCTTTTTGCCTGCGAAATTTTGCCAAAACTGCGTGACCACACCTTAATACTTTCTTTTTAACACATTTTACCGTATTTAAATCCATTTCACACGCTGTGAAAAATGATATGATCAATAAGTTATGATGTGTTTTCACATTGCTTTAACTCATCAAAAGTAAGACATTTTCAACTTTTTTTTACGATATACAAGACTCAACTCATTTTTTAAGTCAGTTTAATGTAATTTAAGTTGAAATGACTTAAACATCCAAGTTGATTGTACTAAAAAATGTAAGGCAGGAACAGAATTCAGATTTTCTTTGATAATCAGTTAAGAAACCGTGGGGGAAAAAGATTATGTGTGGGTCTGAGACAAATGTTACTTCTTCAAGCATTTCACTTTTACGACTGTGATTAAATATCTGAGTACAACACAAACAACATAAGATAATGCAGCACTGTACTGTTGAGACATAAACTCTCTCTTTAAGATGTTTCCACTAAGGCAGTTGTACCTGGAGGTTTAAGGAACTGCAGCCCATCCGTATGACCCATGGTATGTAGAAACTCAACCAGTTCACCCAACATACATCCTTGATCTCCAATGAGTTTGAGCAGAGTGCGGGAGGGACTCCCTTCCGCCTCCAAAGCCTTCAGTGAACACATGTCCATATCATTGAGACTGCCCATGTGAGTAGAAGGGGAAAAAAAAAGAAAAAGACTGTAAGTTTATTTGTGTATATTACATTAAAAGGAAACGTGAATAAAGAAAAATAGAGTTGTTACCTCACTTTGAATCGACTGTCACTTTTCACAATCTCCCCCAGTTTTCGCCATCCCTTATTGTTGGCCTTATCAAGAGACTCACAGAGTCTCTTTAACACAGATTCTTTCAAGAAATTTATGTTCAAAGAGTTGTCATTCAAATCTGACATGATTGAGGATAATGGCTCATGCACAACTGTGATTGGCTGATCTGCTGAACTCAGGTTTAAATGTTCAGCAAAGCACCTGCAATATGGGACATTGACATTTTATTTCAGACAGTGTCCCGAGATGTGACATACTTCATATGAAAGATATAAAAAAAGAATATATAATTTAAAAGTCATTTGACACCAAATGACCTGAAATGAACTGCAAAAAATCTTGAAATAAAAAACTTGATGGTAACCAACACCTAAAATATAAACTTTACCTTAAACATTAGTATAATATTTAGCCTAAAAAAATCTCTCTCTCTCTCTCTCTCTCTCTCTCTCTCTCTCTCTCTCTATATATATATATATATATATATATATACATATATATATTTGACCTGACTTCATTAAATTATGCCAGATAAAGTTTTTTTTTATGGGTCAGCTAAGTGAAAGTAGTATAGGGTTAATTCAAATAAAAAAATGTAAAATTCAGTCATAATGTGCGACCCTTCATGATGTTCCAAACCTGAAAGACTTTATTTCTGTCCGTGGAATACAAATTAATGAGATGTTAGAGAGAATGACAGTCCAAGTCACCATTGTATCAAAATGCAATGAAATTGAATGGAGACACTTTATTATCTTTTTTTTTTTTTTACACAGAAGAAAATAAGTCGATAAGGGTTTGGATCAGAGGTTTGGAACGAGAAGAAGTAGCTTACATGAGGGCAACATTTTCATTTCTTGTACAACCTTTAATAGTTTCACTTTTTACACAGTGACTTCACCAACCGCATATCGAGTGATGAAGGTTTGTAAACTATGAAGGTTTGTAAACTTTGTGACAGCGCCATTCCTTCCTATTTTTTATTTTCAAATGAAATTACTCAACTGTTATGAATTTCTAAAAGTAAACGTTTATGCAAGCAAACAGAGATAAAACAGATTAGAATTCACCACGAAAAAAATTAAGTAGCCTAATATCAGAAAGAATGTAAACATCGGTCGCATACCCCAGGCAGATCAGTAGACATGTATCCCATTATACGTGTAGCCTATCCCATTAATCCTTCGCTGCACTGACTGATGCGGGGAAATCCAAATTACAAAACATACGTGTATGTATGCATCACTTCCTGATGTCTAACAAAGAGGAAGGTGTTCATCTCGTCTCTCCCGAGTTCAAAGAGTCCTTAAACGGAAGTGTGTTCTTATAGTCAAAGAGAGAGAGAGACTCGCTGTTTTTCTACGTGCTTTTAAAACGATTACTTTACTTTACTCACAAACACATACGACATACACACGTAGGCTACACAGTTGTTCATGATTTAGCTATTGGATAAGGATTAAGAATAAGGGTTTTTAAAAAGATGTTTTACTCAGTTTCTATCCACTAAAATATTTTAGAGCTTGGCATAACTAGAAAAATGTATATTCATTATAAAAATGCACATGAAGTTATAGCCTACACTGCAACATTTTAATATTCAGTATTTTTGTCTTGTTTTCTATTGCAAAATACTAAATTTACTTGAGAAGCAAAATTAAGATATTAACCCCCGGTTTCATAGACAAGGCTTGCGCTTAGTCCCAGACTAAAATGCATGTTTGAGCTGTCTTAACTGAAAGCAACTTGCACTGACATATCTTAAAACATTTTGTCTCAAGATACACATCAGTAATGGTTTTTCTAAGGCATGTTTAAAAGCTACTTAAATGCCCCAATTGAAATAAGGCCTACTCCATTTAATCGAACAGCTGTCTGTGCCACCAGGCCTTGTTTTCTGAAAAATAAATAAATAAATAAATCATCAAATTTAGCGTTTATGGTTAAAAAAAGAAAAAGAAATCTTCCAGTGGTGTCATAAAAATAAATCTAATTAAAAGGGAAACCAAGATTATTATTTTACCTCACTGACAGATTTTTTTTTTCTTGTTTTAAGCATAAACTGCACTTACAGTAGCCTAATTATCACAAGTAGCTATACAAGTAACTCAAGCTCCATCTTGATTCAATAATGTTTATATATGCTATCTGCACTGGAAAAGACAAGTAGGAAGACCATTTTATTTTGCAGTTTAAGATTGTATTCATTTAAATTACATTTCAGGTTTAGAAAATCACACTTTTTAGGTTTAGGCCTACTTGTACATCCAAATTTCTGTGGGAATCCTGATTTCTTCAAAGAAAAAAAGCTTTTGATGGGGTGAATTAAAATAAGAAAAAAAATAAAATAATAATTAAGTCATCTTGGGTCCCCTTGGGAGTTTGCTGAGGCCCTCTAGTGGGCCCTGGCCTGCTGCATGAGAATTCACTGCCAAGCAGGAACATACTACTGAGATCCTATCAACAAGCAGCAAGAACAACCAAGCACTAGCTGTCTATCTTATGATCTGTCTGTATGTTTTATCTGTTTTTTTCTCTTTGACTGCCTTATTCCCATCATTAAAAAAAAAACTATTTTAAACTTCAAGACAAGGCTTAGGCGAATAGGCTATCAATGTTTTATATCGACGAACTTTCCTCATCTGCTTTCCAGTTGCTCTAACACACACCGTCACCGTGTCACCATTGGCCCGTAAATTGTGTGATGCAAGTAACATCATACCCAATATGCCACTCCTCAAGACTCTCGGCAGCTTTAGGGCTGTTTGTGTGCAAGCAACTGGAGACTCTGGGGGACTGCGGTGTCAACAGGGTGACTTTGTATTTGGCCTTTCCACTCTCATAGTGCGCGTTTTGAGGGGGGACATCGCTTCGGATAGACTGTTTTCATAGCGAAACAGTCCAAAATGCAGCACGTTTGTGGATTATGGGAAAATCACAGGTGAAGATGTGTGTGTAGTTTCGGTCACGGATTGGGTGGCGGATCCAGGTGAGTCTCCGCGTCAAAAGAAAAGACTCGATATTAGCCTACAATGTTTTATAAAGCGGCGGAAACTTTTGTGCACTTATTTTGTTCTGTGCCGTAATACCGCGATCAAAATTTGTATAGCCTATATTTCATATATGCAAGGATAAACAGCTGCGTCTTTAAAATTTGCACTAGCCTATTCTTTTGTCATTCTTGGATAATTGGCTCTAGTCTACATGTTTAAACATCAGTTAATTTTATTTTATGCATTTTTTATTGGCTGTTTAAATAAGATTAGATTGAAGGAAGTGAGGTATAGAAACCATGAACGTGATTTTACGAATACAACATGTTCCTGGATCAACATCTTTGTTGATCCTGTAAAAACATTTCAATCAACCAATCATTTGAGAGACACGTTTACAGTTTATGTCAAGTTTTGGCTTACAACCAGGGTTAGGTGCTTCTACATCAGTGTTACTTACCTACACTGTAAAAAAAAAAAAAGATTTTTATCAACTTGGATGTTTAAGTCATTTCACAATGACATTGTCATTTAATGTGACAATCAACTTGGATGTTTAAGTAATTTCAACTTAAATTGCATTAAACTGACTTAAAAAATGTGCTGATTCTTGTACAGTATAACATAAAAAAGTTGAAAATTGCAATGTGAAAACATATGTTGTCATACTTTATTGATCATATAATTTATTTTTATAATTTTTTATAAAATGTTATGGGTAGGGTTAGGTTTGGGGTAGGAATACGATTATGGCTATACATTTACAGACAGGAAAGTTGTTCCAGAATAAGCAAAATATTGATCCAGGAACATCTTACTTGGCGAAATCACGGTGGACCAGAAGCATAGTCTGCATGACATAATCTCTTTCTCCAGCCTACATTTTTTGTTCAATTGGGATCATGAACTGGGATCATGGGTTGACAGTCTGACCTGCATCGTCTCGGCTTACTGAAGCAATATGTGTTTGTTTATGGCTATCACATTGTTATCAGTGACTGAGAATGCGGTGGCAAAATTGGCCCCTGGAGGAGAGACCAAATGAGACTGGAGTTTGTATAGAGTAAACTCAGTAATAGTATGCAGTTTGCTGTTCCTTACCCTATGTAATATTCTGATCATCAGATGAACAGATTTTTGGTAAAAACTTGCTTTTGTGTTGCCTGTTGCAAAATATGTATTAATTGACAATTTAGACCGTTTATACATTTAGTTTGATCCTTGATGGTACTTGGCCTCCACTGCCAGCTTTACCCTCATCATGTGTTTGAGCCTTGTTATATATCTAATCTTAGATAGTAAAAATCTGTCTTTTAAGGATGAATATTTAGTTAGTTAGTTATTTGCTTAGTGTTTGGGTGGTGAGGGGCTAATTTCTTTCTTCTGCTGAACACAATAGAAGACATTTTGAAGAATGTCGGACTCGGTAACCAGACAGTTGATGGACCCCATTGACTTACATAGTATTTCTTTTCCTACTGATGACTTCCATAAATTGTCCGGTTACGGACATTCTTCAAAATATCTTCCTTTGTGTTCAGCAGAACAAAGAAATTCATACAGGTTTGAAACAACTTGAGGGCGAGTAAATGATGACAGATTTTTCATTTTTAAGTAAACTATTCCTTTAATGTCAAATGTTTTGAGGTCCTTTAAACCTGGACTTCAGCCCACTTCCTTCTCAACATATGCATATAATGTGGGAAAATAAAAGACTGTACTGACCACAGACAATAGCTTGTTGGATTTATACCAAGTTCATTGCATGAACATTTGGGTTAATCTCGTCCTTGGCATTTTGAAGACTTATAAGTTTGTAAATAAAGCCGATGGCATGTCCATGCAACTAAAACATGTAAACTCAAAATGCAATGCATGAATTGCATCTATATTCTACAAGATATTGTTGCCAAGTGTTTCTAAAAATGATCCAAAAACATAAAACAGATTGATGGCCCTTTCAATCTGTGTCTCTCATTGGAACTCACCAGACAGTAACTTTCCATTAAGTCACCTCTCTGCACCTGCCCGATTCATTTGTTGATGCCTTGTCTTCATAACATTGTTCATACCATGCTGTCAGAAATAAACATTTTTTCATTTTTCTGTGTTAAATATCTCTTCTGTGATCATGATGTGCTTGTGCTTTTTTGTTTGCACCAGTTTGAATAGAGAACATCATTTTTTATGATTAGTTTGTGATTGTGCTGCTCTCATAATCAGTCTTATCAAATCAAAATGTCACTTTTCACCATCATCTTACTTAACTGAGTGTATCTACTAGATAAAAAAGTAAAATAAAACAATCCACTAATGCCGTCATGGCCATTATTCATGAAATCGGAGAAGGATCATCTTTTTTATATATGTCTCGGCATAGAGTTAGTTAACTCGATGCAATTGTACACATAATGACCTTTCAGCCGTTGTGATGAGTGAAGGTGTTTACCCATGCTAAGTGGTTGTTTTGCATGTCTAGATTGATGTTTAAAGTAGAAACAAACTCTACAGGTGGTACTTAACGTGCTTGGTGTGGAGTGGACACCTTATTGACTTTGTGGACGTTTATTTCTCATGCAGGAAAAAATGCGGAGAGATGCAGAGCAGGCGCTGACTCTGATGTGGCTTCTCTCTTGGATCCCACACAGCATGTGTAAGTGAGCAAAGCAGGACTTTAAAAAAAATCATCAGCCAGTCAATTTAGACAATTGCAATTGTGCACACAGGATATATATTTTTTGGTTGGCCTTTTGTCTATAAACTGTACAGTACATGTGCCGTACAGTTGTGTGCCATTCAGAATTGAATTCCTGTATTTGAATTGATGTCGCTAACAGGGTGCATCTTTTTAAATTCTATATATTGAGTTTAATCAAATATCTATATGTATAGTTGTTAATAATACATTTTATTTTTCAATATGAAATACCCATAAACACACACCATATGGACTATTTCCAGAATTCAATAATAGGGTGTTCTATAATAGGCTTTTACAGATATCATATATCATATAGTCTTCAATTACAATATCTCTCCAGGTCATTCTCCCCCAGGGAGGCCCAGACTAACAAAATGTCGGTCACCTGAGAAAGAGACCTTTACTTGCTGGTGGGAGCCTGGATCCACTGGTGGATTGCCCACTAGCTACCACCTGTATTATAGAAAAGAGAGGTTAGTGCAACCTAAATCACTATTCATCACTGTACCTTTTAACTTGCCTTTAAAAAACAACAACAAAAAAGTTTGTGGTTACTTTTTTCTTTTTCCCTGTATTAATTCATGGACAGCTGCCTCATTGTGTGCTTATTCTGACACAGTTTCGAATGTAGGCTTTGTTTGGCTCAATAATATATCCCATGATTTACTCTATACTCTATTGTTCAAATGTTTGGGGTTGGTAAGACTTTTTAATGTTTTTGAAAGAAGTATTTTATGTTCACAAGATGGCGTTTATTTGATTAAAAATGCAGTTATATTGTGAAACATTATTACAATTTAAAAGAACTGTTTTCTAGTGTAATATATTTTAAAATATTATTTATTCCAGTGACAGCAAAGCTGAATTTTCAGCATCGTTACTCCAGGCTTCAGTGTCACATGATCCTTCAGAAATCATTCTAATATGCTGATTTGCTGCTCAAGAAACATTACTTATCAATGTTGAATGTTGATTTATTATCAGTGTTGAAAACAGCTGATTAAACTTTTTGGGGAAACCCTGATACATTTTCTTTTTTAGGATTTGTTGATGAATTCAAAGGAACAGCATTTGTCTTCATTCTGATACATTTTTGATCACTTTAATGCATCTTTGCTGAAAACAATTTTTTAAAATTAATTTCTTTGAATAACACATTATTGACCATTTTGAACAGTAGTGTATATTTGTAGCTCTCATAATTCTGGAACTTATTTTTTTGTTATTCTCTAAATATGAAAATTTGTACAGCACACACATTTATTAATAAGCACACTAAAGCTAGTATGAGTTCATGTTTACTTATTTTATAACAATACATCTCAGGTTTTGGTTCATCTGTTGTCCAAAAGTTATATCATCAATTTCAACTTTTAAACCATCAATAAACTTTTTCAGCTCCGTGGAAGTCTTTGAATGCCCGGATTATCATAAGGCGGGGGACAATTCCTGTTATTTTGATAAGCGGCACACTTCTATTTGGATCATATACAACATCACAGTGGTGGCCTCCAATACACTGGGAAAAGCCTATTCAGAATCTGTGGAAGTTGATGTTATGGATATCGGTGAGTTCATTTATTGTGTTTACAACATATTAAAATGCATCCAAAAATGGATTTGTTTTCATGTGCTTGCAAAATGCCCCTAGCGTATACTGAGCATGCATGAATGGTTAATGATGTTTTACTACAGAGACCAATTTCAGGGTTGTTTTGACAACAGCCACAGTGCAGCGAGCTGCCTGCTAAATATAGTGTATATTAAAGAGGGATGGGCGACTTCAGTCCTGGAGAGCCACTGTCCTGCAGAGTTTAGCTCCGCAAGGATTCATGAAGACATTTGTTAGATTTTTGAGGTGTATTTGATTAGAGATGGAGATAAACTTCAGCCCTCCAGGAGAGAAGTTGAAGTTGCCCGTCCCTGATATAAAACTCAATGTACTTCTACATAAAGGCACATGCAGCTTAATTTCCTCATGCTGAAACTGTTTATTACAGGACTTTTATTACTATCAGTTAGATCATTCTACTAGACCACAAGGCAGATAATGCTGCATTTGCAATTATATCGTTTAGTTACAATTTCCCCTAAAGCATTGCAGTTCCTGTTAGAAATGTGTGTGCACTGGGCTTATCCATCTGTAACGGTGAGTTAAACGCTGATGACTTTTAGAGCGTCTGAGTGGAATGGAAAAGTACTAAATGGCACTAAACAGAGGCCGCTCTGGCTGACTAGCTGAACAGAATGAGGATGAACAGGTTTGTGTCTTGCATATTGCAAAACTCAAGCCATGTATCGAATATCCCACTGAAGATGCTTGAATGTGCTGGCAACACACAGGGGATTTTTTTAAACTCATTAAGTGTATAAAAACAGTTGTTCAGAGTATGCTTTGTTTTTCAAAAAAAGTTCATCAAGGCTGCATTTATTTGATCAAAAATTCATTAAAACTGTAATAATAATTCACAATATTACTATTTAAATTAACTGTTTTCTGTTTGAATATTAAAACATTGATTTATTCCTGTGATGGCAAAGCTGATTTTTTCACCAACCATTACCTCAGTCTTCAGTGTCACATGATCCTTCAGAAATCAAGAAACATTTCCTGGTATTATCAATGAAAACTGTTGTGCTGCTTAATATCTTTGTGGAAACAGAACATTTCTTTCTTTGAGTCTTTTGATCAATTTAATGCATCCTTGCTGAATTAAAAGTATTAATTTCCTTAAACAACAATTCACTCTTTCAAGAATTTCTTAACTTGTGAATGGTTCTTTTGGTGAACACATCTGTTTTAGAATTAATTTCAAAGTGCTCTTTCTTGTCATTAAATCTTTAAAGGGCCTTGCCCCTTCTTACCTCTCGGACCTTTTGTGTGAACACCGTCAAGCGAGAACTCATAGGTCCGCCAACCAGAGTTTATTAACTGTCAAAGTTCAAATCTAGGGGTGATCGAGCTTTCACCGTAGCCGCACCTCAACCTTTTTCTATTATAAATGCAGCAACAGTTACCAAAGTTAAAAACATATTTTCTCTTTAGCATACAACCTGTGATGTCCTTTATTGTCTGGTGTTTTTTATGCCCTGTTTTACATTCATTATTTCTTATGGTGGGTTCTATTGTATTTTTAATTCATTCTAGTACATTGTACAGCACTGTTGTTGTTTTTAATTGTGCTTTATAAATACAATTGAATTGAATGGTAGTGTACAAGAAGCATAATGAGGAATAGCCATCCATGTAGACCCTATTCGGTTCTTTCCTTTTTTAAGTAAATGTGTTGTTGTCACTGTTCAGTTGCACACTGATTGTAATGGATCATCGTGTCCGTTGTTAACTACCACGCAAACCATGCAAATTCATAGGGCCCCGCAGGCTTGGGGGCCCCTGCTGGCCAAAAGCAATTGACTCAATTCATGACTCCGTTTGACATTATTTATTACCAGGCGGTCCGGATAAGTAGAAAGAAACAACCATGAAGCACACATACCCAAAAGGACCTGAAAAAAAGAAATCCAATGCTGAAAGTAAAAAAAAGAAAAGAAATAAGAAACATCTGATGAGGCTGAAGACCCAGGTCGCACACTGAACAAGCTGTGTCCGCACCGTCACTGCCTGTATTTACTGGCAGCTATAGGGTTGGAAATCGAATCGCATACTTAAGGTCAGGAATCAGATATTTGTTATCGCTTATCGATTCCTGTGTTCACAATTAATGTGATTTTCAACTATTCAAGCGCAAGAAGATGCACTCGCCTCTCATACAGTGTGCAAATACTGAATTCAATTGAGTTCTCTTGCGTTTGAACAGACAAATACACACACAAGGATATTTTGAAAATTTTGTCAGATCTTGACTGAATAACTTTAACTTTACAAAGGATTAATCGATATTTTATTTATTAAAAGAAAACTATATGCAGTGTTATTTTACATTTGATTTATTGCACTTGGTTCAGTTGTATTGATTTGTGCTACTGCTAATTTCTTCTGTTCTGTTATTACTAACAATAATGTCTTTTATTAAACAAACAGTTTAATGGTCTTTATTAATGGTTTGAATATATGTTATAAGTTGTTTTAAACTTAAATCCTATAGGCAAAGTTCCTCGTGTAAGTGTTCTTGAGTTTCTGCTGGGTTTTGTTTGTGGTATTCAGCTGTAACAAAATGTTTTGCAAAAAAACAGTATAAATATGTCTGATATCTAAATGTTTGACATTTATTTATTTATTTTTACCTGAAAAATTGGAATCGATAGGAGTCAGAATTCGCCACAACAGCAGTGGTGATTATAACGTGTGTATGCAACGTGTCTGCCTCTGTTGTAAGCTTTTGAAAGTGGAAGCATATTTTTCACTTAATGGTGAGGGGGATGGCGGGTCCTGACTTTTGCTTAGGGCCCCCCAAAATGGTAAACCCACCCCTGCGTCTGTGCAGTTGAATGTCATTTAAGATGATTCATCTTCTTTCACACAGTGCAGCCTCACCCTCCAGAGAATGTGAATGTGACTTTGATGCAGACCAAGAACAGTCCATTTTTCCTGGTGCAGTGGCAGCCTCCCCATGACGCAGACACCCGCTCAGGCTGGGTAACAATCAAATATGAGGTTCGCTTAAAAAACAGCGGAGACGAGGCGTACAGCAGCAATTGGGAGGTGAGATTCAAATAGTGTCATGGTCACCAAGGTTCTTAAAAAATGTTCTTATGATTTGTAAAACATTTTTATACTGAACTTGGGGTCCATAAATAAAACATAGGATTTTCTTTAACCATCTAAAAATATTCCATATATTTATATGTACATTTGCTTCTAAATGATGAGTGATAAATTAATTATCAATTCATTATGAAAAAGAAACTCTCCTTTTTATATTAGGGGCCCTGGTTTTAAGAAGCTAATTTTTGCATTTCTAAGTTTTGTTTTGATACCATGTAATAGTTATGATCGAGACACATTCTTCTTGTGTTTGTAGTCATATGGTGCTGGAAAACAGTTGGAGTTTAGCATCTATAGTCCTCAGCCGGGAGCAAAGTACGTCGTGCAAGTGCGCTGCAAACTAGACCAAGGCCTCTGGAGTGAATGGAGCCCATCCGCTTTCATCCAGATTCCAGACAGTAAGATGACACCAGCAACAGCAACTCAATCTTTCACACCTTCCAGACATTGTTCTACATTACTGAGCATGTTTAGCCTTACACAACAGTGTGCAGGCTACAGGAAAGTAAAGCATAAATGAGATATAAATAAAGATAATTAAAATAACTAGATTTAGATTTTTGTAAACAATTCTGCCTTTAGACTTTTTAAAGGGGACCTATTATTTTGAAAGTCTTACTAGAATAGGTTTTCATGCTTGAATGTTCAAAAAACTAAATTTGCACATATTTTACATTGTCTGTCCAAAACACTATGTTTAGTTCCCAGCTCTATGAAAAAATGCAATGCGATCTGATTGGTCGGCTGGACTAGTATACTGTGATTGGTCAACCGCTTTGAGTGTGTTTTGGAGATGTCAAATTCTACGCACTACTAATGCAATTCAACCATCTGGCCTTTTTTTGCATATGCTTTGGACGGGAATTACTGTATATAAAGGAGGAATATAAATGACGTTCCCGGTAGAAAACTGAAGACAACAATTGAGGCATTTCAGGGAGTTCGGAAACAGTGCTTAGTTATTGATGTAGAGAATAACTCCCTTTGGAGTGGACTTTGTGCTTTGTAACTCAGGACCCCTTTAACTCAATATACAGCATTAAAGGATGATGATGATGACACTTTAAAGTAAACAAGTCTTTGTGTCTCTTATTTTGCAGCTATGTCTGACACACAGAATGCAGTTATGATCCTTGCGGTCACTCTATCTGTCATAATTTTCCTGCTGACTGCAGGAGTGCTGACAGTCAATATGAAACGGTAAGCATGACATCCTACCTCATCATAATGACACTAATGACAGTGCATAAAAGATAACAGTTTTCCCAGGATTTCCTTTCCTTTGCATGAGAGACAAATTGAACATTAACATAATATTGAATCCACCTTATTTTTCAACAGTTTTCTGATTCACTAGCAACTGTAGGTCAATAACTAG
Source organism: Rhinichthys klamathensis goyatoka (assembly GCF_029890125.1). Classification (NCBI taxonomy): domain Eukaryota; kingdom Metazoa; phylum Chordata; class Actinopteri; order Cypriniformes; family Leuciscidae; genus Rhinichthys; species Rhinichthys klamathensis. Next base: position 6,250,080 of record NW_026606570.1, on the reverse strand, counting down.
ACGAATAACAATGTGTAGTAAATGGTAAAACTATTTGTGCTATAAAACATGTTTCATTACAATAATAAATTAAAATAATATGATAACAAACACAAATACAACAATTTTTTTTTTACATCAAGCAGCATAATGAAATGTTTTTGCTCAACTGAAATAACTGGAAGCGGCTGGTAGCAAAAGTCTTGCACATTCAAGTTAAATAAGACTATGCCCGCTCTTACATTAAAAATAAGTTAATTCTGCATTTTCGCATTCTTCTCTAGGGTGAAGCATTTTTTACTGCCACCGGTTCCAGAACCGAAGATAAGTGGCATAGACACTCAGCTACTTAAGGTACAGTAGACAGTCACTACCATAATTTGTGCATTTCTAGCTTCTTAAAGGGGCCATCTCATGCATTACTTTATTATTTCATTTTCCCTGAGGTTGACTTATAATGTTAGTGCTGTTTTATTTACAATAAAGTGCCTTTAAAGTGCCCCTATTATGCTATATTAAAGGTTCCTCATTTTGTTTTGGAGGTCTCCTATAATATGTTTACATGCATCCAAGGTCAAAAAACACATTTATTTTCTCATAATATACATTGAACATCACCACATTTTTCAATGATTCTCAAACGACTCGTCTGAGGATTCAGTCTCTCTAATACCCTCCTTTCCGCGAGACTGCTCTGCTCTGATTGGCCAGACGGCCCAGTCTGTTGTGATTGGTCTACCGCATGTGTGCGTGTTGGAAGCTAAACGTCCATTACCATAACTGAATATCAGCTCCAGAGGCTTCCTCAGTCTTCAGCGATTGTACACACTGTAAAGACGGTAACGATTTAATTTTAACATATCAATCCGAACGCAAGTCCGCTGATGAAACATGGGAACAACTAGTTTATTAACCCGAACCTCCATCGCAATGACAACCTGAGCAAGACATTTCTCAGTGATGCGCTACTCAGTTTGAGGTACATTATGAGATGTTGGAACTGTAATTCCTCACCGTCACGATTAGTGTATGTCCATCAACAAACCGATGTGTATATTTCTAATTGTATTTTCAGAAAACAGCATCTTCTCGACATGTTAACAACACGAACCAGCTACAGTGTTTTATGGTGGGTCAAAGTAGACGTTGTTCGCGTGCAGCCAGTGAAGACCATAGGCGGACATTAGGGATGTAACGATTCACTCATCTCACGATGCGATACGATTCACGATACTGGTTTCACGATACGATTTTCTCACGATTTTTTTAACAAATGAGATTTAAGACAAAAGTGTCCCTTTTATTATTTCTCAGACAAAATGCTGCACATTTCTTTTTAATTTAAAATATATTTGTCAAAATATAAAACTACATTAAAAAAATTCCCTTCAAGGTTGTTTCAACTCAGTCTTTTGGTCAAGAGGCTGGACACTGGTACCTTCGCACACTATGTAAAAGACTGTAAAATTAGTAGTACCAGATTGGTAGGGGTTTTAGTCCGTGAGGCGGGGAGAAAATTGGTATCAAAAAGGGCACCAATTCTAATGGTTATTTTTCAAAACAGGCATGCCCCCTGACCACAAAAATGCATGATAGCAGTGCCATGTAGGTAGCTTAAGCCTTAAGGTATGAAAAATACCAATTTTACATTTAAATGTGCTGAAAAATTCTAATTATGCAAACTAAATCTCAACATTGATAAACTGTTATATTGACATATCTATTGCTTTAGATCTTCTCTTTTATGATGAGATATCACTGTGAAATTAAAAATAAAATAAAATATATATGCTCTTTAGGACAGAAAATATATTTAAAAAAAAGGAAAATATAACACAATTTTGGAATTATATTAACACAAAATAATATTTTGTGCAAATATGGTTCAATATATCTCCCTTCGCACGGTCATATGTATTGCGTAGCTATACGCTATGGGGAACCAACCCAATAACGCTGTGCTATGATAAGAGCAACGACATCTTCTGATGTCAGGATGCTTGCATAAGGGTCCGAAGCAAGGGCCTTTTGGCATGACGTGTTGAACGGGCAAAAGCCCTAATTATGATGGGCCTGGCTCACTGAGGCTGACTTCATCACACAGAAAGGATATGTGCCTGCAGTGCAGGGACTTCCAAGTTATAAAACCTGGCGTAGATGGACTGCGAGGACCAGCCGGCCACTATACATATATCGCCAATAGATACTCCACTGGACCATGCCCAGGAGGAGGCCATGCCTCTAGTGGAGGGAGCTGTGATGCCTATGGGGCATTGCAGGCCCATAGAGGCATATGCTAAAGCCATAGCATCCACCAGCCATCGGCATAATCTTTGCTTTGTGATCAAGCACTGTGCGACCACCGAAGCTCATAAAGAGCTGCTCTGACTGTTTGTACTGAGCGGAGCGTCTGTACCGGGCAAAGTAGGTGTTTTTGTTGCTCATCTTCCGATGTGGGAAGAGCAGATAGAGTGATCATTTGTGCTTTAAACAGGGTTGAATGAGTTTGGAGAAAAGTATCAGTGACACCTCACATAGGTTTGGGTCCTGGTGAAACTTCACATAGATTTGGGTCCTGGTTTCTTGCTGAGCACCAGCCAGAGAACACAGACCACTTAAGAGCATAGAGGTGTCTTTGTGGACGGAGCTCTAGCCTCGTTGATTGTGCTCAGGACACTCGCTGGGAGCTCCACAAGCTCCCGTCGAGGGGCCACAGATTGAGGGCCCATAGTTTGGGACGGGGGGTGCCAAATCTTCCTGTTCGCCTAGGTCTTTCCTCAGCGGTATTGGCCATGGGGCTGCTGTGAGCAGCAGAATCAACTCGGGGAACCAAGGTTGGGTCCGCTAGAGAGGGGCCACTAGTAGGACTGAGTGTCTGCCCTCCCTGATCCTCTTTATGACCTGAGGGAGGAGCAATACTGGAGGAAAGACATACAGGGGAAGGCTGGGCCATTCATGGGCCAGCGCATTCCTGCTTTTCGAGAAAAATATTGGGCAGTGAGAGTTGTCTTTGGAGGCAAAGGATTTGACCTCCACCCTCCTGAAAACACTCCAAATAATTTGAACTGTTTGGGGATGGAGGGTCCATTCCCCTGGGGACACATTGCCCGGGGACAGCATATCTGCTTCCTGGTTCAGTTTCCGTGGAACATGCGTTGCTCTCAGCGAGCGCAGGTTATTTTCTGCCCATAAGAGGAGACTTCTGGCCAGTTCGTACAGTCGTCTCAACCTGAGCCCCCCCCCCCCCCTGGCAGTTTATATAGGACACTACTGTTGTGTTGTCCGTGTGGACCAGGACATGGTGACCTGACAAACGTGGTAGAAAGGTTTTAAAACCACCAGCAATTCTAGGCAGTTGATATGAAACTGTCCCTCCGTGCTGGTCCAAGCTCACCCCTGACTCCAAGAGACTGGGTTTCGACCAGGGCTCTGGTGCAGCCGTGGTTTACCCTGATATAGAGATGGCTTTAGCGCCATGATTGGGGGGAAACCTGTGGTTTTAGCCAGTACTGCAGTATGTGTAGCATACTCTGCGGACGTACTTATGAAGCAGAGACCATGAGGCCTAGCATCCTCAGAAAGGTTCTGCGGGGACTCTTGGTCCCCGCTCTAAACAAGCTTGCGAGTCGCTGAATAGCCAGAGAGCGTTTGTTCGATAGCCACGCCCTCATTGCAAAATTCATTCTTACCTGTTAAACGGAGGCATTTACAGACTGGTCTTAAGTTTAAAACAATGAGTTAAAGCTGTACACCACTATGTTTTCTGCAAAAAAAATAATCACAATAACAATATTTTTTAAACAAGTTAAAATTTCGACAAAATTCCAACCTAGATATCACCAAGTATGAATGTTTTGGTACCAAAAATAATGAATTATAGAAATAACCGGCCGTAAATGGAATTTGCCAAATGTTTGGGGGGTCAAACATAAAATTGGTGATTTTTTTACCTTAAGCTACCCACTAAGAATTGCTATCATGCATTTTTGTGGTCCTGGGACATCCCTCTGTTGAATAAAAAAGAGTAGCATTGGTGCCCTCTTATGAGACAAATTTCTGAAATTTGGGGGTTTGCCTCATGGACTATTTTACATTGTAATAAAGGCAAGATTCTAATTTTGTTATAATTTTTATCATTACACTAGTAAGAGTAAAAAAAAACACATTTAGAGAAAGAGATAGTAAAATAAAATACAACACCTGGTTGCCACGGAAACACTGATGCACCTTGTGATCTCCGTGGCTCTCGCAATTGTAGTATTAATGACTTTTACATGAAAACGGAGGTGACTGGTGCTTCTCACGGTGGTGATTATTATTAGTCTACGGAAAGTCAAAATGCCGCCACACCTCTGATTTGAATGAGTCAACGTCAACATCTATGCTTGCCGTCGCCATGTCTACTGTTTGACGGCGCGTGCACACCAGTCTATGGCACACACTGGTGCGGGGCGATCGGAGCAAACCGAGCGTTTTCATTCCTATGGAAGTTGAGCTAGGCTCACACAAGACCAAGTTCCATAAATGAAGTGAAAACACTCGCTATAGCTTCACGGCAGTGTGTGCTCGCTGCTATTGTGCTTGTAAAGCGAGGTTCACAACTTCACAGTAGGCTATATAGTAAACGCGCCCTGCTGTTTAAATCGTGTATCGCGATTCGTTTAAAGGGATACTCCACTTTTTTTGGAAATAGGCTCATTTTACAACTCCCCCAGAGTTAAACTGTTGAGTTTTACCGTTTTTGAATCCATTCAGCCGATCTCCGGTTCTGGCGGTACCACTTTTAGCATAGCTTAGCATACATCACTGAAGTGGACAAGACCATTAGCATTTCTCAAAAAAAAATGACCAAAGAGTTTCGATATTTTTCCTATTTAAAACTTGACTCTTCTGTAGTTATATCGTGCACTAAGACCGACGTAAAATGTAAAGTTGCGATTTTCTAGGCTGATATGGCTAGGAACTATACTCTCATTCCTGCGTAATAATCAAGAAACTTCACTGCCGTACCATGAGTGCAGCAGGCGTAATGATATGACGCAGCGCCTGAAAATAGTTCCGTTGTGTTGAAGGAAGGTGGCCTATTTTCAGGTGCTGCGTCATATCATTACGCCTGCTGCACTCATGGTACGGCAGTGAAGTTTCTTGATTATTACGCAGGAATGAGAGTATAGTTCCTAGCCATATCAGCCTAGAAAATCGCAACTTTACATTTTCCGTCGGTCTTAGTCCACGATGTAACTACAGAAGAGTCAAGTTTTAAATAGGAAAAATATCGAAACTCTTTGGTCATTTTTGTTTCAGAAATGCTAATGGTCTTGTCCACTCCAATGATGTATGCTAAGCTATGCTAAAAGTGGTACCGCCAGAACCGGAGATCGGCTGAATGGATTCAAAAACGGTAAAACTCAACAGTTTAACTCTGGGGGAGTTGTAAAATGAGCCTATTTCCAAAAAAAGTGGAGTATCCCTTTAACATTTCAACCGACTTGAATCGTCACACATTTTTATCGATTTTCAACCGGTTGCGAGTGAATCGTTACATCCCTAGCGGACATTATGCAAATGAGTTACCGCATTACGTATATGTCACAGAGGTGAGACTAGAATTCCTGACGACTCGTTTAGCCGGATCAGAGTCGATTCTTTCTTTTGGGAGACAATAACTTTATTTATCGTGCACTTTCAATTTTGAAGATCGTTTACATGCACAGACAGCTATATTACACACTGCATGAAAGTTAATATCTGAAAAAGCACAATAGTGGCACTTTAAGACTTTAATGTAAACACTCCCTTTGCCATGCTGTGGGTTTGCTGTTAAATCCAATATCGTTTTTTAACTGAAGTTTGTATTACATCGTGAAAGTTTCACAAAACAATCTGTACTGAGGTTTTCTTCTTCGTTCTATCATGGTCACAAAAAAATAAACATTTCCAACTGACAATGAATTGACCCCACAAAACTGCTGTGCCAAAATACAAAGGTCATTTTACTTCTCGTTTCACAGAGTGGGAAGTCTGAGGAGATCTTCAGTGCTCTGGTTACTCTGGGATATCCCCAAATAGCCCAGAGCTTAGACCGTCAGGTGGAGTATCTCGTGGTCTCTGATAATGATGAGGAAACGGATTTTGATAGCAAAGCTCATCTTGAGTACCAAAAGGGGAAAAACGGTCCCGCAGAAACTGCACAAAACAGCATCCAGATCGCATGGAACAGCAGTCAGGGGCTAAAAACTCACCATGGGACTGTCTCCAAACAGCTAAGTTCCACCATCAGTGTCCTTGAAGATCTTCAACAACGACTTCACCTTGATTCCAATGGCTCGCCAGTAAAAGCTCAGGACCAAAACACTCGAATGATCTCTGATAGCAAATGTGAGCACGTCAGCATCACACCTGGTGGATTTACAGGCTACGTTGAGGTTGACGAAGAGAAACGAGACCAAAAGCCCCTGGTAGGGGAGGACTACAGTATGGTCAGTGACGTTAACAGTGATAATATCCTTGTACTACAAGAAAGCATCCCTGTACAGGGACACAAAGAAGTCAAATGTGACAAAACATCTGCAGCCGAGGAAACTGGAGGTGTCATCGAACCTCTGGGATACATGGAAACCGTGACAACATTTTCAAGTGGATCTTGACTATTTTGTGACTTAAAATGTAGAGGTTTGGGACTATTTTGTCTTGTAGTGTCCTGTTCAAACTATCAAGCACTTTGTTAGTAGAGATGTGAGAAGGGTTATTTCAGAAATCTGTGGTGTGTTTCCCATACAATGATATTAAATGGCTGCTTAACTGCCATAGTACAATGCAATCATTGGAGAAATTAACTAGCTAGTCATGATTGTTTCCCAAAACCACTATTTTGTCATTCGAACTACGTTGGCTCAACAATCTAGAATTGTGTGGAGTAATAACTTCTGCTAATTAATCGGTTCATGATTGAATTAATGTCAGATTATTGCTGTAAGTAGGGATCATGGCATCTGAGGACTAAATCAGTATTTTAGTTTGCCATTATTTTGCTTATTTCCTAATGTCTGATTCAATCATGGGATGCTTGAGCACATTCACTCATGCTCACTTCAAAAACTGTGCTTTCATTCTCTTTCCAAACAAAAATTTCAACTCTGAAGTTTGTATACACTCACCGGCAACTTTATTAGGTACACCTGGAGTCAGTTTCAGTATAGTGAACCCATTTGAGATGATTTGAGCTTTGTGAAACGGTGCGTTATCCTGCTGGAAGTAGCCATTAGAAGTTGGGTACACTGTAGTCACTGTTGCCTTTCTAACACCTCTAATCATTTTGGCGCTTCTCTTCTGACCTCTGGCATCAACATGGCATTTTTGCCCACAGAACTGCCGCTCACTGGATATTTTTCAGACCATTCTCTGTAGATATGCAGACGCACAACGCGTGAAAACCCCAATAGATCAGCAGTTTGTGAAATACTCAGACCAGCCCGTCTGGCACCAACAACCATGCCAAGTTCAATCACTTAAATCACCTTTCGTCCCCATGTCTCAGTTTGAACTTCAGCAGATCTTCTTGACCATGCCTTAATGCATTGAGTTGCTGCCATGTGATTGGCTGATAAGATATTTGCCTTATTGAACTGGTGTACCTAATAAAGTGGCCGGTGAGTGTATATATGGAATTAAAGATATATATTGTACTACATTACCTTGCTTATTTTGCTCGAAAAGTCCATGTCATTTATAACAAGAAACTAGCTTGTAACTACAGGTTAAGAGCCGTACTTCCAACCATACAATTTTGTTTGCGAATACTTGTTGGAACTATGATTTTGGAAACACCAAGTCATTGAACTAAGTTGTTAACGACAAAACTTGCAACCATAGTTTGCTAACAATACTGTGAAATGCACCCCTTGTTGTGTTGTATCTGCACAACTACAGCTACAGCAATGGGTCGAAAAGGAGATTAAAAGACAGCATCATTCTTAACCTTTACAAATCGACCAAAAGCTGTTAAAAAATACCCCACTAAAAATAATTATATTAATTGTTAAACCTCTCGAAATGTTTCAACCTACTACCTCATTGCAGACATACAAAACACCACACTGGAGTTTCACCACTCTCTCTAAAGACCTGGCACTTTTCTTAATGCTTTTGCTGCTCCTGATCTTTTAAAGTTGATTGTTGTTAAGCATTTTTTATAGTTAATATGCAGACATGAGCCTTTTGTATATTTATTCACAATGATACTATGAATATAAAAAGTGTGAGATTTCTTTGGTCAAAACAACTAATGATTTTACGGTGTATTTATTGAACTAGATCTACTATTTGTGTCGCTCACAATCCTTTTTATTTATACTTAATTTAATCTTGATTTAACACTGATTCAATGTAAAAATTTTGCCTAAGCAAACTGTGAATGCATCCTTCTGATATACAACTAAATGAACTTGGAAACTCATAAAGACAATAACAAGAATTAAGACTAATGTCAAATAGATTAGGTCTGTGTAAAGCGCTGGCACGAACGGTTTGTCAAAGCCTTACTGCTGTCAAAGCTTAACCAAACACAAGGGTAGTGAGCCCAGATTGGTCTGGCAGGTCTTTGATGTTTTAAAAAAAATTAATTATATGGACCGCCTCAGAGGAGCTAGCTATAGTTACGGCGGCAGACATAGACGGGTCAGCTGGTCTCATCATGGAACATTTATGGTCTGCAGTGGAGCAGTAAAGAATTACTTTAAGTCAAACATTGACTTAACACTGTGCAAGGACAAACATTCGGTTCAGCATGAAAGAAAATTACTGTTGTGCAGCTTTTTTGTTTAGCTTAAATTAGAATGTAAGGCATTTGATTTCGTTTTTTTAATACCACCCATTGTGGTACATACTGCATTAATTTTGTTTGTGATGTGACGGTGTGAGCTCAAGACGTTTGAATATGATGTTGTGGAAAATTATTGTTAGCACAGAGGTGAATTGTTGTTTCTAGCATGAGCTCCTCACATTCTTTCACTGACAATGGCATGTGTAATGCAGTTTTCTATCCACTGCTGGACAAAGTCCATAGACACTTGCTAAAAGGTTAGGAATTGTTTTATTTTGAACCATTTCAATAAACACCAGTTTTGCATTTCATGTCTTAAGCTAAAATAAAAAAGTTATAATCAAAAAGTTGAACATTTTCTTAGTGAAATTCATGAAACAGTTAGAGAACTGATTCGGCCAAGAATTTGTGGTTTATTCCAGATCAGTTAACATTCTTTTCACATTCACAAGTAGCCTATAAACATAAATTTGTAGACCTAAGTCAGATGTTTGTGGTAGGGATAGATGTGATGGTGTTTCATTTGATAATGAAATTTAAAGTTCATCCAAAAATGTAAATTCTCTCATAATTCACTCACCCCAATGTCGTTCCAAACCCATAAGACTTTCATTCCTCTTCAAAACACAAAGATATTTTTAATAAATCCTGAGGGAAAGTCCAGGCGAGCAAAACTTTTACACAAAAAAAAGTTCATGAAGACATAAAATAATCCATATGAATCAAGTGGATTACTGTTTTTATGTGCTTTTATATGTGTGTTAATGTTTACATGTGAATAAAAATCTAAATTAAATTTGTTCATCAAGTAAAGTGATCGTGTCTCTTCAGAAGACAATGTCTTTATGACCTTTGCTAAGTTTTAGGTTAATGGACAGACAAAAATCTCTTTTTATTATTTTTTAACATGAACCCTTAAAGCACTACATAGGCTATACATTTCTGACATCTATGAAATTTATATTGGTATTCCAAAGACAAGGCATTTCAGACACAAGATCATTTATTGCAATGAATTTATTGCAAATACTGGAGAAAACTCTAAAACCTTCACAATCACAATGTTTTGGTCCCAAGGTCAACATTCTGAAACTACACAGAAGCAGGGCAAAAGGTTTATATGTGAAAAATAGTGTTACTACCGAGTGAAGTTGTGAATTGTTAGCTCTATGCTACATGAATATACCATAAACTCGACTACACAACTGCATAACACACACATTCCCTATTAACTGCAGCCGATAGCATAAAGACATAGAGCTAAACTCACATTGAGAGATTTAAGGAGAACCACCTCAAGAACTCAGTATTAATGGATTAGCTAGTGCTGAGGAACAGCCAGAGGAGGGTTAATAAATTTAAAGTGGAGACTATGATTTAGGTAAGTGATGTTTAATAAGTTCTAGGACTAGGAGGGAGAGGTATTCCTACAAACAGTTCACGGTCGTAACAATCATTCGCTTATGAGTCTTCAGGATTAAACGGCAACCTGCCAATAATGATGATACGTGGGCTGCAAACACAGTGGTCATGATCAGTAAAATTGTGCATTCAACATAAGCAAAATACATTTGATTTACAAATGTAAACATATACATAAATTAAGTGGTTTAGATCATTCCTATGATTTTATCAAACTATTACACTCATTTGAATAGAAATAGAGGGACATTGGCTATTTGCAAAAATATTCACCATTCATTCACACTATGGAAACATCAAACTAAGTATGATTTCTATAAGAAAATATGTAGTCAAGGGCTGTTCGCTATTATCAGCTGTATTGCCTCTTGATTTAATACACCATTCCAGGTCACAGGAAAATATGTTTACATTTTTTAATAAAATCCTCTAGACAGGCACATTTGGTATTTCAAGCTATTCCTGACACATCTCACAACAAGGTGCTAGAGGCTCACATGGGGTTGGAAACACGGTAGTGGATCCGTTTCCGTGTCACAGAAGCATGATCCGACACTGCAAAAAAACAAAAACTATTTTTTTTGCCTCTTGCCTCATTCGTCTATGAACTTCCATCAACTTCCTTCATCATCTTCCAGCAGCTGCTCTGAACCAATGGAAACGGATGAAAACTGGTCCTCGAAATTCAGGAAAGGGTGGTTGTAATTTTTCTCAAGCATTTTCCTCCAGATTTTAACTGTGAAAAGAACAGATTAAAACCAATGGGTGAATCAAAATGCAGTGAGCAAATCATTCTTATACATTATTACTTTTCAGATCAAAATATGTAAATAAATGATTAGCACGTTAATGATGCTTTCAAAAAGTCCTTCCAAGCGGATTCATCAATATTTGGCTAACGTGACTTATGGTAATGGTCGTTTCCGACACTCTCTGTAAGCTGTAGACCAATCACAACAGACTGGGCCATCTGACCAATCAGAGCAGAGCAGTCTTGCAGAAAGGAGGGGTTTAGAGAGACTGAATCCTTTATCAAACAGTTTCAGACACTAGCTACGTTTACATGGTCACCTTATGTTTAATCAGAATGAATTCATTCTGATTGATGAATCCGAACGTAGTGTTTACATGAACACTAAATAAAGTGTTCGGGTTGATGTGCGGGTTTATATGTCACAAGCTTTTAATTGGAATGGCTTATGTCATGCGCACACTGCACAAATATAGAAAATTCTGCTGTTTGCGCATACTACTCTAATTGCTGCTTTTCTTTGATTTCGGGTCCCAATTAGGAGACGACCAGCGCATAAACTGTTGTGCCATGTCGCTTATATTAATCAAGCAGTAAAAACGACCATTCCCGTGCCCAAAACAAAGCAGCGTCTGTGGATGAGAGTCCCAAACAAGGACTGGTGGGACGTTGTCTTGCTCCACTTCAAAGATGATGAGTGGAAGGAGAATTTTAGAATAACACAACAGTCATTTATGATGCTTCATTCATTCAGCTCGTTCCATACGCCATTTCTACTTCATTGCACATGCGTAGTACTTTTCAGTTTCGTTTTCAGTCTGATCAAGTGTTTACATGTCCTCTTGATCGGATTTCAAAAGGTTTAAAACCACCCCTTGCAATCCGAATGAATACGAACGGATCTGACCAATTCATTCCGATTGACGTGGTTACATGTGACTTTTTTATATCCCGAATCCCGATTGTGCTAGTAGTCCGATTACAATCGGATTATTAGGGTCCATGTAAACGCAGCTACTGTTAGAAAAGCGGTGATGCTGCAATGTATATTATGAAAAGATTCAAGTGTTTTTTAACCTTGGATGCATGTCAACCTATTGTAGGAGACCTCCAAAACAAAATTAGGAACCTTTAAAATAGCATAATAGGGGCACTTTAATTTCACTGTGGCCCTTGTTAGTTAAAGGGTTAGTTCACCCAAAAATTCAAATGCTGTCAGTAATTACTCGCCCTCATGTTGTTCCAACCCCGTAAGACTTTCGTTCATCTTCGGAACAGTGGCTCAACCTTAAAGGGATAGTTCACTTTGGAATTATTTTTTGGTATGTTTTAGCTTACCTCAAGGGCATCCAAGATGTAGGTGTCTTTGTTTCCGCTGTAGTTTCAATTTTGATATTTTTAGGTCAAACCGTTCTTGTCTGTCAGTCATATAATGCAGGTCTATGGTCACCACCTCAAAGAGCATGCACAGAGAAGTCCAAATTAAACATGATTTAATGACTCGTAAATGTAAGTACACATTGATGGCCTAAGACACGAAACGAGCGGTTTGTGTGAGAAAAAGAACAGTATTTATATAGTTTTTGCCTCTTGTAAACACAGCCACGTCCAAGTGATCTGAGGGCGCTTCGGTCTTTTCCGGCAAGCACTGGAAAGCGCCGGAAGTGATCTCTCGCGCGTGTACGTCAATCATACAATTTTTTTCTTTTTTTTTTCCTTTCTTTTGCGACGGTTTAAATATCCCGGATAAGCGCAAATTAGTACCATTTTAATTAGCTGTCTTACCTACAATCTCTGTTCTGTGTAAACAATGAGTGGCGCGAGAGATCACTTCCGGCGCTTGCCAGAAAAGACCGAAGCGCCCGCGCCCTCAGATCACTTGGACGTGGCTGTGTTTACAAGAGGTAAAAACTATATAAATACTGTTCGTTTTCTCACACAAACCGCTCGTTTCGTGTCTTAGGCCATCAATGTGTACTTACATTTACGAGTCATTAAATCATGTTTAATTTGGACTTCTCTGTGCATGCTCTTTGAGGTGGTGACCATAGACCTGCATTATATGACTGACAGACAAGAACGGTTTGACCTAAAAATATCAAAATTGAAACTACTGCGGAAACAAAGACACCTACTGTACATCTTGGATGCCCTTAAGGTAAGCTAAAACATACCAAAAATTAATTCCAAAGTGAACTATCCCTTGTATCCCCGTTTGTTCACGTAGTGTAACAGCGCAACGCTACGTCAGAACGTAGGCTCACTATTGAGCCACTGTAGACTATTTTAACAATGTTTTTATTTACTTTCTGGGCCGGCAAGTTTCAATTACAATAGAAGCCTATGGAGGAGTGAGACAGCTCTCAGATTTAATCAAAAATATATTAATTTGTGTTCCGAAGACGAAAGAAAGTCTTACGGGGTTGGAACAACATCAGGGTGAGTAATTACTGACAGAATTTTCATTTCTGGGTGAACTAACCCTTTAAGAAATGCGTCAATTCCAGAGAATTCACATTTTCAGTTCTCATTTTAGAGAACTTTGAGCACACATTGTGTAAAAGAATCTAATTTCATCAATTTTGTGTAGATCTTACACAATATCTGTACACTACACATTTCATCAATCACTGATACAGTTTCACAAAAACTCTTGGGGCAATTCATGGCTGGCATACCTATAAACAAAGCAAATAAGTTACCGGTACACATTTAAGAGTTACGAGTATTTTAACAGAGTAGTTAACTAAGAGAATATTGAAACAGTATTGCACGCAAAAGCAATGAATTCACACTATTTTTAGGTTTTTAATTAGGACGTACTGTACTCTGGCTCCTCTGTTCCAGAAGGTTCTCCCGACGGCTCCACCTCCTGTAGCTCCTCCTGCTGTTCCTGCGATTCTGTCTCCGGATTTGCAATCATCACCTCATAGGCTTTCCTGGCCTCGGCTGATAACTCAATCATTTTGTGATAAAGGTCCTGTGGCCATGAAATAATTACATGTACAGGAATCAGCAAAATTCACTGAATTAATACAATCAGTTAAGTATAATGACTTATTTTAAATTTACAGTAATGCCACTCAAGATTCTTAACAAGAATCAACAATATTTACCACAACTACAACCAGAAACCTCTAGTACTCACCTGTGCGCCATCGTAGTTAAAGATCCCCACCAAGCTGACGGGGACGGCTTTATTAACACAGCGGCCCAGCGCCTTTCTCGACAAGGCAAACACAAACGGGACACCTTGATCCCGGCATGTGTCAATGATAGTGTGAAGAGCCTCATCTAGACCTCCTACATTAAAACAACAGGCCATCAATCAGCAACAACATACAAGCTGCAACATGAATCATGTGAGTTTGTGCTAAGTTCACGCTACCTTTGGACTGTATACGTTCACAGTTGGGCGAGATGATAACGCACTTGACCTTCCTGAGTTTGAGGTGTTTCAGCACCTCTCGTAGGCCCATGACCAGCCTGCGCTTCATCCTGGCCTTCATGGGGTCTTTCTGATAAAGACGATCCTGAAACCTCACCAGCTCCTTCAGTAAGCTGCTCACACATTCATCTACGTCTTTTCTAAGCACTTGGTTGCAGTAGCTGTAGAAATAGAAGAAAACTATGTTAACTACAAATGAATAATAATAATTATTATTATTACTACATTTATTTTCTTCCATCACTTGAAAAGATGTGAATTTCAGGACACAGACATTAATTTCATCATGTCTTAGTCTTTTTGGGAACATATCTTGCATATCTTTGAGAAACAAAACTATAACCTAGGGGTGGGCGATATACCAATAGAAAGGATTAACGGCTAGAAATTTGTCAACCGATAGAGATTTTGGACTATTGTCTCTATCGCGGTTACGCGCTTGTGTAACGTTTCTGTGCTGCGTGCGTGTCACAAAAGCTTAACGTTTGCATTCGATTTAAGCATTATGGTTTAAAAACAAGTGATTTTAAACCGTTGAAGCCGCGAAAGACCACTCATTTTGCTATATTCGCGTACTGTCTGTTTCTGAGTGCTGTCTAGGCGAACGTGAAGCCGCTGTGTGTACTAAACGGAGTTATTTTTGACGCTTTATTGGCCTTGAATGGTTTAATACTCTCACAAAATGCCTGTCTTCACAAGTATCGTAGTAAACAGTCATAACAGTTGCGAAAGGAAACGCATGTGTAACTGTATAATGGATCCGGGCAGCTCTTAAAGTGACAGCCCAATATTCCTGGTATCTGTCATTCATGTTCATCAAACAACAAAAGAGAAAATCACTCACTGCTCTTGACAAAAACACTTTTTGTAATTTTAACAAGAACAATGTATATTTAATTTACACATTGAAGACCACGCAGTGTTTTCTTTATAAATTTGACAACTTTATACAATTTATGTAGCATTTCTTATTTAGCGCTTGAATTTTTTCAGGTAGGACTATTTTAGTTGTCCTATTTTAAAATTGTCCTATTGCTTGTAATTAATTAATTTGTTCTTATTTTATAACTTAATGTTCACATGTCTTCAGTAAGCTGGAGTTTTTTTGTTGTTGTTTTTAGTTAGGCTAGTATTAGTTTGTGATATTGACATTGGTGACAAGAATTATGAAATTATGTCTATGGTATCTCAAATTTGTATATTACAAAAACCTTATTTAAAGCAAAAATGACTCTATCGTCATGATATACATTGTTATAGTGTATTAAAAAGACTCATATCGTGATTATAAGATTTTGGTCATATCGCCCACCCCTACTATAACCAAAACATAACATTGATTTTCTTACTCTCTGAACTTCCTGCTGTGGATTTTGGGAAGATTGGGATTGGAATTGGGATTCCAGGATTTTAGTGTTGCATTTTCTGGCACACTGTCATCCAACTTGTGATCAGATGGCGAACCAGGCTGGTCACACTCTGACTCCTCAGTACCAACGAGTCCAGGGTTCTCATCTATATCTGATACAGATTGTGAACATACTTCCATACTTGTGAGAAGATGCTGATCATTGTCAGGCAGGCTCGTTTCAGAAGGATTCTCACTATTACTAGTTTCCTTTTCAGCAGCTTCAGTGGATACTCGGGCCGGGTCTCTCTCCTCCAGCAGGCGGTTCTGTTTTCTCTCCTCTCTCTCCCGAAGAATGACCTCAATTGTTCAAAACATCTTTTAGAATGCTTATTAAAAACAGAGAGATTCAAAATGCACTGAATTGTTTTTTTTAAAGGTGTGTGATTTCTGCACTAATAACAGCACCAAATATAAATGATAATTCTGTTTGACGACACCAGTGGCACAGAAATGACACACTGCACCTTTAAATGGACACTGGACTCACTCTTTTGAGAGGTGTTGGTTTTTTCGCCTTGGGAACTTCTCGCTGTTTTCCCTTCTTCACTAAGGGACAAGTGGAGTCCAGCGGGTTGTGCGGTGTTTTCTCTTGCTGCCATTGCTTTTTCTGAACTGAAGTTTCTTTGTGGACTACAGGTAGAGCTCCTCCAACTAACACATCAACAATAGTATTTGTTATATTCGACGTGGTGACTAACATCATGGTGTCCTATGAAGTCTTTAAAGGGTTAGTTCGCCCAAGAATGAAAATTCTGCCAACATTTACCCACCCTCATGTCGTTCCAAACCTGTTTGACTTTTGTAAATCTTCAAAACACAATTGAAGATATTTTTAATTAAATCTGAGAGATTTCTGTCCCTCCATTGAAAGTCTATTCACCCAGAACTCTTGACGTTTCAAAACGTTTATAAAGAGAAAGGAAACGTAATCCATATGAATTGAGCGGTTTAATTCGAGTCTTCTGAAGAGACATGATCAATTTATATGAACAGATTCTAACTTAGGCTTTTATTCACATATAAACATTGATCAGCAAATGTACATAGAGTAGAGTGCTCAAATTTGGTAAAATGGAAGCTCAAACGTGCTCGCTTGATGCATGAGAACCAATGAGGTTCATTCTCGCGTCACGCCAGCACGTTTGAGCTTTTGCCAGAACCAATGAGGTTTGTTCTTGCACATAAAGCAAGTGCGGTTGAGCTTCTGTTTGCTTGCTGATCAATGGCTTCATCCGAAATCGCATACTTCCCTACTATATAGTAGGCGAAAACCAGTAAGTATGTCCGAATTCACAGAACTCATAAAAGATTAGGCAAAAAGTACCCGGATGACCTACTACTTCTGGCGAGATTCTGAAGTGTGCATCCAATGGACAGTTTACTATCCCATGAGGCCACGGGAGAGGATTTGTAAATGCAAGTGAAGCGGTGTAACTGACGCTGGAAAGTCAAATGATAATGACAACATGGCGAATGTAGTACGTCCGTATTACATTCATACTATATAGAACATACTTTTTTTTAGCAGTCATGAAGTAATTACGTATTCAAAAGAAGTACCTACTTAAGAGAGTATGAGATTTTGGACGCAGTCAATTTATTTATATGTGAATAAAAGCCTTAGTTAAATCAATTCACCTTCAGAGGAGTTGGATTAAACCGCTCGATTCATATGAATTAATTTTACATTCTCTTTATGAACCGTCTGTGTTTTGGGTGAATAGACTTTCAATGGAGGGACAGAAATCTCTCAGATTTCATTATAAATATCTTGATTTGTGTTTCGAAGATGAACAAAGGTCTTATGGGTTTGCAACAACGAGCAGATGATGACAGAATTAAAAATTTTGGGTGAACTATCCCTTTAAATGCATTACACCAACCAGAAAAGCAACAAAAAAAAAGTGTCTCCACTTATAATTCTTACCGGAAAGTGTTACTGGTCGCTGATCTTGTTTAGATTTTTGAGACTGTTGCTTCTGCTCAAGAAATGCCAGCATGTTTCCAAGGTCAAGCTGTACAGGAACCTTTGACTTTTTCTGACTAGTCTGATGAGATAAGATAAGAATCAATTACAATGTGCGACTGTCTCGTTTTTCAGAAAAATCATTTAGTGATTCATTTTACATTGCATGGTATTGTCAAGTTCAATCAGATTTAACTGTACACCCTTATACATGATGGACAGAGTGTTTTGTTTTGCAATTGCACTGGAAACAGACACCAACCTGTGTTTTCTTAGCGTCACCGGAGGCATAAGCGGGTGTAGTGGCTTTGTGTTTTATCCCTGGGTGTAGAGACAATCGCTCTTTTTGTGCTTCTGAATGTCCTTTGAGTTCCTGAATCAATGTAATTACAGATGATACAATAAAGCATGTGCATATCAAACATTTTATTTGAACTGCTGGCATCACAATGTGCTCAGGCCAAAAGAGTAAACTCACAAATGCAAGCGACAGGTCTGGAAACTCCTCTTCATCCTACAAAAACAACACTTAGATAATCACCATTATGCTTCTAATGTGGGTTAACGATCAAACATAAGAAAATGAAGGGTGAAAAAAAGCAATATTTCAACAATTAAAATGAAATATTATCAAAGTGCAAACCGGTGAGCTTCTAAAACCAATGTATACCAGTTATTTTAGTATTATTTATATACCATTATATGTACTTTTTATTTTCAATTTTAATTTTAGTTTCAGTTTGTGCATTTTTGTTCGTTTTTTATATTTCTATACACCTTTAGTTTTAGTAATTTTAGTACATCATCTTGAACTAATGTCAGTTAGTTGCCAAGGCAAAGCATCTTTTTAAAGTTTTTCATCTAATGTTAATATTTTATTTCAGCTTTATTTATTTTTTTAAGTTTTAAAAATTATTTAATAGTTTGATTCAACAATAAAGACAAAGATTTAAACACCATTCACCAATTAGTAACAACTGAAACATGAAAATTCTCAAATCTAATTTCAGAAAATATCATATGATGTGACATACTATACATTACAGGTTTTACCTCAAACTTCGGTGGCTCCTGCTGTATCAGATGTTCCTCTAGTGTCTCTTCTGTGTTCTCAGATACGGTTTTGGATTTCTTCTTTTTCTTCCTCCTCTTCTTCTCTGTTTTCTGCTCTACTTGCTGTGTGGATAAATCCTCCTAGACACAGAAAATGTGTGCAAATTGTGTCTATTTTGTATAGTACATGCTCAAAATGCTGATGGACAGTGAAGTAGTTTACCTGGGAAGATGTGTTGGCTTTGGGGATTTTCTGGATGACTCTGGGAGGCTGAGAGGCAATATTTGCCCAGGAGTGAGCAGAAGATCCAGTGGGATTGGATACTGCACTATCCTGATCTAATCAGATTGGAATTAAAAAAAATATGATCCATTTAATTCCTTTAATATTGAATTGAAATATCTAATTAAAAAAAGATTCACAACCCATTTCCGAAACATGATATATTTCCCAGTGAGATGAAACTGAATATTCAATTTATTTATTTTCCTTGAAATAACATGAACTGACGACTTGTGCAAAAAAAAAGAAAAAAAGAAGACGTGTATTATTAAAGTTGGCATGGAACAGAAGTTGCGATGGTGTTTTCTTCCCTATTGTTACATATATATTTGGGTGAAATGGCTTCTCGAACAAGAACAAAATTTAGGTTGGGAATTAATTTTGTCAATCTGGAATTGATCGGGTCAATAGATTGTTATGGTTTGCGATTGCTGTGATGTCATGTGAGTGACAGGTTGTCCTCGCACCAGTAAGCACGTCATCAGAGAACAGAAGAGATGTCGCTGCAAGTGGGAGGGGTTTTGATTAAAGATTACAAGGGCACATAACTTAAAAAAACAAAACAATGATGTGCACAGATAAATAATGTATAATACATACTGCAGTATTCCATAAAAAAATAAGAATGGTCAATTTTGATTTCATGGTGAATTTAGGGAAATAAATAGGGTCCATTTTGATTTCTGAAGCATGTTTGCACATCTTTACCTGCTTTGACAGCTAATGACATGTCACACTTTCCACTGGACGGGACTTGCTGTGCAGACTTGGTTCTTCGTTTCGGTACATTCTAACAAAAAACATTGCCAAGCTTCAGTGAGACCGTGAAGTTGTTAGAAAACAGCTTGTGCTTTAACAGAACAATGTGTTCTTTGGCTCAAACCATCATCCATGAAAGTTACCTTACAAATTAGTGCTGGTGAACTCTGACGCTCTGCTGGCATGACTGCACTAGAACATACTGTTGGCTCCTGGTGCAGGGAAGCTGCTGTATGGTTGCTTGGTGTGATATCACCCAATTCCGGGAAATCGGCAAGTTTCATTTCAAATGTGCTACTACATGTAATGGCTGATTTGGCTCTCTCAGCAGGGTTTGGGGAAGGCTTGGTCCCTCTGTAACCTGAACACAGAATCAAATTGATTACGATTTAATCAGGAAATTATTATCAAAAGGCTTCTTGAAAAGAATTAGCACCTCTGTCTGTTGATCTCCGGCTAAGTCTTTTGTCCTGAGAGGAAGGCTCAGCTCTGTTGTCCTTTGACATCTGAAAGATGAAAAACTTCATTAGGCTTTTAAATGCGCAACAGTATGAAGATGCAAATCATCCAAATGGCCATACTAGAATCAGACCTTTCCAGTTTGCTTGTTTGAGCCTTCTTTTAAACCACTGCGGGTGTTGAAATCAGCGCTCTTGTTGGTGTGAAAGCTGCTGTTGTAGCCGTGCATTCTCTGTGCCGCGTCATAATGATTGTCTACTGATCTCTGCCTTTTCTTGAACCAGTCCTCAGGTGATAACTGGCATGTGGTGTTTTTAGATGGAGTTCTGTGTGTAATAAAAAAAATCAAATTATCATATTTTCATATGTATCATACTGTTATTCTTCACTGCAATGTGATGTACAGTGGCCCCAAAATGCAGTAGGACAATTCAATCAAACGATATACAGTTTAAAATGAAGACAAGAAATATTGTAATGCTGTCAAATTGTAGTGAAAAAGGGATAGTTCACCCAAAAATGAAAATTTTGTCATCATTTACTCGCCCTCAAGCCGTTCCAAACTCATAAGACTTATCTTCGAATAAGTTAATCTTCGAAACACATATGAGAAATTCTGTCATCATTAATCACTCACCCTCATCTCGTTTCAAACCCGTAAGACTCAAGTTCATCTTCGGAACACAAATTAAGAACTTTTTTATGAAATCTGAGAGATTTCTGTCCCTCCAACTGAAACATTGACACTTTAAAAAGTTCATAATAAGGTTGTAAAACTAACCTATATGAAATTGAGCCGTTTCAAGTCCAATTTTTCTGAAGAGACACAATCGCTTTATATGATGAACAGCCTGAATTTAGGCTTTTATTCTCATACACATTCATTAACTCAAACATCAGTTGTGGTAAATGGAAGCTCAAGCATGTTCACTTGATGTGCGAAAACCAATGAGGTTCATTCTCGTGTTACGCAGCACGTTTGAGCTTCTGCAAGAGGTTTGTTCTTGTGAGTCAAGTGAGCTTCTGTTTATGCTTGCTGATCAATGTTTATATGTGAATAAAAGCCTAAATTCAATCTGTTCACCATAAAGCGATCGAGTCTCTTCAGACAATTTGGACTAAATCCAATTCAAATGGATTAGTTTTAAGATTTCTTTATGAAGTTTTTGAAGCGTCAAAGTGGTAGTTGCGTAGCAGTCAATTGAAGGACAGAAAACTTTCAAATTCCATAAAAAAGATCATCATTTGTGTTCTGAAGATGAACGAAAGTCTTAAGGGTTTGGAATTTCATGAGAGTGAGTAAATGATGACAGAATTTTCATTTTTGGGCGAACTATCCCTTTAAGATATTTGTAATGAAACCTGAGAGGTTTCTGTCCCTTCATTGAAAGTCCAGGGAACCAAAATGTACAAGATCTAAAATGGTCATAAAGACGTTTTAAAATTAATCAAGGCAAGTCTTGTGGAAAGACACGATCGGTTTATATGATGAACAAAACAAGAAAAAAAGAAAAAAACTTGATTAATATGGATTCATATTATGACGCCTTTTTGGATCTTCTAAGTTTGGCTAGCTAAACTAATGATAAAATACACCTGTGGTTACTTTGATAGAACACCTGTGAGGCCTTTCAAAATGGCACAGGAAGCCATCGTGGCCACAAATTAAGAATTGATTCCCACAAACTCATGTTTTAGGTAAATCTGGGTCATGCTGTACGAATTCATTCCCGAGTTTTAATTTAGTTAAATTGTGGCTAGGATTTCCCCAAAGCACTTATTTGATAGTTTATTATATTATGCAGTGCAATTTCAATTAAATATCAATGACATTTTTTGTATCTCAGTCTTTTGGGGGCACTGAATGTGCTTATTTGAAAAAATTATATTATGTTGATGAATCATATTTCTCAATGCTGGCCTGCTTTGACTGGAAAATAAAGACAGGTGCCACATATAATCACTTATATTTACCTTTCTAAATGATCCTCCATTTTGTCTTGCTGTGGAAGGCTATGAATCAAACAACTTCAGAGGTTCAAAAACTCCAGCCTTCATTATCTGTGAACATAGAGACAGGTTCAAAGAACATAATGATAACAACACGCAGGAGCTGAAACATGTAGTGCACAAATCTGCGTTTAAACAAACGATGCTGAATCCATGTGTAAATGACAAATAATGACGCAGCAACCCGAAGTTAAAGACTGCACCACTCAGTAAACAATATTATGTCATAATCCACTCAAAGTCACATTCGGTTAAAAATACGGTTTAATATTTTAATACGGTTTAAAACTGACGTTTAACATTTCATCGGTAAAGGTATATTTTAGCAGGACTGTTGTCGTAATTGAGATGTAAGTTAATGGATCGGTTAGCAGCTGTACTGAAGTGAACATCATGCAAACTTTGATTCAAACTTAACGTTAGATACTGCCTTACATGTCAAATAACATGTAGAGGGTCAGTGTGACGCATGTTTAGCTGTCGACAGCTTTCGGCAGCTCTTCTGTGTCGGGTTCACCAGCATGAGATTTCTAGATAGCTCGTTGTTTAGACGAGCTAATGTCAACACAGTCATGCTGATAAACGTTTATGGAAAACCAACAAATAGTAAGAGCTTTCATACCTTCCGGCCTTTAACAAACTCCATTTTAAAAAGACGTACGTTCGGCTCAGATGTAAAACTGGTAGGCCAAATAATTAAAGATTAAGCTCAAAGTTGACAACAAGCTCAGGCGGTGCGGGAACTTTTATTTTGAAGGGTGGTCTGATACATTACTCAACACTTGGTGGTTGCAATGTGTGATATTCAGCAGATACATTAGTTGATAACCTGTTTAATATATACGTGAAAAAAAAAAACGTTCTTTATGTTGCAAGAACTATTTTGTTCTGCGAGTTTTATAACGATAACCATTTTCTCAACATCCAAAGTAAACCTAAGGAAAAAACAACTTCGATGCAATGCAAATGAATACAAAAATTAAGATACATTTTAAATAATGTAATAGACAATCATCTTTATTGTTTTATCAATTACATTCAGAAATACACATTTTGATATAAGGGTCAATGACATGACATGTATTTTTTGTGTCCAAATTCATTATTTTCCTAAAAAGAATTTGAATAAATACATGTCATAGATCAAATGGATCTACAATATGTCCTTTATAAGAAACCCTTTTCATTTTATTGAAATTCAATATATTTTTTGAGTTTTGGTGTTTGAAAGACCAAAAATGTCAGGTGGTGCGACCGTCCGAACATACAAGCAGAGAACAAAACTGAGATATAAATGTTCATTTTCTCAATAAAATTCTTAATCAAATATTTTGGCATGATTTTATGTTAAATTCCTTATAACTGAGGGGAAATAGTGTATCGGTCCTATTTCAAAACTATTATATTACTTAAAAAACTTTTGTCCGAAAAATGTACTTCTACTAATGTCAGGGAGGGCGACCGACATAAAAATGCAATTTTATGCAATGTTCCTTTAAGAAAATCATGTGACAGCATATGACATCACACAGAAGACTCCAGAGGACCCCTTTGATGCAGTAACAAGGTTAGTCACCCTCCCATAAATATTAGATAATTTGACATTTTTGAGTAATGATGAGGTTGATTCAACTTATCATGTCAGGTGGTATGACCCCTGGAAAACTTTGAAAATGTGTTGTTATTATAAAAATGTGTATTTGATTTAAAAAATGTATGTATAACCTTGAGCACATGGTCAAACATTTGTATAGGCGTCCAAGTTAATGCCTGTTAGATTTGAATTGAATTTGAAATGTCAGGTGGTGCTACCAATATGTCAGGTGTCGCGACCAGAGTTACAATTAAACCAACTAAAAAAAGTAATGTTAATTCATGTTTTTGAATATATTAAATACATTTTAAATAAATATATAAAGCTTTTAAGTTGTTTAAAGGTGCAATCTACATATGTATATATTAGGGGTGGAACGGTACACAGAAGTCACGGTTCGGTTCATACCTCGGTTCAGACATCACGGTTCGGTACGATTTCGGTACAATGGAGGGAAAAAGCAAAACAAAAATGCAGAAGGCATTGTATTTTTTAAATAAGTTTTATTAATAAAGGCATAGAACCAGTTTATTTGTAGTGCACTGACAATAGTTTTATATAATTAGTTTATTAATTAAATTAATAAAAAGACAAAAAGACCTTGCGATATGTTTGGTAATTGTACTATTAATTTAAAATTATTTTGCTATATTTCAGATCAATATATTTGTTTTCCTTGATTTTAATTAACCTTATTAATTGACAATGTAACATTATTCTCAACTGAATTATAAATAATTGAATTCTGTATAAAATAATACTACCATTAAAAACTGTTTTGAAATGGAGTTGGATAAATATGTTTTGCTTTTAAAACAGTGTGTGTGTGATTTTGGTTGGGTGACAGTTGTAGGTTACAGTTTGACAAGAGTTTACAGTGTGACAAAAGCACATGTTGTGTTTTATTGCGAGTGTACACAAATATAAGTAAACACTTTGCAGGTTTAATGATCTGTATAAACAAAATCTCTCTCTCTCTCTCTCTCTCTCTCTCTCTCTCTCTCTCTCTCTCTCTCTCTCTCTCTCTCTCTCTCTCTCTCTCTCTCTCTCTCTCTCTCTCTCTCTCTCTCTCTCTCTCTCTCTCTCTCTCTCTCTCTCTCTCTCTCTCTCTCTCTCACACACACACTCTCCAGCATTGCAATCTTGACATCGCAGCCTGTTCATTATGCGGTCACACCAAACGCGAATTGAGCTTCAAATTCGCGTCTAGTTTGACGCTAGTCCAAAGCGAATAGGACGCGCGTATAAAGCCAACGATTGAAGTGAACGCGCGTTCAGAGCTAAGCCGATGGTACAGATTATGTGTCCCTAAAGAACCCGTGTATCTAACAATAGTTCCGCATTACATTAATTAATTTGCACGCGAGTTTTATTTATTTTTATACCGTGTATTCTCCGTGTAAATTCGTGCACCGAACCGTGACACCAGTACCGTTTCGGTTCGATACGACTACATTAACCGTTCCACCCCTAGTATATATATATATATATATATATTATTATGGTATGAGTGACAATTTAAAGAGCACATTGTCCATCTTAAAGTCCTATTCTTCAAGAATATAGGACTGTATAATCAACATTGATACTAAATTGCATCTTTATTTCTTTAAATTAATCTATTTTAATTTGTTTTTGTAGATGCCATTATCAAGCAAGGAGAAAACCGCACGACATAGAGCTCCTTTAAAAAGTGATCCAGTTGCAAGGGCAGAGTACCTTGCCAAAAGAAAAGCAAGGTATTGTGTTCATTATGTATATCTAGATACCTTACAACTGAAGTTAATATGGTATTCTGTTATTTTTTTGTGGTAATTACAGTTATTACATGTTTATAATACATACTTGATAGCAGTGTCATACAGCATTACAGAAAAGCATAGTTATTAGTCATGAATTCGAATGATTAACAAACCATTACCCATTCTATTAAATATTTTAACTAAAATAATTTATTTTACAAATGATATGTTACAGGTGAAACTCACACAATTTGAATATCATGCAAAAGTTATTTTATTTCAGTAATTCAAGTTATAAGGTTAAACTAATATATTATATAGACTCATTACATGCAAAGCAAGATATTTCAAGCCTATTTGTTATAATTTTGAGAATTATGGCTTACAGCTTAAGAAAACCCCAAATTCAAAATTAGAATATTGTGAAAAGGTTTTCATAGCTTGAAATATCTCACTTTGCATGTAATGAGTCTATATAATATATTAGTTTCATCTTTTAAATTGAATTACTGAAATAAATTAACTTTTGCACGATACATTTTTTGAGTTTCACCTCTCCCATATATTTTCATTTAAATAAAATAGAAGGGGTCTGAAACCATGTATCTTTTATAGAGATAGGTATGTTGTACATTGCCATTAGTAAGCTTGTTTACATCTTAATCACCCACAACTCTGTCATTCTTTTTTTTTAGTTATGAAAAATGATGGAAAAATAGTGAAAAAAACAATAAGTCAGCTTTCCAAAGCACAACAAGAAAAAACGAGGCTGTTACTACTGAATCTAATTGCATGAGCAGTAGATTGAATTCTGCCCTTAATGTTTCTGGGCCCAATATTTGCACTAATTCACTGTTCCATGTAAAATATGTTCTCATTTATTAAATGTGTTCCTTGAGGTTTCAAAGTTATATTTTTAAAGAAGCGATGATCAAATGTTATCATAACATGCAGTATTGTTTTGCACTTTCTTGTTAATGAAATGTAATTACATGATTGAGATGGTCAGAGGATTAAAATAAAAAAGCCAATTGAAACCTGAATAAAATTTATTGACATATCTTTCTTTTTATTTTGTGAATATCAATCATTATTGATCACAACGTCAGGTGGTGCGACCGGTCATGGTCAGGTGGTGCAACCAGCAAATTTATATTTAAATGTATCAATTCCCACTGCAATTGCAAAATGAAGTAAGAAATATAAATGTAAACCTTTATATAACGTATACAAATAATTTTTACAGTTAAAAACAAAATATAAAAAGTCCTTATAGAAAAATGGGTGTTTGAACACACAGAAAAGCAGCCGTTTATATGATTTGGAATAAAAGGGCAATAAATAAAGAAATAGAAAGGGAATTTACCATGTGATATGCATTTTCAACACTACAATGATTCATATTTACAAGTCTCAGTAGTGGTAAGTACATTAAATATATATTATTTTAAATTAATATATGGTCGCACCACCTGACATTTTCTGGGTGGTAAAATCAGAAATCTTGTTTAATAATAAATTAATGCTGCCTAAAATGCTTTAAAACCTATAAAAATCAACACCATACATTTTTTTGGACATAAAAATGCATTTTAAAACTGTTTTGCTTAAAATATTTTTTTTTTCATCTTGAAAATCTTATTTGTCATTGACTCATAAACGCCTGTGTGTGAAATATTTATAAAATTGTCATTCTTGTGGCACTTGTCCGTGTTGTTGGGTTGTAAAAAAAATACATTCATTATTGTTTTACTATTTACAGTCTGTTTTTTTTACAAAAGAAAAGTAAACATTTTCATAACCGTTACAAGTATTGTATGTTTTTTTTTATTGTAAACAAACACTATAAGAGGAACTTTCTTTAGTGGTATTTAAGGCTTTCAACAAGGAAAAAGAGGTCTGAGTCGGACCTCCTAAAGACACAGTAGTGAATCCTAAAACTCTTGATCTCACGCCTCCTTCTGTCTCTTCAGCTGGTTCAGTAAAATCAGAGGGACTATAAAGAACACCGAACTGATAATAAAACATAATTCTGCTCCAGCCAACCAGTACACTGAAAAATAAAAATAATAATAATGTTATGATTAGCTGAGAACTGCAAAAAAACAAAACAAAGGTACAGACTGATATAAATTCCATACAGTAATTGAAAGGGACATTTCATTGCAATGTCAGTTATAGTTAGGGTTGTTCACGTAATCACTCAGTGTACATATGAAAAAAAGACATTACATCTTTTTCTTTTTTTTACCTGTAGAAGTCACAATAGGGCCTAGTGCTCGAGCTAAAGCTCCAAGGCTCCGAAGGATTCCCATTACTGTTCCCTTCTGACTGGCTGAGCCTAAGACATCAACACAGACATCATTAACACCATCACACATTCAAACTAACAGAAGTGTGAGAAATCATTACCATAATTATTAAAGGGACAGTTCAAGAAATAAAAAATTATTTCATCGTTTCCTCATGTTGAGTGACATTTTCTTTTCTGTGGAACATAAAAGAAGATATTTTGAGAAATGTCTCGTTTTTTGTCGATACAATGGAAGTCAATGGTAACCAAAACGGTTTGGTCACCACCATTAAAAAAAAAAAAAAAAAAACTTCTTTTTTTGTACCACAGAAGAAAGTCAATTTTCATTTTTTGGTGAACTATCCTTCTGAAGTAATGACCCCTCAAAAAAACTACAGAATGGATACAATCTTAACGCACTCAAAAACAAAAAAAACCCACCATGTTCAGACACTTGTGTTGAAAGGCATGGAACAACAATAGCAGCAGCTGCAAGAATAAATACATTAATTGTTACAAATTGAAATACTAATGCAAAAAAAAAAATAGCAATGATAACAATGCATTTGTATACTGAATTGATGCACAATTGCTTACCAAAAGAGTACAAAAATAAGCCTGAATAGAGTAGTGTCAAATTCCATGCTATTCCAATGAGCAAGAAGGCTGGTACAAGTGATATAATTGCCTGAAATACACAAACATGAAAACAAATATGTAGTCATAATGTGCAGGCCTTTGAGTAGTTAATCATTAAAGTTCCAAGAAAAAAGGCAAGACAATTTGAATTGACTTGTGATCCAGTAATGCATGAAAGAGTTTACCACGCGAACAGTCTGGATCTGATGACCTGGTTTGATCCTGCGGGCATATCCGCCCTGGATCACTGCCATGGTAATGCCGATGAAAAAGAACATCTTCCCCTGCTGCATGCTACAACAGAAGAAGGCAGTGTTTGACTTTAAAAACCTCAGCCAAGACCCTAGGCTTCAGCTGCTCAATGATACATATATGTCACGGTTCTGATTAAGCAAAACATATCTCAGACTGTTCATTGGTAAATTGAAATCATATATTATCCTAGGGGCTGCTAACACTTTTCTTCGACCTTTGCTCAGTTACTTTCCCCCATTCTGGTTGTTTATGATTTATAATAAATTCTCCAAAACTTCCTGGTTCCTAATGATGACTACATACAAATAAATCCACAGGCTGTTTTTTCTCAACTTCCTGGGTCACATCTCATGGTTTAAGTTGAGCCCTGAACTCAAAATTGATTAGTTCGATTTTCAACGGACGGTTTATCTGTTGAAGACAATGGGATGCTTTGTAATGTTAGACTTTTCTTTGAATGCAGTAGCAGCACAAACCACAGCTTTTATGGACGTTTTGTAGAAGTTGTGACATTCAGCAAAGTTGTGTTAGCTATATAGATTCAGGCCTTACCTGGTAAACTGGAAGCGCTGATGTGTCAGAAAACTCAAGGTGAATTCCAACCCAGAGAAGAGATATAGGTATGTGAAGTAAACCAATCCAAGCACCTTAAGATTTTGCATTTCTATTGTGAAGAAAAGTCATCAGAAAAAAAAATTAGTGTGACAGATCATTCGTTATTCAACCTGGTAGTTCAAGACTTCTCGGTTGGGTGAAACTTTATGCTCTCACTTTGTTCAGATGGTGGATTCTCTGTTCTTGTGACGGCAGTGAATTTGAAAAGTGCAACAGGGTGAAGAAGATCTCCAGATTGTTGAATACCTGAAGATTCTGATGCCCTCTGAGTCACGAAAAGCATTCATTACATTTAGAATTAAAGACAATGCTATAAACAATTAAAATGAAGTTGAAGTCTATCCAGAAAGTGATTAAAGTTGCGATGTAATGGAAGTAGCACCAGATCTTTTGTTCCGTAACGTGACGTACATCTGAGTGAAGACGATTAAAATGTAGGGTTGGGATTCGGTTCTATCCATCAGTTGTTGATTGGATAAAGGCAGATCTGAATGCAAGCGTACCAATAAACACACTAATGTATAGCGCAATTGTTTGACTGTTTACCGCACTTTAAGTGGGTCAAACATCAGATGTGAAGTGTCACACTGCACTGTGGCTAATGAATTAAAGTCAAGCACATGCACAGAAAATAGTCTTTTTTTCCAAGAAAAATGAATTTAAAACTAGAATAAAGTTGCTCATATATTGAAACAAATTAGGTTAACTATTTCAAGAAAGTATTATTAGTACTATGAATAGTTTGCATTTTGCAATATGATCAATAAGATATATTTAGAAAATAGATAGGGTGAATTTCCATTTCATGACAAATTTAAATGTTACCATCCCCTGGTTTCACAGACAATGCTTAAGCCTAGTGCCAGACTAAAATGAATTTTTGGGCTGTTTTAGCTGAAAGTAACTTGCATATCTTAAAATATGTCAGTGCTATTGTTTTATTACATATTACTAATACTTACATATTACTAGATATATAATATTACATATTACACCTGTAATATGTTTTTCTAAGGTATGTTTGAAAAAGCTGCTTAAATGTCCTAATTGAACTAAGGCCTAATCCTGACTTAATCTATGCCTTGTCTGTGAAACCAGGCCTATACATATTAAAGCACATTTGAATAATGAGTTCACTGAGAATTACATATTATACATTATATTATTACAATGTACCTGAAATGGCAGATTACATATCCCAAGCATTATTTTAGTCACTAAATTATAGCTAATTATTAAAAGTTATCCTCTGGTTGTTGCATATTGTCACATTGCTGACCTTTTGTAAAGTCTCTGGCAGCATGAAGAAAATAAAAAGAAGGTCTGCTAAAGAAAAAAGGACAGCCAGCATGGCAGGGCCTTGATAAAACACCTCAGCGTCTTTGAGTCTCAGAGCAAAGTATGCTCCCATTAATGGACCCAATGTGAACCCCAAGGAGAAAGCAACACCAATCATTGCCTGACAACAGAAGAAAACAAACTCAATGAATCTTCAAGTGGCTCACAAGTTATAAGGTTAAAAATGTCAAATCTGTCCTGAAAGCATCAATTCATGATGTTAATGACCGTAACTCACCATTCCCTTGTTTCTTGCTTTAGGGCAAGGCAGGTCCGCCACAACAGCAGTGCACAGGCTGACATTTCCTTTACAAATGCCTCCCACCACTCGAGACAGCAGAAACAGAGTAAAACTGTGAGAGAAAGCCCACAGAATGTAGGATGCCATGAGACCTAGCTAAAAAACATGGACAATGTTACTTAGATCTACAAAAGGCATTGAGTCATTGACATACATTAAAGTTAATATGTTTGAATTTCAATCTCTCTTAATTAATACCCTATATCAGAGAATTGGAATGCATTTATTTGATTAATTTTATCAATTCAACCTGGGAGTTGATAAAAAGCACATAATTAAATCAATAATACAAATATATAAATAGATTAGTGCTGTCAAACGATTAAAATATTTAATCGCGATTAATCGCATTAATGTCATAGTTAACTAACACATTTTAATCTATTCTAAATATCTCTTGATTTCTTTTTGTCCCATTATTTTTTCTCATTTTAATGCTCTTATCAACATGGAAATGTGGATCGGCTTGCTTTGTGCAAATGTTTTTTACTGAAAACAACATTGGCATACTGTGTTCAATTTCACACTAACATTCTCACTTGGAGCAAATAATCTCTCACACAATGTAACACTGTCCATCAATAAAAGGGTGAAAGAAATACTGACGAGGTCCTGATATTGACGAGGGGGCGGAGAATTCGCATCAGCTGTGTGTGTGTGTGCTTGGCCATCATCAAGTGGTATTTCAGACTGGACGTGCTGCGATGATGATAGCTCAGTTCACAACGACAAAACACACAGATCACTTTGGTCTTGTCAATGGAACCATTTGGCAACTTTTTAAAAGTAAACTTTCCATTCAGAATCTTATTGGCATCCATTTCGGCGTCTCGTGCTCGTCATCCACTCAAAGCGTAACGTTAACCTACTATTTGGCCGGCTCGCAAGCCCAAACAAGTGTGTGCGGCGTGCCTGTTGTTTTGTTTCCGGTCTAGCTAGATCCGCGTCCTCGCACATGCCGCGTCCTGTCGCAAAAGCATGTGAAAAAAACTACAAAGTTTGCAAGGCCAAAAAGACCGTTAATCGCACGATAAAAAATTTTACGCCGTTAAAATGAGTTTGCGTTAACGGCGTTAATAACGCGTTTAACTGACAGCCCTAAAATAGATATTTTTTTATTCGTTTACCTGCAGGTCATATGATGATTAAACAACACGGGAACCGTGAACATGTGAATGTGTTGTTAAATTATGGAAATATTAACTTAAAATCTCAGGGGCTACTTCCAGGTAAATATTTTAGGTTTGACTTACAAAAAAAGTTTGGGAATCCCTGCCCTATATGATCTAAATTTGTCAGTATGGTCTATACTTACAGTTGTTAACAGGAGCATTGGTTTTCTTCCATAATCATCTGAAAGAGCCCCAATAATGGGTGATGACAGAAATTGTAGTAAAGAGTAGAGAGAGCCTATCAGACCTAAGACACCAAAGAAGATAATCAATGTACATGTCCTCAATTCAAAAGGTCAGTTCGAATAATGTGCTGCATTTAAAGAAACCCTCAATATCAGCCAGAGTAGGCTATTGAAGTTACCTCCAAAAAGAACACTGTTATATTTTGTGTCCATAGGAACTCCAACTGCCCCTCTGAACCAGTCCACTACGCTCTGTAAAGACTGATAAACACCGTCCTGTAGAAAACACAGGAAAAAAGTGATGCAGAGATTACAACATCAAAATCATATGCGAAAGCCATTTTATACACATTGCAACTGTTACTGAATCTTATATCAAGACACATTTACTTGAGCAGGAAAATGACTTAAGATATTAAGTCTTGTTTTCTTAAACATTTTTCCAAATTAAGTGAATTTGTGCTTAAAACAGGAAAAAAATCTGTCAGTATGGTAAGAAATGTTTTTTCCCTATTTAAAATAAGTGCATTTTACCCCACTCATTCTTACCCTACTGCCATATATTTTTCATCTAATTTTTTTAAATAAGTCATTTTGCGTCTCAAGTAAATATATCTTGATTTAAGAATGTTTAGATATATTTGTACAAGAAAACAAGAAAAAAATACATTTCAGTTCACATTTTATGTTCCTATTCAACGGCTGCTTTTTCCCATTCAGTGGGGGAAAATGTCTCCAAGTAAAACATTTTACACATAACACATTAATTGGAATAGTTCAATGAGAGCCTGCTACATGAAAAGGTGAATGAAGCCATTGTCAGCGTCATTTGATAAGAAAGAACAGCTCTGACCTTGGAGGCTTTCCACAGACTAAACTATTTAATATTATAAAGTTCATTAATTCAGTATACAATAACTTAAGTCATCGCTGAATTTTGTACTGGAAATGCTCTGTTTCTTCAAAAGTTATAAGAGGGGGAAACATGTCCCGACTGGAATGCATTATGCACCGTCACACAGTCTACAGTTACATGCATGACTAATCTAGGTCAAATTACAGCAGCATTTCTTTTTGAATAGAAAGCCAGCCAAACACCTAATTTTGAGATTTTATAACAACAATATATCCAAATGATGATCTCACCCCAGTTTGACTGTAGTGGTCCAAGATGGAAGGGAGCAGTGGAAGTATTAATGTGAAACCCAGCAAGTCAAGCAGCAGTGCCAAGAAAACCATCCTGATGACTCTGGAAGAGTGAACGTCCTCTGATGTAGTTTTGTCACCTGCCATTTCTCCACTCTGGTTGTTTTTCTTTACAGCCGAGAAATCTTAAAGCATCTCCTGTGGTCACTGAACTGAATCACTGAACAAAAACCAAACAATGAACAACAGTATGTACTCCATTTTTTTTTTTTTAAACTAAAGTACCAATAAGTGCACTGGTATGGTAAAGTTTTTTTTTGGACATGATGGTACCATATGTTTTTGGCTATTCTTCAAAGTCATGCAAATATAATTTACAAATCATTCCGTCAGTACCATGGAATATATATATATATATATATATATACACTCACCGGCCACTTTATTAGGTACCCCATGCTAGTAACGGGTTGGACCCCCTTTTGCCTTCAGAACTGCCTCAATTCTTCGTGGCATAGATTCAACAAGGTGCTGGAAGCATTCCTCAGGGACTTTGGTCCATATTGACATGATGGCATCACACAGTTGCCGCAGATTTGTCGGCTGCACATCCATGATGCGAATCTCCCGTTCCACCACATCCCAAAGATGCTCTATTGGATTGAGATCTGGTGACTGTGGAGGCCATTTTAGTACAGTGAACTCATTGTCATGTTCAAGAAAACCAATTTGAAATGATTCGAGCTTTGTGCCATGGTGCATTATCCTGCTGGAAGTAGCCATCAGAGGATGGGTACATGGTGGCCATAAAGGGATGGACATGGTCAGAAACAATGCTCAGGTCGGCCGTGGCATTTAAACGATGCCCAATTGGCACTAAGGGGCCTAAAGTGTGCCAAGAAAACATCCCCCACACCATTACACCACCACCACCAGCCTGCTCAGTGGTAACAAGGCATGATGGATCCATGTTCTCATTCTGTTTACGCCAAATTCTGACTCTACCTTCTGAATGTCTCAACAGAAATCGAGACTCATCAGACCAGGCAACATTTTTCCAGTCTTCAACTGTCCAATTTTGGTGAGCTCTTGCAAATTGTAGCCTCTTTTTCCTATTTGTAGTGGAGATGAGTGGTACCCGGTGGGGTCTTCTGCTGTTGTAGCCCATCTGCCTCAAAGTTCGACGTACTGTGCGTTCAGAGATGCTCTTCTGCCCACCTTGGTTGTAACGGGTGGTTATTTGAGTCACTGTTGCCCTTCTATCAGCTCGAACCAGTCTGGCCATTCTCCTCTGACCTCTGGCATCAACAAGGCATTTCCGCCCACAGAACTGCCGCTCACTGGATGTTTTTTCTTTTTCGGACCATTCTCTGTAAACCCTAGAGATGGTTGTGCGTGAAAATCCCAGTAGATTAGCAGTTTCTGAAATACTCAGACCAGCCCTTCTGGCACCAACAATCATGCCACGTTCAAAGTCACTCAAATCACCTTTCTTCCCCATACTGATGCTCGGTTTGAACTGCAGGAGATTGTCTTGACCATGTCTACATGCCTAAATGCACTGAGTTGCCGCCATGTGATTGGCTGCTTAGAAATTAAGTGTTAACGAGCAGTTGGACAGGTGTACCTAATAAAGTGGCCGGTGAGTGTATATATATATATATATATGAATACCTTGGTATTGTAGTTTAATACCATCACTGCACCATATTGTATGACCACTTTACATTTTAGGATATTATATATATGTATAATATCCTATATTTGGTGACCTTAGTACAGTGTAATTGCACAAATAAGTACTTAGTAGGGTTAAGGTTTGGTTGTAATTAATTATGCATTATTTACTGTTACTAGTATACATGTAACATGTGTAACAAGGACACGGAAAAGATAAGTGTTACCAAAAAGCAATTAACAAATATTTCAGTGTTCTTGTTGTTATTGCAAAAATAAGTACTGGATAATATTAACTGACAACACGTACTGTACTGACTTTAGAGTTAGTGTTTGGTTTATGGTTAGTTGCTTGCTTGTAATTATGCATAATTTAGTGTCACTACTAGAGTAAGTACCCATGTAACACGTGTAATAAGGAAACTGTAAAATAAAGTTTTATCAAAAAGCATTTGATAAATATTTCAGTGTTCTTGTTGTAATTGCACAGAAGAGTACTGGCTAATGTTAATTGACAGCACGTACTTACTTTAGGGTTAGGGTCTGGTTAGCAGTTAGTTGCTTGTAATTATGCATAATTTACTGTTACTAGACTACGTGTAACAAGGATACTGTAAAATCAAGTGTTGCCAAAAATTGTTAAATATTATTTCAATTGATCTTAATTAATCGAGGGTTGATTTCAAAAACAACTTGCAATAACTTATTAAAAATTCCAAAACTCTAACATTCACCATGCACAGGTCATAAACTCGCGCCGTCCATTCATATTTCACTCCAGTCTGCTTCTGCTTGAGAGTCCCCGGGAAAACAGTTGTCAAATCAACTCTAATATATTCTAAGAGACTTGGCAGTTTGTAACTCATTTAAGTCGGATATTTTCTTCGTTTAACCTAGACGGTAACAGTTCACTTGATATCTTACCTTGAGCTCGCAGTGCGCAATCAAAGTTCCCAGAAGATGCTGCTACTTCCCCACACACTCCCCCATCATGAACACACACCAGGAAGCGCGAGCGCGGTGTCTCATTTCACCAGCTACGACAACCGTGACGTGTAGTGGGATGAGCACGAGCAATACAGCTGATTTCTGTTAAGTCAATTTAATGAATGCATAAAAAGTGTGCAAACATTTACAAATGAGAGCTTGCCACACAATATAGATTCATGCAGACTGTATTACTTTGGAACAACGTTGAGACGTGTAATAATGTAAGCTACTGTAACTAAGCATGATGTGTTCCTCATCTGTCTGATCTGTCAGAACAGATGATCATTGGACATGCATTATCAATGAAAATAATACAAATCAATAAATTAATCATTCCTCTCAAAAATGTTTTAATTTATTTGTTCAGTTCAATTTTCAACATTGTAATGGTTTCCAAAGACCACGAGAGGGAGTTTATTGATAATGTTTACAACAGATTGGCCGGTAGGATTTCAAAATGACGTAAGTCAGTCAAAATATTATTTTAAATAGTATGATTAGGGTCTAGCTGCCTCTGGATAGAGAGAATGAGCATTTATACATAAACTAGAGTTGAGTGATATTTTGTTTGTTTGTTGAGAAAGCACTGTCATTTTATTTTCTAAACCTTTCACCATTTAGATGAATATGACAATGTTAAATAACAGTTAAAAACGATCAGTTCACCACACAAGCATTTTTGTCTCTACATAAATGGGTCATTTTTGGTCATTTTTATTGGTTTGCCTGATAGTAACCAATTGATGTATTTATATTAGCTTGTGTGCTTGCATAGCAAAACCATTATGGACAGCGTCATACTTACATGACAATTTAATTAGAATGAAACGGATTGGTTTGGTTGAAGTAGTCTAACTTTTTATTAAATCATATTTTATGATGTTTTCAAATGTTTAATAGCATATTGACTATGATATTTCTTTAAATGTCATCTTAAATTGGCGCTCGCAAATACTGAATAATAACATGAAAGACAACAAGTAGCACATGAAAAAAAAATTAAACCACCAAGCAGGCGGAACTATACAGAAAACAAACGTTTCAGGAGGAACACGAAATTGGCGCACACCACCATGATGTAAAGGACTTCAAAAATTGTTCAACTGTCACATAGCATAGAGCTGTAAGTTAAATATGTCCAATATAAATTAATGATTTAAAAACGTTTTAACAGGGAAACATCATTGACATGATCTATCATTTTCCCAGTGGTATGACATATTATGCTTGCTGCTCTTTGTAACACCTTTGTTTGATCAATCGGGGACATTTCAGTGGGAAGAGTGTAACATAAGGAGCGCAGTATTTAAAATCTTAAAATTATATTCAGTTTGATTACACTTACAGAATACTGGCACACATTTTTACAAGAAAAAGCCTTATTTTCACTCAACTTGGCATTTTCATGACTCGTCAGTAATCTGTACTGAATACGGTGTATTGTGTTCTCTGCTGTTTGTATTGTCAGGTTTATTGTTCCCGAAGAGGTCCCTCATTTACACATGAATGCAAGTAGACAATGAAAGAAGCACCTCACTACTTTGCAGCCGTGACATCTCTTACTAAAAGTCGGTCATGACAGCTCAACAGACAAAATGATGTGCACCAGACTACTGACACTGCTTAAGTCACATGCAGTGAAGAGGAATCTGCCACAGATCTGTTCTGCCCGTTTTTCAAGCCTCAGAAGACACCATGAAAACATCATCACAGACTTCTGTCAGCCTGGATCCTGCTTTAACAAAAGTGATGATCACAAACAGAGAATATGGTCTCCTTCACTGGCAGGTCACAACTACGGAAAAAGGTTTTTCAGCCTCACGCCTGCTGGGATTGTCAATGCAGCTCCAGCGTCTGTACAGCCGTACCTCAGATTAATGAGACTGGACAAACCCATAGGTGAGCTCATGTCAAACGACACATTACCCAGGAAGCTCAAACATTATCTGTGTTTCATTATAATATTAATGAAGTGTTCTTGTAGGAACGTGGCTACTGTATCTGCCTTGTACGTGGAGTATTGGGCTGGCGGCAGACCCGGGATGCCTTCCTGATCTACGCATGCTTGTGCTGTTTGGTGTCGGAGCTTTGCTTATGAGAGGAGCTGGATGCACTATCAATGACATGTGGGATAAAGACTTTGACAGGAAGGTATGAGTACATGAATTTAAAATCGACATGAAATGGAAGTTGCGATAGACTTTTCTTCCCTATTTTGACATATATCCGAGTGAAACAGCTTCTCGAACAAGAAAAAATGTAGGGCTGGACCTGATTTTTTGCCACTGGGAATTAATTGGACCTTTGGATCATTGCGGTTTGCTTTTTTGCTGTGATCTCATGTGAGTGACAGGTTGTCCTGCCCTCGTGCCAGTAAATGCGTCGTCAGAGAAGAGATATTAACCCTCTGGGGACCAGAAACGCGCCCGCGCGTTTTGCCGTTTTTTTTTCACATAGCAGAAAAATAGACTTAAAATACTCTGTTGATTTTGATCGTACATATAAGTGTTATACATCAATCGATCCTGTTAATTGTCTATTATTTTTCTGTATACTCACAATAAAAACAAAGTTTTGTGCTTTTTGTCAAATAAAGAAAAATAAACATGATGCGAGTTTTGCCTTCTCTCTGTCAGTGCAGTCCATTCTGAAACACGTCCGAAAAATTAACTCTAACTCTGCAAATACTTGTCATACAGGCACGAGAGGTTTTTCTTTATGAAGCTTGAATTCTCTTCTTTTTAATGATGTAATTTATATAAAAAACAAATATTCTCAGTTTATGTAATCTGTATGAAAAGAGAGTGCTGTCAGATTTTTTTCCCCCAGCTCATTACACTTCATTACGCGTTAATCTGACACGCCCACGGAGGACGCGCGCTATTCAAACGCAAATGTCGAGGCAAGCCATGACAATGCCCACATCAGCCGTTCCACCGCGGCGGTAAAATGTGGGGTGTATTTGCTGCCTTTTACCGCCAAGAGGCGCTACAATCATAGACTCTGAAAAGTGTTTGTTTATTCTCTCTAATGCGTAATCTGCTGCCGCACCGCACTGATTCAGAGCGTTTGAAAGCTGGTAGCAGATGAATTCAACAAGTGAAACGTAGTTAAAATAATTCATAATCACAATACTGAAATTAGGCTACTGAAATGAAATTGAATAAATAATGAAAAAGTAAAACATTGCAATAAAAACAGTCACAGACGTATAGACGATAGCTCAGTGGTTAACGCAACAACACGAGCTTCGAGGAGCTTCAATCGACTCGGATCGAATCTCAATGTAGCATACATGTTGTTAACCGATGTTGGCCAACAGCGTTTATATTTTACCTTCTTGATGCTTAAATAGCTAACTGTTTATAACTGTTTACTTATTTAAAGTCAAGAGTTTTGTTTAATTATTATTACAACATAAATTTGCTACATTCCTGGAACCGCAGCCGCTGCACAAAGGACAAAAACTGATGAAGGAAGATTGTCAGCCGATTGCATCAGAAAATGAAAATGAAGAAGCACGTCTTTAGTCTGCTAAATTATTGTGTAATGTAAAAGAACACTAAAATTACTTAAGTTTGAAACCAAGTTCGAACATTTCAAGGTTTAAATAAAGTGTCGGGACAGTTTTTTTTATTTAAAACAGGGTTGCATCGGGTTTAGAGTTTATTTCTTTTGCGATGCAAAATAAGAAACACTAGAGCCGCGTTTCCACCGCAATTGCCCGGAACAATTTGTCCCAGGAACTTTTTTCCCAGGAACTTTTTTTTGCCCCAGACCGGTAGCTTTCTGCGTTTACATCGCGGTCTAAAGTACCGGGTAAACTGCGCGCGACTGCTCATTGCTTGCTTGTGACGGACAGTAGACTGTAAAAGACAGTAATCAGTTTTGAGCGCCACATTTATAATAAATATGGAAGAGATTCACACTGTGCTGCAGTTGTTTGAGATGTATTGGTTTACTAACCAGGTAATTAACAAAACGGCAGAAAAGAGACGAGCACTGATACTAAAGCGTGTTCAGAAAGCTCGTAATGCTAACGTTAGATCTAAAATTAGACAGCGTATGTTATCAGCTATTGCGGACATTGACCGTGAGAAGGCTGGGACGAACGCGCAGAAAATTTCTCTTCCGCAAATACGCTTAATAAAGCCTGAATCTCGTCGTCGGTCCAGCTGCCTTTTTTATTTTTATTAAATTCCATATTTGCAGACAGACAACTCTTACTGCATGGAACTTCATTACTGCATGAAGCCACGAACTGCAATAGATTCTAAAAATTCCGGTTAAAAATAAAATGCTGCGCGGAGTTATCCAATCATAATGCGGCGTGAACACAACCAATCAGCATGTTCAGCGCACAAGCCCCACCCGCGAAAGTTCCTGAACTTTGAAAAAGTACTACCTCGCGAGCAGGGACTTTCGGAGGGGGAAATATCTACCCGGAACTTCATTTAGACCCTGGTTCCTGCGGTGTAAACACACCGAGTACCAGGCCAAAGTTCCTAGTTCCTGGGTAAAGTTCCTGCGGTGGAAACGCGGCTTAGGCTAATCTTATTCTTGCGACATTTTAAATTTGTATTGCCAAAGAAATGACAGCTATATTAAACAATTAAAACAGTAGGCCTACAAAACGAAAATTGTCCAAAGCAACATAATTAAATTAAAACATGCGTTTTTCTTTGCCTCTCTCGCGCTGAATCTCTTTTTAACAAGTTTATTTAGTCTCCCTCGCTCTCCATATGAAAGAGGAACATTAACACCTAGGCCTATTGTCCTGCGCGCTCGATACAGCACTGAACTGTCCCTCCAACCCCCCACCGGCTATTGGAGTCTGAGGCTGATTTAACACAAAGAGAAGTCACAATTCACACTTAAATCGCTATTCTAGACAGTGTTGATAATGAAGGAATTAAATGATTTAAGTTACATGTAGCCTAGTGATATTTCTGTCATAAAAGCTTATTACTAAATATTTAATTATTTCAGTAATTGATGAAATAAAACTGGTTTGGGCCAGCTTTTTCCAAGCAAAACTAAATATAATCTGAAAAAACGCATGTTAATTTGTTTTCATGAACAAAATGTTCAACTCAATATTAAAGTCTACAGGGATCTTTGGATCCTTTCAACCAGGCATGCAATTTGTGAATTAAGTTTTTTTATTTTTTTTTTTTATTCAAATAAATATCGAACCACGGTGCTTCGTGGTAATGCTGCTAAATTAAATAACATGTATTGAATAATTATGAACTTAAATGAAACAATATCGCAACATTTCGACAAATGCATTATTTGATCTGTTTTTACATTTTAATTCAGGGCGATTTAGCCTGCTACATTTAATTAGAGCGAGATTTTCACCCTTGTCTTGTCATTTTCTCATTGGGAAGCGCTTACAGGCTACATGTTTGAGTACATCCTCTGTACCTCTCGTTTTCATATGGATTACATAATCAGATAACATTTATTAGCCAGAATATTTAGACATTTAAAGGCTTTAGACAGAGCCGATTTCTTATAGTGACTGAGCTGAAGTGGCTTTCGGTTCATTTTTGTGACGCGCAGTTCCCGGAGACAGAGACGACAGATAAACTGTTTTTGTCGTTAGCAAAAGTTCGAATAAAACCCGACTTTAGAAAAATGCATAGGGCCACTCGGCGTGGTCTGCCAAAACACTTAATTATAAACTTCAATATTTCATTCAAAATAATCTCAAAACGCTTTGTGAAATTTTAAAAACCGGGCATGCATTAAGGCCACTTGAACTAATGAACAACTGAAACGCTGGTTTTGATTTTATTGTTTGTCGTTGTTTAAACGTGCTTGTTGCATATCTCTATTTTATATTTGATATGGTCTATTGGTGAAGTAGCCTATAGCATTGATTAGCTGTGGAGGGAGGGGTGTGGGGATTCAAATAATTCAGCAGAAGCAGGGATGTTTAGACCAGAAGGAAATCCCCGTCCCTCCTGGCAAATCACACTTTACTTAAAACCATGTTTTTAAAAACTCTAGGTTGTAGGGAATCAAAATAATAATAATAATAGGCCTAATAAAAAAAATAAAAAAAAATATATATAGGCTATATATGTAAAATTACTTTTTTTACAGAACTGCTTTTGAAATTATGATTGGTAGCCTCGTACGATTGGTACAGATGCAACGTCGTTCTGTTCGATAGTGTAAAATGGAAATGCATGGTAATTTTATTTTATAAATATAACCAAAAAACTGTATGGTGTAACAGAGTTTTAGAGCTAGACAAATC